>NC_057813.1:543373656-543722524 GCF_018294505.1 Triticum aestivum | reverse complement strand
ACCACCCCGCGCTGCTGGGCTCTTCCCGAGCGCCGCCCGGGCCTCCGCCGCTCTGCGCACGCCGCCCGTCTCTCGCCGGCGTCGAGCCCAACCGCCGCCTTCTCCAAGGGAGGTTACGCGCCGCCGCCCTGCGGAGCCTCGTTGACTACCGCCGCCGACGGATCTGGGATCCCTGCCCCCGGATCCATCCGTTTCCAGCCTCCGGAGCCCGCCGGACCTCGCCTTCCCCCGCCGTCGCTGCACCCGACCACCGCCGTCGCCATGGCACCGCTCAGGAGGGAGCAAAGGCGCTGCTCCTCCCGCTCGCCTTCATGGGCCACGGCCTCCTCAGGCCCAGCTCCGGCCCATGCCTCCTCGGCCTGCTTCCTCTGCTTCTGGGCTTGGCCCATGGTGAGAACCCGTATAAATCCCTCTCAGTGCGACGCATAGCTATCCGACGCGCGTCCTGTATTTTTTCTGAAATCGGCTAAGTCCTATTTATTTGCATATTCTGGTGCATACTTTGACCTGCCATATCTTGTTGCGTACTGCTCCTTTTTGTGCGTGTTATATATCGAAATGTTCATCATGAGATGCTCTTCATTTCATTCCATTGCACCATGTTCATTTGAGTTCATCTTGATGCCTGAATCATCGTTGCGAGAGTGCTATATGATGTTAATATGCTGAAACTGTTATAACTTGGTGATTTGTCATCTTTGTTGCATTTTGTGTGTGCATTCTATGAGCATGAGCTATACATGTGTTTTGTACTACATCATGCCATCTTTACAGGGGTGCAATCCATGTATTTTTGTGAGTCTTATAGTGAGTGCATCAAGCTAGTGAAGTATGGTACTTGCTGTTACTGTTTTGCTAGGCTGAATCTGCTATATCATGATGCTATGTAAACCTGCTGCTACAAGTCATTCTATGCATAATCTGGAGATGTTCACTAAGGATGTTTTGTTATACATGTCTTGCTCTATCCATCCATGCCCCTGGTTGCATTTATAGCCTGCTGTAGCTTGTTGTAATCTTGCTCTCAAGTTGCTAAATAATATTGCTGTCAGCCAGTTAACTTTAAGTTCAGTTTTGCCATGTGATTTGCTAGTGCTCCATGTACCCTATGAACTTGATCTTGCCATGCTTAGCTTAATAAACATGTCTTCTTACCGTTGGTTACCTTGTCATGCCATGTATTGATCTGTGGTGAGTGGTACAAGCTCACCAACATGCCTACTTATTGTTGTTCCTGCCATGTTTGAATCTGTCATATCATTTGCCATGTTTACATAGGTGCATCATATCGTCTGATCCTTTTTGGCTCATGTTCAGTAAGGGAATGTTGTTCTATGCAATTAATAAGTTCATTCCATGCCTTTTTTTTGCCATGATAAGTTCCTGTAGCATGTTGTTTGATAGCTCTAAACATTGCAACCTGATGTTATTTTCTGCTAAGTTTGAAACTGTTATTATATGCAATCTTGCCATGTCTTTTTGAGCATGTTCTAGTGATTTTTGGAGATAGCTTAGTGTTCATTTTTTGTCATGATTTTCCTGTACATCATGTCCATGCCTTTTGTTTTCATATTGTGGTACTGTAGCATATTGTTTTGGTGCTTGCAAGATGCCTAGTTGCTGTTTTGGACAGCTTGTCCTTCAAACTTGTTTCATGTGTGTGTGTTGAACTGTTCCTCCATTGTGAGTGTGCTCTATATGTGTCGGGGATATACCCCGCGGTGTAACCCGGCCGCAAGGTATAACCCAGCCGGACTTGGCGACTCACTAATGACCCGCCCTGACTGGACGACACACTAAGTGACCCGCCCGATCCTGGCGACTTATGGGTGACCTGGCAAGCGGATCAGAGGAGCGACAAGACTCGGGGGCCCAGGAGGCTCAAGGCCTAGAAGGCCGGCTTACGTCATGATAGGTCGGCTTAAGAGGAAAGGCGTAAGGAGTATCTCCCTTACAAGGAATCAAGACCCAGACTTGTATCCGACTTGTAGTACAAGATAGGTTAGTCCTACTAGGACTCCACATGTAACCCGCCCCTCTAACTTATATAAGGAGGGGCAGGGCTCCCCAAAGAGGGACAAGAAACAAGAAGCAATATCTAGGGCTAGACACAAAGGGGAGCCGGCTTACGGCGGCTCTTCCCATGAGCATAATGAGACCTAGCCACAAACAGCATGTAGGGTTGTTACCGGATGATGTTTCCCGGGGCCCGAAGCTGTCTAAATCCTTGTCTTGCGTGTTGCGTCTCTCGTCCCGATCAACCCCTCTCAAGCTACCACATAGATGCGTTGGCCTCGCGATTAAGTCCTGACACTAAGGACATCTGACGTGTTAATTCCACGACAGTTGGTGCCCACCGTGGGGCTCGCGCACAGTGGTGTTGAGTTCTTGAAGGGATCTATCTTAGGGGTCGAGAAGATTATGACCTGACGGAGTAACAAGAGACGGTACAAAAGGATCTACGGTGACATTGAAGCAAAGTTGATAAATCCATTGTGTTCTGATCAAGATCGTGTTTTTAGAACGGGATACACGAGATTAGATTCAACAGAAGTTAGGGCTCTGTCATGTGCACCACCGCACGGGAGTCTTCAGTGCATCGATCCGAGGACGGATAGATTTTTTGCTACGGTCAAGACCGACAGGAATACGATAAAACTCTTTTTTCTGCTATACTTGGCGTTTTTAGTTTTGAGAAGATTGCCACCTGGAGCAAGGCGTCGATCTGCTAGCCGCAAGTTGCTGATGCTGTTGCCTGTGCTCGTGGCTGTTGCTAACTCCCGATTAAAAAAAAGAAGGGATTTGCGACCCAGACACGGATGGATCCACGGGCTCGGACTCCTACGACCCGCTTCGTTGACCCACTGCGGCCCCGCCGTCGCCGGTTCACGCATCCAACCTGCCGGGCTGTTGCTGCGCCGCCGGCTTTGCCTCTGTTACAAGCCGCCGACACGCCGCCTCATTCGCCCAGCTCACCTGCGTCGCCACCGTCCCTCGCGCCAACGTCGCCTCCGGCTGCTCCCGCATCATGGCTACGCTGAGTCGCCCTTGGGGAACGACCTCACCTATACCGCATCGAGCCACCTTAGCCAAATCATTCGTTGGAGTCCCTCAAAAGCAGGTTCGCCGGGGGGCTGTTAAGCCACCAACCACATCTTCGGCGAGTCGCCTCTGCCTTGAGTCGGATCCCAAATCGCCGGTTCAAGCAACCAGGTGCGACCACCAAGTCGCCGGTTTTTCCGCCGAGGCCTCACCTTCTCCAAGTCGCCGTTGCAACTGCCCAGTTCTGCTACAGCTTTGTTCCATCTTCACCTGCCCAGTTCTGCCGGTCAAAGCGTCAAGACCGATCGGTTCAATTAGCAAAAAGTTGTGTGGAGTTTTTGAAGATGTTAGCGGAAGAATCCACAGGAAGATGGGTTAGCTCATTTACCAAAATGATGCTAGCACTACTAATCCACGTATGGATTAAGGAATCATACATCTCTAAATATCAAAATACGAGTATATCAACATGACGCGTCAGCCGGCCTCCGCCAAGACCTGTCCGTGAGCCGCCGCGCTGCCTCCATGGCCTTCACTGGCCCGTCTCCTTCGACCATGAGCCGTTAGTGGCCCGTCTTCGCTTCTGCAGCCAGGGCCCTTGATACGGCTTACCTGAGTCGCCGCGGTCGGGCGCCTTTTCCCGCTGAGCCGCCGCTATGATCGACTCCGGCTTGCTTTCCGCCGGTTCGCCGTCTCACTGTTCACGGTCGCCTGCGCCAAACCGGTTTGCCCTGGCCTCGAGCCGTCGTTCCTACCGCCCGTGTGAGGCCCGGCTGCCAGATCCGCCCTCTCTGCTCCGAGCTTCCGACGCTGCAGTGCTTCGCCTCCACCGGTCGTTCTGCTGACTTACGCCCCTACAGCCCGTCCATTTCGCCGGCGCTGGTCTGCCTGCACCTTGAGCCGCCCAAGCCCCGCTGAGTCACACCTCAACCACGGGAGTTGGAAGTCGCCACCAAGTTGGTCTCGGCCTGCGCCTCTCAGCCGCAGAGCCGCCCGTTTTGCCGGGTCACACTTGCCGCGAGCCGCCGACACCCCTCTACAGCTGCAGCACCAGCCTTAACCCGCTGTTGCTATAGTAATTTCCTGGGTCTCTATAGTCTCAACGCTCACTTCACCTATAGCCCGTCGCCGTGGCCGCGACCCGCCACGGCCTTGTATTACTTCAGACGCGCTCCACCACATGCCGCTGTTGCCGGTTCATCTCTGTTCCAAGTTACTGCTACATCCCACATAAGACCAAGTACTGGTAGTACTTTGTCTGTTCAAAAGTTGAAGTCGTAGTACAAGACATCCTGGACAGACTCTAGCGGACATTTTATGTCTGTTGTTCAAATACATCAGGTGATATCTATCCGTTTAAGTTTATTTTATTAAACATATTGTTTACATCAAAGAACAATTACACCGGTCTATGGTATTTTTTTGCAGGACCATTATTTATTACAAAGGTGTCACAAAAGAGCATGCGCCAATATTATTTTTGCGCTAGCATGTTCGTGCCGTGTTCTGGACGGATGCGTGAGCAAGTCGCCGCCCTCGCTACATCAACACACGCAACAGACTCATCATCCGCGCCCGTGGCCGACTCACTCGCATCCTTGCCGTTTCTAACACCGCGGCCGACTCGCCCGCGTCCTTGCCGTTTCCACCGTTGCGGCTGACTCTTTTGTCCGCGCCGGCTTACAACGCCAGTGCCGACCTTCCCCGGATGCACCAGCTTATAAAAACTGCGGCCGGTTCACCTGTGAGTGATTTTAGTTTCACCATAAGATGTCATCAACTCCATGGCGGATTATTTCCAGCCTAACATATCAGGTGATATCCATCTAAGATTATTTTATTAGTGCATATTGTTTTTTGTCAAAAACAATCACTTTGGTATGTACACATTTATGTGCAGGACAATGATTCATTATAAAGATGGTGTAATGCCATATTCATGGAGTGTGCGGTAGCATAGTCATGCAACGGTATCGGCGACCGCTTATTGTTCAATAGGTGGGTGCAAGCCGCCGCCCCTGCGGTCCGATCTACATCAACGCGCCAGCCGATTCACACGTCTGTGCCGGCTTACAATGTGACGGGCGACTTACCCGTCCACCCCCGTGGCCGACTCGGCGTCCGAGTGGCTTACTGCTCCTGCGTTTGACTTGCTCGTCCGCAGCGGCTTACAACACCGCAGCCGACTCATCTGTCCGCCCCCGTGGCCGACTCACCCGTCCTTGATTTCAACCTTATCGCAGTGATCATCAACTCTGCGACGGATTAGTTCCGGCTCAACACATCAGTCTCAAACCAACTCCTCGAGTAGTCTTAAAACTCGGGGGCTACAGTGACATGACTCGGGAACTCCGAGTCATGGGAGGGGATGATAACCCGGTTCCGGAGGACACTACCATACTGATGAAAATTCTGGTTTAAAATACGGTTCAAGAGACATCTTTCTCCTGCAAAGCTTTGAAGTTTTCAAAACCGGTTCAACATCCAGATCAAGGTAAATTTGTCCCTTACAAAGCTTTGAGGATCTCAATATCCGGTTTAAGAAATTCCGGTTCAAAACATGGGTATCCTGCTTTACGGTTTATCTTATTATGGTCACTTGGGGGCTTCCTGCTCATCGGGCATAGCTATCAGTACCCTCTTGATCGGCGCAATGCCAAAATTTATATGGTCATTTGGTGGCTTCCTGTTCAAACATAGGTCGTATTCGAAACAAAGAGAACATAGCCGTCGATACCCTTTTGATTAGCAAACTACTGAACCTACTTGGGGGCTTCTTGATCGTATCTGAATCATAGCTCAACCCCTTTGGAAATCTACGTGGATCGTATTCAAATCAACATCGTTAAACAACTCTTATGGTCACTTGGGGGCTTCCTGTTCAAACATAGGTCGTATTCGAACCAAAGAGAACATAACTGTCGATACCCACTTGATCGGCATCGCCAAGCCACTGGGGGCTATATGATCGTATTTGAATCTTAGCTTAACCCCTTTGGAACGGTTTACTGATCGTATCCGAATCAGAAGCCTCAAAAAGTTTTATTCTATCTCTGGTAAAGTTTATTGCAGCCACAATTACTTAACATGAGACCTTTTGGGGATTACATCTCACATGTATATGTGTTTATGATTAAACCGGCTTGACTTTTGACTATAAGTCGCCAGCTTATGACAACCATCATTTATATGGAAGCATTGGCTTCTAAAGGATTGGATTATCACCCTTATTACACAGGTCATGTAAACCGGCAGTACGAATTCAATATCACAGTGGTCATTTGGGGGTTTTCCTATTCAAACACATGTCGTATTCGAACCAAAGAGAACATAGATGTCGATACCCACTTTGATCGACAATGCCAACGCCACTGGGGGCTATATGATCGTATTTGAATCTTAGATTAACCCCTTTGGAACGGTTTACTGATCGTATTCGAATCCGAAGCCTCAAAATTTTTATCTGTTTTTATACAATCACAAGTATTTGAGTTGTTACAAATATCATATGTGCCGGATCTTACAGAGTTGAGTTATCAACTTCACTGTCTGGGTCACATAAGCCGGTGGTATCATTCAAAGGATCATAGGGATCTTGTGATCTGCTTGTGTGCAGGATAAGACTACATTTGGGTGGTTATCCGCCCTGGCTTTTGACGTTAAGTTGCCAGGGAATATGTTGTTTAAACTCTTTGCAGGATTTGCAGGAATATGACATATAAATGATTAAAGTTCAAGCTCATTACCAAACTTGATGCTTCAAAATAATTATCTGTTCTGGATTTTTCTCAAAGGCTATAAGCCGCCGGGTTATAAAAATTCCGGCTGACAATGAAGGCGAATTAAATTGTCGTTGGCCAAGAGCCGCCGGGTATTTAAACTCCGGGTTTACTTATCAACCGATGAGGTATTCAAATTTTTAATAGCCAAAGCTGGCTGGATTTTCATGATGATATTGAATGATTGAGGTTTTCATACCAGGTTATATCATTCAAATCTTGAATAGCCAACATGGCTGGATTTCTATTGTGATTATCAATAACCAATATTATTGAGGTTTTCAAAGTCGCTTTAGCGCAATGGCTATTATTTTATCAAAGGATACGATTTATTCTACAATGGAAGGAATAGTCCCGAGTCGCTGCAGGCTTACGACCCGGCACTTGGGGGCTACATTATTCAAATTGAGGTTATATCAAATATGCAAGTCTCATGTCGCTGCAAGCATGCACCATGACACTTGGGGGCTAATGGAAAGTCATTGTTTGCTCACCTTATTGAAGACCTGACTCATCACATCGTAATAAGCCGGCCCTTGGGGGCTACCAATTGCTCCTGTCAACAATTCAAGGTACACAAGTTTTAAATCCATTATATTGAAGGATCCATTGCTCAGTTGGTAAAGCACAAAGCTCTTAACTTTGTGGACGTGGGTTCAAGCCCCGTGGTGGAGATTACATCATATGATGTTATTATCAATGAAGTATATATAAAGTCCCAGCTTAGTATTATCTTACTAAGCCGGCCCTTGGGGGCTACACATTGCTGTTCAAGTTTACATGATAATATTTACAAAGTCCCTGCTCATTATTGCATAATGACCCGACCCTTGGGGGCTACACTGGTTGAAGTTTTATCAGCATAAGGCAATTACAAGTCCCAGGTTGCTGCAAGCATGACAACCCGACACTTGCGGGCTACTGGTAATATGGATATAAGGGAGAAATATCTTCCAATTTTTAGTTTTGAGCAAACCAGATTGACCCGGCATCACCAATCATTATGACCCAGTGTCTGCAACAATCATAACCCGGCATCACCAATCATCATGAACTGGCATTGGCAACAATCATGAACCGGCGTTGGAAACAATCATGACCAGGAATTATCCGTTTTTATAACCCGGAGATTTTGGAAATTATAACTCGGCAAGATCCATACCTTTAAGCCGGTTGAAATCAGATGAGTATTTCAAAACCTATAATTTTAAGCCGGCACTTTGGAAGCCGACTCAGATGGATTATTTGTTTACAATATTTCTTCTACAAGCAAATTGATTGTGAAGCTGGTCTATTGACCCGGATTTTCTAGAACAAGTAAATGACAAGGACTTAAGGATGTTCAGGTGCCGGTTTACAAGAATTCTTAACCCGGAGCACAACCTGTCAAATTTATTCTTGTGTTTATTTTGCAGCATAAGTTTACCATGGATAAATCCAAGCTAAACTTGGGGGCTAATGTCGGGGATATACCTCGCGGTGTAACCCAGCCGCAAGGTATAACCCGGCCGGACTTGGCGACTCACTAATGACCCGCCCTGACTGGACGACACACTAAGTGACCTGCCCGATCCTGGCGACTTATGGGTGACCTGGCAAGCGGATCAGAGGAGCGACAAGACTCAGGGGCCCAGGAGGCTCAAGGCCCAGAAGGCCGGCTTACGTCATGATAGGTCGGCTTAAGAGAAAAGGCGTAAGGAGTATCTCCCTTACAAGGAATCAAGACCCGGACTTGTATCCGGCTTGTAGTACAAGATAGGTTAGTCCTACTAGTACTCCACATGTAACCCGCCCTTCTAACTTATATAAGGAGGGGCAGGGCTCCCCAAATAGGGACAGAAACAAGAAACAATATCTAGGGCTAGACACAAAGGGGGAGTCGGCTTACGGCGACTCTTCCCATGAGCATAATGAGACCTAGCCACAAACAACATGTAGGGTTGTTACCGGATGATGTTTCCCGGGGCCCGAAGCTGTCTAAATCCTTGTCTTGCGTGTTGCATCTCTCGTCCCGATCAACCCCTCTCAAGCTACCACATAGATGCGTTGGCCTCGCGATTAAGTCCTGACACTAAGGACATCTGACGTGTTAATTCCATGACAATATGAAACTTGCTTGCTTTTGCATGTAGTTTCATATTATCATGTTGCATCCTTGTTTTGAGGTGTCTGCTTGATGTTTCTATGCATTTTGCATCAATGCCATGTTTAACTTGTTTTGCTCATATCTTCTAGGTCATAGCTCCGAATTAAATGAACATTATATGTAACTTGACTAGAATCTCGTGTAGATCATCTTGGTGTATATTAACTTGCTGTTTAACAACTTGAACATAAGGTTTATTTAGATCTGGACCAATTTCGAAATTTGCATATGAGGACTTACCGGAATTGTTATATGTTGTTTCCGGCCTCATTTAAACTTGCCTTGATGTGTTGCTCTTTTTTGCATCATCTCTTGCCATGAGTAGCTTCATGTAGCCTTGTCATGCATCATGCTTGGTTGTGCATCATGTATTGTATATATGTGGTGTGTTTACCATGTTGTGTGCTTCTTCTCGATAAGTCCCGTTTCGTTGCGATCGTGAGGATTCGTTCGTCTATGCTTGGTTCATCTTCGTGGCTTCATCTTCTTCATGGACTCGTTCTTCTTCCTAGCGGGATTTCAGGCAAGATGACCGCTACCCTGGATCTCACTACTATCATTGCTATGCTAGTTGCTTCGTTCTATCGCTATGCTGCGCTACCTATCACTTGTTTATCAAGCCTCCCGAATTGCCATGTCAGCCTCTAACCTTTTCACCCTTCCTAGCAAACCATTGCTTGGCTATGTTACCGCTTTGCTCAGCCCCTCTTATAGCGTTGTTAGTTGCAGGTGAAGTTGAAGATTGCTCCAAGGTGGACAGGATTATGTTGGGATATCACAATATCTCATATCTAATTAATGCATCTATATACTTGGTAAAGGGTGGAAGACTCGACCTTATGCCTGGTGTTTTGTTCCACTCTTGTCGCCCTAGTTTCCGTCATACCGGTGTTATGTTCCCGGATTTTGCGTTCCTTACGCGGTTGGGTGATTTATGGGACCCCCTTGACATATCGCTTTGAATAAAACTCCTCCAGCAAGGCCCAACATTGGTTTTACCATTTGCCTCACCTAGCCCTTTTTCCCTTGGGTTTCCGGAGCCCGAGGGTCATCTTTATTTTACTCGTAGGATGTCTCATCCGGTGTTGCCCTGAGAATGAGATATGTGCAGCTCCTATCGGGATTGTCGGCGCATCGGGCGGCTTTGCTGGTCTTGTTTTACCATTGTCGAAATGTCTTGTAAACCGGGATTCCGAGTCTGATCGGGTCTTCCTGGGAGAAGAAATATCCTTTGTTGATCGCGGGAGCTTATCATGGGCTAAGTTGGGACACCCCTGCAGGGTATTATCTTTCGAAAGCCATGCCCACGGCTATCTGGCAGATGGGAATTTGTTAATGTCCGGTTGTAGATAACTTGACACCAGATTCGAATTAAAACGCATCAACCGCCTGTGTAGCCGTGATGGTCTCTTTTCTGCGGAGTCCGAGAAGTGAACACGATTTTTGGTTATGTCTGACGTAAGTAGGAGTTCAGGATCACTTCTTGATCATTGCTAGCTTCACGACCGTTCCGTTTGCTCTCTTCTCGCTATTATTTGCGTATGTTAGCCACCATATATGCTTAGTCGCTGCTGCAACCTCACCACTTTACCCCTTCCTTTCCCTTTAAGCTTTGCTAGTCTTGATACCCATGGTAATGGGATTGCTGAGTCCTCATGGCTCACAGATTACAACAACAACAGTTGCAGGTACATGTTATGCGATGATCTTGACGCGAGCGCGATGTTTGCTTGTTTTGGAGTTCTTCTACTGCTTCTTCTTTGATCAGGGGATAGGTTCAAGGTCGGGAGCCTGGGGTAGCAGGGTGGATGTCGTTTGAGTTTCTGTTTGTGTTTCATCCGTAGTCGGATGGTGCTCTTATGTAAGATGATGTTGTATTCGTGTGGCATTGTATGCCTTTTGTATGCATCCCCATCTATCATGTAATGTTGATGTAATGATATCCATCTTGCAAAAGCGTTTCAATATGCGGTTCTATCCTTGGTGGGACCTTCAAGTCTCTTTAGGATAATATCGCATATTGGGCGTGACAGCATGCATGGCATCTTTTAAAAGAATTGCAGAGATAGCACAAAGGGGTTTACAGGGAGGCAGTATTGGATTAGAATCACTTCTGCATTACAAAGAAAATCTCACTTGTTTTTATGTTTTCATGCATGTCAGATATTGAACATTATCAAAATGAATATGAGAATGGGCGCACGAGAGGAATATTGCGGAACGATCCACTGGCTAACAAACTTGGCATGGTGGAGGATGGCCTATCTTATTCACCCATCAAGGTGCTTGCTCTAACTTTGCAAAGTTGTATTGGTCGCACATATTTTGCATCTGACCTCTTGCATTTCTTCTACTTTGTTACACCATCTGCTTAGTTTAAGCATCATATATGAGTATATGCCATAACTATCCATTTTCTGTACCTATTCCATGTGTCGCCACACTATGTTTTTCCAGTCAAATGTTGTTCTTTCGTGATAGATGTCCAAAAGGAAGAGGGTGAGTGCAGATCCTCAAGGAGTACAAACTAGGTATTTGGAAAAGGTAGTGGTACCTGTTAAATCAGATAGATCAGCAGCCACAGAAAACACATGCCCAACTATACCACACTTTACCCCTACTCCAGTGGCCAAACCCCTATTAGAACTGCTGGGAGCCCAGCATCAGGTACTGTCTATGATATCAATTCAAAATTTGAACTCCTAAATTTCTGCTTGTGCCTTACCTTCTCTCTTGTATGAAAACTAATTTCAGATGAATCTCCTTGCTCAAAGGATCATACGATCTACAAACAATAATGGGCTCTGCATTGCTCTTGTCAGTACCTCTCTCCCTTTTGCCTTGTAACGCTGTACTTAATTAATTGCTATTTGATTATGTATCATCAGTCTGCACCTGAGCTTCATTATCCTCTGTTTCTTCCAATATTATTTGATCTATATTTACTCTTTGCAAAATGTAGAATAATGGCAATGCTTATAAAGAATTTTCTTTGGGGAATTTATTGAATTATCCTTCCATCAACATGGAGAAGGGCTTTGTCTAGCCCGTGTTAACATGTAATGTAAGTTCATCCTTCTCAAGCCTTCAAACTTTGTTCTAGTATAGATTTGGATATGCATCATTGCCTCCACTACTGTTTGCTTTGCTGTTTACATCTGATTGGATGTTTGCAACAACTACCAGTTTCAAATTGTAGTTGTAAAAACATGTTCCTTATGCAGAACAGATCCATTTATTTGCTTATATAATTGTGAAACCTGTTACGTGTCTCCTTGTTTCTCTTTCAGAGTCGTATCTCTTACGCCGGGCAGAACTTTAGGGAAGATAGTGAGCCAAACCATCTTGAGGACAGCGAGATGACCCCAAAGTCCTGTCTTGATGAAGACAGTGAGTTGAAGCTACTCACCAACAGGTGTGAGACAACCTATGTGCAGTCGTTGCCTCAATCAGTTCGGCTTCTTCAGTCTCAACTTAAAGCGGAAAGGCTTGCTTCAGCTCAGCTCTGACTTGAAGTCAAAGATGCAATGAAGATGTCAGAGGACTACCGTGCGCACCATCATGCTTTAAATCTAGTGTTGATGCATCTATCGTTGACAAAACTGAGGTCTACTCAGCTTCTTCAGCTGTTTGGGGGCCCCGACCTGGCCAGGCCTAGTGCCTTCTGAAGTGCTCTCAGTTTTGTATATTCTTTTGTCGGCGCGTTTATTTGCACTGGTGGTGAACTTTAATGCCCAGTGGATGTAATATGTGTGATAGCCGTGATAGCCTAGCGTAAGTTGCTTGCTTATTTATTTCCTTGTTGTCCTGTTTATTTGTTTGCTTGTAGTCATTGCAGTTCTTTTTCCGCGGTTTGCTAGTGGCTGCAATAACCTATTTTTTAAAACTAGGCCACAATAACCATGGGCTAATATTTACTGTAGTGACACTGGGCCTCCTACGGGCCGTAGAAACAGTGGGCCTTCTACGGGACGTACAAACAATGGGCCTTCTATGGGCCATATCATCAATGGGCCTTATACGGGCAGTATGATCGATTGGCCAAACATGGGCCAATAACAGGCCGCATTATGGCCGTAAGCAGGCTAGAGTTGGAATCGTCCGTTCATGGGCCGACCATAATGGGCCATCGTTAATAGGCCGTATTTCATGACGCTATGAAAATGGCCCAATGTGTTAACGGACCACAAACGGGCCGACTATAACTACGGGCTGAATTTGGCCCATAAGCAGAAAATGACAGTAACGGGCCGTAAGTAAACGAATACTGGAAATGAGCCCAAGAATAAATGGGCTCTGAGAAGGCCGAAATATAACATGGGCTGGAAACGGCCCAACGGAATAACGGGCCCTTAATGGGTATAAAGTGATACACTGTTCATTACGGGCCAGTTTCACCACGGGCCGTTAATGGGTGTAAAGTAATACACTGTTCATTACGGGCCAGTTTCACCACGAGCCGTTAATAGGACAAGAGTTACATAGGGCCTCATATGGGTCGAAAGACGTCATGGGCCATACATGGGCCAGAATTGAAAACAGGTTGGAATCATATTGGGTGGCCCAGATGACGCTACTGGGCCTAATTCGGATAGGGCATAACGGGCCTTGGGCTAGCGGGCTGTAAATTGGCTATATGCGAACAGGCCATTGACACGCTTTACATGGGCCGGCCCGCCACCTTTTGACCAAGTCAAACGGGCCGTCCTTTTCACAGGAATGGGCCTCTGTTGGGCCGTGCCACGTGTCGACGTATCATAGGCGCCTTCTATCCAATGAGTGGATGACATCTGTCCCAACGGTGAGCCGACACGTGTTTCCTTCAACCAATGATGATTTTACACGTGGAAAATCCCCATTGGTCGGGGCTGTTAACGGGTTATCGGATCCAAAACCCGACCCGATAGCTTAACGACGTTCCGTTATGGTGGATGTCACGTGTCGGCCAACCTTGACGAAAGCACTTCTGTGACGTGCGATTTATCATCATGGAAGTGGACACTTCCGTGATGATAATTTTGGTAATGTCATGGAACACTTCTACGATAGCACATGTATGACTATCTTGATTCTGTCATAAATTTGTCATGGATGTACATGGATGACAAAAATGCGACCTACTGTGACAAACCCGTATCATCACGAAAGTGTATTTTTTTGTAGTGAATGTCCTCAAGATGCCAGGAAGCGGTGGAGTCATCACAGTGCCTTGTGAGGAGAGGGATGCAGTGTGTTCCCTTGAGCGTGCTTTCCAAGCCGCGGCAATCGAAGACCCAGAGCACAGGAGCGAAAGACTTCCCGAGGCAGTCCCTAAGAAGAAGAAGACATCACCTGGTCCGAACCCTCGGGAGGCAGGCCCTTCCAGTGGCGTTGTGCCAGGATTTGCGCCTGTTCAAGGGGCGCCTCCCTCCGTCGCATAGGAAGGCGCGCCCGGCGCCCTCCTCGGGCAAGGCTCGGGGGCTCTCTCCTGGATGGCCATCGACTTTGCCAAGATCACGAGGGAGGCACTCGGGCACCACTTGGAGGCATGCTTCAAAGCGCGTTTCCCTCAGGAAGGTACAAGGCAAGGAGGGCCAAACCCTTGGGAGTTCATCAGTGAGATCATTCAGAATCTGCAGGAGTCAAGAGTCATGAGTGGCAGTCGCCGCTTACCCGCCGTAGCTCCCCATCTAGGCAAGGATGGTGGGCTGCGCATCTGCATCGATGTACCAGGGCTCAACCGGGCCGCCTCTCAGGAGCGCTTCTGGCCCTCGCACGTGGGATGTTGTGAGGGTCCACCCACAGCTATGTTCGCATGCCCTTTGGCCTGCCGAACGCGGCAGCCCCACGCCAGCGTCTTATGAGGAGCATTCTGGAGGACCAGGAGGTCAGGCATTCCGCAGTCCTGGTGGAGATGGAGATGGTCCTCAAGGAGCCGCCTGTGCCTCCGGAGCCCCCCGAGGCTCCTGGGCCTGGGGGCTCGTGAGGGACGGTCTCCGTAGCGTGCGTCGTCAGCTACTTCAGCATCCCTTCATCTCCAACATCATCAGGTGACATCCTTCGAGTTTTGTTTTCAGCTGGGAGCGCCCCCAGGGCTGGATCATTCCCAGGCCATGTGAGTCCGTCCCTGCGGCATGTATCCCTTTTGTTTATACCTTTAGGTTACTTTGTTGGGGGCGCCCCTCGGGGTGCATTATCCCCAAGCTGCTCGGGCCTGACCCAGCGGCATGTATCTCTCTCGTGTTTATTCAGGTCGTGCATTTGACCCACCATGATTATTACTTAATGCCTGTGACTACGCCCTTCTTCCCTCATGTCAATTGCTTGCACGTTAAAAGGGGGGGTACCTGAGCATCGCGACTCATGGACTCTTACTGGCTCTCCAGCCCTCACCTCCCGGCCTTGTCCACGGCATCGCGACCTGGCATACCAGCGACGGCTGAGCTCGCTCGAGGGCCGGGACCTGAGGACGTAGAGCGTCAGCATCTAACCAAATTTGTAGGAGCACATCACAAACAAAGGCCCAGAGCCAGGCGCAACCCGCCTTGAGGTAGGGCCCCGTGAGTCCCGCGCTGGCTCACGGGTGCCCAGATACACCTCGTCAAGCCCTACCGTGCTAGCCACATGTCAGGGCGGGGCTGTACACGCCCATGCACTAGTGGAAGCACCATGCTCCGCACCATGCTCCGCGCTATGCCCGTATACATACGGAAGCGCTATGCTCCACGCTGGTGATAAACAACTGAGGGTGGCCCACGGCCGCATCAACCTCAGGGAGCCCAGAGCTCAGTGTCCGGCCCCATCGTAACGCCTCCCATCGGGAGTGCCACACGAGGGGGCTGGGCACGGGGGCTACGCCCGGGCCATGCCCGAGCGCACGCCACCTAGCCAGGCCCCTCGGGCCTGGTTCGTTGCGCGCCCCTCCCCGAGCGGAGCCAAGGTACGAAGGCCGGTTGAACGTCAAGGGGGACTCCTGAG
The DNA here is from genome assembly GCF_018294505.1 of Triticum aestivum. Taxonomy (NCBI): domain Eukaryota; kingdom Viridiplantae; phylum Streptophyta; class Magnoliopsida; order Poales; family Poaceae; genus Triticum; species Triticum aestivum. Next base: position 543,706,600 of record NC_057813.1, on the reverse strand, counting down.
CATCGTGACTCAGGAGCCTAACTGGTCACGTAGCCCTTCACTCCTTGGTCCCGTCCTGGGCTAATGGCGGTTGAGGTATGCGCGGGGCCGGGCCCTGCCGACATAGAATGGCAGATCCTCTCCTATGCCTCCCCTCCCTACTTGCTGTTCGCACGTCAAGGGGGACTCCTGAGCATCACAACTCAGGAGCCTAACTGGTCACGTAGCCCCTCACTCCTTGGTCCCATCCTGGTTTCCGGTCGGGGATAACGGCGGCTGAGGTATGCGCAGGGCCGGGCCCTGCCGACATAGAACACAAGCAAGTAGGAAGGAAAAACGCAAATCTCAAGGAATTCAAAAGCAAATATTACAGTCCATAGGTTGTTTTCACAACTCCAAACACAAGTTTAAACGCCTCCATGGGGCATGATGCATGTTGCAGGATCTAAAACAGGACAGAAGCCGTGAAGGGGTCACTTTCTGGCGGTGCCATCGCTCGTGGTGGAGTTGCGCTGGGCGGCTCCACCTCCCGAAGCCCCAGGGTTGACAACATCTCGCCTTGGCTTGGTGCTGAAGGCTCGGAACCTCGCCAGCAGGGCTTCCGCTCGACCCTTCACTGCCTCAGCAGCGGCAGCGGCAAGCTCGCCGCTCGCAGTCTCCAGCAGGCTGTCAAGATCGACGTTGGGGTCGCGAAGATAGATGTGGGTGAAGACATGCGCTACGCTGCAGAAGAAAGGACACGCGCCTCGGCCTCAGCCGTGGGGCCAAGGCCGTTAGTGACATCTTCAAGTGCGCGGACCAGGAAGGGAAGGAACTTGGCGGGGCCATCCTCGGCGCCAGCTAGCGGCTTTTCCAGGCCACCATCATAAAGTGTCTCCAGCGAGGCGCGAGCCCTCTCCTCCAGCTGCGCGAAGGCCACACGGTCCTCAGCCAGGACACTCGCCTTGCCGTCCAGCTTGATCCTCTTCGCCTCCAACGCCTGCTCCAGCGTCTCCAACCGACCACGACGTTCATCAAGCTTGGCGTCCCGGTCCTTGACGGCAGTTTCTCGAGTCCTCATCTCCTCCTCTTTCTCCTGGAGGTCACGGACTTCCTTGGCGAGCTCGTCGCACAGGCCTTGCAGCTCGTTCTCCAGCGCCTTGCAGCGGCCCCGGACTTCCGCAGCCTCACCCAAGGCAGCGTCGCGAGTGGCCTTGGCTTGAAGGATGGCCTACTTCTCCTCATCGGAGGCCGTCACGGCCTGGCTCAGTGCCGCTCGAACGGAGGCGTCGGAGCGGACCCAGCCAGAGGCCAACTGCAGGCGCCCGGCCACCAGTTGGGGATCGGCGCCCTGGAGATCTTCTCGTAGCCGGTCCGGCTCAGCGGCAGCACGATCCAAGACGGTAGAAGGAGTCAGAGAAACAGCGATTGGCGGAGTAGGAGGAGAAGACGGCAGCGTGATCACAACATCAAGTGTCGGGACCTTCTGAGCCCCGGCGGCCGCAGCAGTGGCATCAGACATGGACGCCTCGGGAGTCGCCTGGGCCACGGGGGCTGGACCCACGCCAGCACGCCCCACCTGGCCTCGCGAGGATGACCGGGCAGGGGAGGCTCGAGCCTTGCCACCTCCTTCTTCCGAAGGTGGAAGCGTTGCCCCAGGCGAAGCCTCAGGGGCCCCTTTCAGCCTTTTCGCCATAGGCACCGGCCTAGCCAAAGAATATGGACGTCAAGCCTCAGCAACAGAAGCAGGAACCAAAACAAAAATCAAGCACTTACTGGTCATCGTTCACGGACTCAAGCAGCCTCTGACCGAACTTGAAGCCCGAGAGCCGGCTGCTGGGGTCAGCCTCAGGAGACTCGGGAGCAGGGGGCATGTCAAAGGAGTTGAAGCTGGCTTAAGGCCGCCTTGGAGCTGGAGCAGGCCCGCTGGGAACCAGCCCCGTCCTGTCCTTCTTCGGGACCAAGGCGAGCTTTCCCCGCCTCGCTCGTCGCCGCCCTCGTTGTCGTCCGGCATAAGGCGGAGGGCGCGGGACCTGCGTTGGGGGAGGGACTTCCCTGACTCTTCGTCGGTCGCCTCAGAGTCAGGCTCTTCTTCCTCCTCCTCCCTGCCAGAGTCGCTGGAAGACAAGTCCACCGTCGCCAGAGCCGCCAGATCCTCGGGAACCTCCACAGGCACTAGCGCCTCCCCCTTGATGGTGGGCATCGAGTTCACCACCTGCTCCCAGTCGCCACGAAGGAACAGGGGTACAGGAGCACCCTCCAGTCTCACCACGTCCGCTCCAACCAAGGAATGGAGGACCGCGGCCAGATCTTTGTCGGCCAGGTCTGTGGAGCTCAGGCAAAGGGCGGCATCGGCTTCCCTGAGCCTCCAGAGTGGGAGCGAGTGTTCCTGAAGCGGAGCCACCCGATGCTCCAGGAACTCCCTCAGGAGCGTCGCCCCGGTCAGCTTCGCTGCCGCCAGGTTGCTTGGCCTCAGGTCCGCGTCCATCCTCTTCAGCACCAGCCTCGCGCGGCTGTCAGCGAGCTCTGCGCGGGACCAGGCGTCAATGGCCTTAGGCTGCCCCATAGGCAGCACCAGCCGAGGGTGGATGCACCCAACATCCACCATGACCCACTTGCTTCGGAAGCCTTCAATCCTCTTCCCAGGCTTCGAGATGGCGTTGGAGCTGGAGTATGCGACAAAGCTCGCGCACGCGGAGATGGAGCCGCGAGAGACCCGAAGGTAAAAGTAATGGTGCAGCAAGGCCACCGAGGGCTTTACCCCGACGTGAGCCTCACAAAAATAGGCGAAAATCGCCAGAAGGAGAACAGAGTTGGGGTGGAGGTGCAGAGCTTGCAAGTTGTATTGGTGAAGAACAACAAGGAAGAACTCGTAAAAGGGAGGCACCAGCCCGGCGACGATGGCGGTCACGAAGAGCAGGTAGAAGGTGCTCCCCTTATCTTCAGGCAGGTCGGAGCTAACCTTGAGTGCGGCCGCCCCCTCGCTGCCTTGCACCACCACCATCTGGCGCGTGAGGGCGAGGTTCTTCTCCGACACATTCGGAGGATCTAGAGCGGGCGAGTACCAGGCCTCGGCCGGGGTCTGGCGAGGCGCCATGGCTTGCTGAAGGTGCGGGACTGAAGCAGATCTGGAGGATTTCCAAAGCAAGAAGGCGGAGAGCAAGAAAGGGGATCTAGACAATGACTGGTGAAGGCAAAGAAGGTAAGCCTGGCCCGGGGCCGCTCTTTTGTCAAGTCATGCAGTTGTCGAGGCATTGTGGGGAAGCGGGGACGCCCACGTCCAATCAACTGTCATGCGGTGCCCAAGGCCACAGGCTGTTGGGGCCCGCAGCGCTTCGCACTTGCCCCTTTGCTTCTCTGCTAAGCCAAGTCCGGGCGCGCCTTGGGACCGGGGGCTACTGTCGGCATTCTGGGAACGGGGGTACCCAGACTTGCCTGCCTGCGGCCTGCAGCGTGGCACAAGGAATGGCCCAGTACAACCCATCTTCATCAACACAAGCTCAAGACCCTTGCGAGGGGCCAAGCCTCGCGGGGCGGACGACAGGAAGCTTCCTCAGGCGCAGCCTCGTCAGGCTGGCTCGCTAGGAGGCGGAGGGATCAAGGTGGGGTACCTCACGAGGTGCCCGTGACGCAAGCCATGACGACCGAAGCCTGGCGGGCGCTAGGCGGGCACCGCCATGGGCAGTGTCCTTGTTTCCTCTTTAGTGCAAAGGGGGCAAGCGCAGGCCAACGTATCAAGCAAAGGCTACCATTTCGGTGCAACAAGACCAAGACCAGTAGAACGGCAGGATGGAGGTCATCGTGGAGCCCAGGAAGGCGTCATCGTCAGAGCCTTTGGCAGGCGAGGACCAACTTTAGTCAGGATAAGTGTACTAGATGTTCCCCTTCAAAATGACCAATTTTTGGCACCCTTCCGGCTCAATATTTGGGAAGAGGACCAGGGCCTCGCTCTATAAATAGGGCTAGCCACCACAGTAGAAAGGGATCCGGATTCAATCCTCCCCAAGAGGCATCACCTCCGCAAGAACATCCCTCGCGAGGCTGTTCTTCCCTTGTATTGTTCATCATCAGCCCCTGAGGCAATCCACACACCACACACACTGGAGTAGGGTATTACACCACCATGGTGGCCTGAACCAGTATAAACCTTGTGTCCCTTGTATTGTTCTTCGTGTAGGCTAGATCCTTTGCGAGGTGATGATACGTGAGTTGGTAGAAGGGTGATCTCTGCGTGCACCCCAGAGTTTGAACCTTAAGGGTCTGCCGGAACCCGAAATCCGACATGCGCGATCGCAACGCCTACTACCATATCAATGCACGCAAGTCAAAGAAGCGCAAGAGAGACACCGCCGGCGAAGAAATGACCCGGCCGTGGAACGCGGAACTCCTTCGCCCGTTTTACAGTTAGCCGCATGAGTGTATGTATCGTCGCCTTTGTAAGCGCATGAAACTATGGGGTTGCTGAACGAGACTCGGGGGCTGCCTTTTGTGGAACAATTTATTGTGTCCCTACTTTCTTGCATCACTATGTCACTGAACGCGGCAACTGGTTTGACCCACTCGACCTGGGGGCTCGGGGGCTGGCCGGCTCGAATGCCACCCCGCCACCTTACTTGGTGATTCCTCATACAGTAAGGATGCCGTGGTCCCCCACTTCGCCCTAAAGCCACAGATCTGGCTTCGGCTGTCGGCTGGCAAGCACAACGGGTCAAAGCTTCTTCACGCTTCAAACGCCAAGTCAAAGGCTGCCCGGTCGAGCGACCCGACCCGCCGCTCAGAAAATAAACAGCCGCACGACCGGCTGCTCGCCAACCGGCTTCACCAGGTTGCTGCCAGCCGGCCCAATGGGCGTTTCGCTCACACTTGATGTTTTTAAGAGCCCAAGTCCTGCACGCTCCTCTCGAAGAACCGAACTCCTTGTCACGGACTGAAGCCTCGGCCGTCTGACTCGCGGGGGGGGGGGAGATTTGAGAAAGGAAAAGCGCAAGAAATTGGTCCAAAAAACGGAAGGCAAAAGCAAAAACATTCACGACATATACACATAAATATTTAAAAGGCCCATGGCCCGAGTTCATTACACCATAAAAACACCCAGTGGGTGGGTGGACCTACTACTTAACAAATTCTTCTAAGAATGTCTCAGGCATCTCCAGCACCGCGTCACGACATCGACGGCTCACCCCTGGCGGCCTCCGGGTCCAGCGAGGCACCGGTGTCCTCCTCTGCACCCCCATCACGATAGACGGCCGTCTCCTCGGAGCTCCCCTACTGATCATGGAGAAGCAGGCCGTAGTTGTCGCCATCCACGACCCTGCCGTCTTCTGTCCACTCCAGGTGGAACTCGTTGTGAAAGGCGAACTCGGCGATGTAGCTGGCCCGGGAGGCAATCCGGCCGGCTTGCTCCTGCAACAGCTGCTCCGAGCCGGCCCGCTGGCCCATCAACGCGTCCAGCTACACGTCCGGGTGCCAAGACAGCGCGAACTGGAGCGCCATCTCAACGCCGGCACAAGCGGCGGAGGCGCGCCACTCGTGAAGCCGGTCCGGACCCATCTCCAATCAACGTGCCAGGCGCGTGAAGCTGCTCGGCTCGATGGAGTCTGGCCAAAGAGCCACCGTCATCGCGGTGCCGGCCTGGGACAGCCACCCCATCTGCGTCCCCAAGACCCGCAAGCGGGCCTTAGCGGTGGCGATGATTTCCGAGAAGGTCCATGCCACCCGCGGATCCGTCCCGGATCCAACGAATTCGGTTGGGTCGTGCTGAAAGCGGACGGCTTCCTTCGCCAGCCGTTGCGTCTCCAGAAAGGCTCCTGCCACAAAAAGCGAAGCACATCAGAAGTAGGACAACAAGGACGAAAGGCCGGATCCCGACCCGGCAAAACACAAGAAAAGCACTTACTGGAGAAGGACTCTTCCAGGTGCTGCGCTTCGAGCAATGTACCACGCCGCTCCCGATCAATGGTGCGGTCGCGCTCCTGGAGCGTCTTCTCCAGATCGGCCGCCTTGGCGAGGGCAGCCCTCATCTCGGCATCCTTGTCGTCGACCGCCTTCTCGGCCGCCTCGCGACGACGGGCCTCATCCTGATCGGCCCCCTCAGCCATGGCAACCTGCCTCGTAGGCGATCCACCTCGGCCTGGAGCCGGCCCTTGTCGTCGGCCAGCCGGCCGCGCTGCTGGTCCGCCTCGACCAGGGCCTGCTATGCCTCCACCACCTTTGCAGCTTCCGCCTTAAGAAGCTCCACCTCGGCCTTGAGGCGTCTCTTGTGACCTACCAGCTGCTCCTGCAGCTGGTTGGCCTCGTCGAGAGATCGCCGGGCCACGGCCGCCTCCGTCCTCGCCTGCGCCGCCTCGACGCCAAGACGACCGGTGTCAACAACGAGCCGGTCATAGTGATGACCAGCCCGGAACAGACGAGTCCGCCAGGACAACACCTCGGCTGCGAAAAAGAAGGGTTCAGCAAATGAGAAAGCAAGACTTAATATTTGGCCCAACTTTTACACAGTTGGCCCGAATCTCGGGGGCTACACCCAGTGGGTGCGCTAGCACGCCCCCACTAGAAAAAAGCACGAAGATACCTGCGGCGAGCGAAGCTCCTCCTCCTTGGCGGCGAGCTGCTCCTTGAGCTCCCGGTACTTGCCCAGGAGACGGTTGAAGGCATCGACCCGGTAGGCATCGAGTTGCTGAAGAAGGCAGAAGTCAGAACAAGGACAACGCTCTAAAGATTCGACCCAACTACTATGTAGTTGGCCCGAACCTCGGGGGCTACACCCAGTGGGTGCACTGGCGCGTCCCCACAAAGAAGAAATCGCGAGAAAGAAGAAGCTTACCAGAACGTCACGCTCTAGGTCACGCGTCCACTCCACCTCGGCCTGAGCGAAGGCCTCGAGCTGGTCCATCTGGCCGCGCAGGCGGCGGCCGACGACGTCCATCGCCGCCTCCTCCTCAGTCTGAGGCCCGAACACCACGGTGCCCCCGCTCTGCGCCGGCTGCGGCGCGGCAGCCCGGCGTCCTCCCTGCTAGGGCACCAAGGTGTGCTCCCCACTGGACGCTCCCAATGCGGCCGACACCTCCTCCGATGCCCTCTCCGGCGCCGTCGATGACCCGGACGTTGGGACGCCCTGTATCGCCGCCTCTGGTCCGGACGGCGGGACGGCCTGCTACCCACCACCGGCCCAGCTGCCGGGGTAGCCTCCGGCACTGCCGCCCGCGGTGCCTCCTCCAACACCAGCGGCGCCTCGCGCGTCGCTGCCCGCAGCACCTCCTCTAAGATGGTGCCGCCTCCTCCGCCATCAGCCCCCGCCCGCTCAACAACATCGACCCACGGCGAGGTATCATCCTCCACCTCCACGACCTCCCAGTCGAGGATCGCCACCTCAGCCCGGCCCTCACGGCCGCGCTCCCTCACCGATGACGGCTTGAAGACCGTCTCCGCCACCATCGTGCCCTCCGGCATCTCGCGCCAGGTCGGCTCCGCAACGGCTCGCGCCCATGCCGCCGCTGCGTCGGTCCAAGCCCGGACCGACGCCGCCTCCAGCTCCGCCTCGGCCCTGTTCCTGTCCCACTAGCCCAAGACCTCGGCGTCGTTCGGGTCCAGGCCAAGGCCCGAGTCGGCCCGTCCCTCCGCCTCAACCTGGTCGACGAGGTCGGACCAGCTCCTGTGGAACGCAGTCCCTTCGGCGGCCGTGGCGTCCGCCGCCGCCCTCGCCAACGCGATTGGCGACTTGAAGAGGAAGAAGAAGGAATAAGCAAAAAAAACAAGGCTGGCTTGACAGCCCGGACGCGTACGGGAGATGAAGCTTACCCCGACAAGACCAGGACCGGGGTTGGCCTCCGGTGCCCAGTGCCGCGCTTCCTCTTGGCCGGCCTCCCGGCCCCGGCCGGGTCTGCCGTGCGCTTCGGGGCCCGGGGACGTGGCGCGACGCTGTCCTTCCTGTGCGGGCGGCTCGGCACCGTCCCACGCGACGACCCGGCTCCGCCCACGTAGCCGCCTCCCCCGCCCAATGCCACTACACCAACAACTGGTGTTAGCATCGCCCGTACCATGCCGCGGTAAACAACTCAAGATACATGAATTAAAATACAAGACTTACTCACGCGACGCCCAGCGCCGGCGTCGGCCTCGGCCTCCTCCTCCCTACCGTGGGCCACGGGCTCCTCTGGCGCCACTGGCGCCACCTACGATGGAGCCCGGGCGTAAGGATGTCGGATCGCATTCAGAAGCACCTCCCGCATCGCGTCAGGGCGGACGAGGAGGTGTGCAACAGCAAAGTAAGGTGACCAGACACTCACCGGTGGCACCGGGTTCGACTTGTTGTACGGAACCTTGCCGAACCGCCATTCCTTCCCAAGGTTGGCCTTGGAGATGTCGTTCACACGGCGCACGATCTGCTCCGCCATCAGCCGCGTCGACCCCATGCGGTTGGGATCTTGAAGGACGACCATCTCGCCAATGAGGCAGGAGCGCCTCTGCAGTGGGAGGACCCGGCACATAAATGTAAAGATGCAAATAAAAGTAGATTGAAAGCAAATAAGATAAAAGATAGACCCAGGGGCCATAGGTTTCACTAGAGGCTTCTCTCAAGATAGCATAAGTATTACGGTGGGTGAACAAATTACTGTCGAGCAATTGATAGAAAAACGAATAGTTATGAGATTATCTAGGCATGATCATGTATATAGGCATCACGTCCGCAACAAGTAGACCGACTCCTACCTGCATCTACTACTATTACTCCACACATCGACCGACTCATAAAGAACATAGTAACACATTAAGCAAGATGACATGATGTAGAGGGATAAACTCATGCAATATGATATAAACCCCATCTTTTTATCCTCGATGGCAACAATACAATACGTGCTTTGCAACCCTTTCTGTCACTGGGTAACGACACCGCAAGATTGAACCCAAAGCTAAGCACTTCTCCCATGGCAAGAAAGATCAATCTAGTAGGCCAAACCAAACTGATAGTTCGAAGAGACTTGCAAAGGTAACTCAATCATACATAAAAGATTTCAGAGGAGATTCAAATATTACTCATAGATAAACTTGATCATAAACCCACAATTCATCGGATCTCGACAAACACACCGCAAAAAGAGTTTACATCGAATAGATCTCCACAAGAGAGGGGGAGAACATTGTATTGAGATCAAAAAAGAGAGAAGAAGCCATCTAGCTAATAACTATGGACCCGAAGGTCTGTGGTAAACTACTCACAACTCATCGGAGGGGCTATGGTGTTGATGTAGAAGCCCTCCGTGGTCGATTCCCCCTCCGGCGGAGCGGCGGCGAAGGATCCAAGATGGGATCTCGCGGATACAGAAGGTTACGGCAGTGGAAATTGTGTTTCGGTTGCTCCCTGGATGTTTTCGGGGTACGTAGGCTTATATAGGAGGAAGAAGTACGTCGGTGGCCGCCCGAGGGGCCCACGAGACAGGGGGCGCACCCTATAGGAGTGGGCGGGCCCTACCCTCTCGTGGTCGCCTCGACTGCTTCTTGACTTGCACTCCAAGTCCTCTGGATCACGTTCGTTCCAAAAATCACGCTCCCGAAGGTTTCATTCCGTTTGGACTCCGTTTGATATTCCTTTTCTTCAAAATACTGAAATAGGCAAAAACAGTAATACGGGCTGGGCCTCCGGTTAGTAGGTTACTCCCAAAAATGATATAAATGTGTAAAATAAAGCCCATAAACATCCAAAAGGGGTAATATAATAGCATGGAATAATCAAAAATTATAGATACGTTGGAGACGTATCAAGTCACAGATGGAGAGGAGTGGGAAACTTGACTGGTTCGAGTGCGCGGCAGCACAGCCGCGGTGCTGCCAACGGGACAGAGGAGCAAGAACAGAGGTTGAAGAAGGAGCACGGCTGTTGGATTAACATCCAACGGTCCAACTACTAGATTTGTTGATTAAGTTGACAAAGCCCTGCATACATGTTCGCTTAGTAGGCCCACAAGTCAGCCACCAAATCTGACGGGTCCCAGCTGTCAACGGGAGGAATAATTTTTTTCGCATAACAAGGAGGCACTTCCTTCTGTGCGAAGATACAACCGGTGGGTCCCAGCTGTCAGTTGGAGGAAACATTTTTTTCAGCTTAATAAGGAGGAACTTTCCTTGCGTGCGACCATGGACCTCGTGGATCCCAGCCGTCAGGCTCTCAACGTACAGTCCTCTTCTGGTGACTCTCGTTTGTTGACCATGCCGCACCGAGCGCAGCGAGGCGGTGGACGACGGTGAGGCCCCGGACGGGATGACTCGGAGATGGGAAGACGCGGCAGTGGAGTCGCAGATAGAGAGGAGGAGAAGGGTTATAACTGGTTCTGGTGCGGCGTGGGGCTGCAGTCGATGGAGAATAACAGGAAGTGTGGAGGGGTGGAGGGATAGCCTGGCCGGCGGTGGGGTAGCGCTTCGCAGCGATGCATGCTAAGCAGAGCTGCTAGCCGCTGAAGGCCGGACCAGGTGGTCCCGGCGATGCTGGAGGAAGAAGACAAGAGATTGAAGGTGCATGCCAGCCGTTGGATATAAATCCAATGGTTGTGGATGTCATAATCATTTGTTGACCAAGTTGACAATGCCCTGCGTAGGCTTCGACCTATTGGCCCACATGTCAGCCTGCAAAAATGTGGCATATATTTAACCAATGTTTTTAAGAATGTACAGTCCATTTGTTGGGTTGGGTGAACAAATAATTTCGCGTCAATGCGGCCCATTTATATTTTCTAAGAAATCTCAGCCCATTTGCACTTCCTTAAAATACACGAATTAGTTGGGCTCGTTATATATATAATGTTATGTTAGAAGGAGCAATTAATATCAAAAAATAACCGGAGAGGCACATTATATGTATATATATAATTACCAATTAGCGAGTTATTGCTCAAAATAAAAATGAGCGTGTTATTATTACATTGGTTCTTAAAATCTTCGCAAGCTTTTGTACGCAATCATCAGGATTTTCCTTGCCTGTGAGTCAAAAACAACCAGGATTTTCCTTGTCAACTTCTGTTAAACATTTACTTTTTGAGTTAATAACACGTGGGATGTTTTTATAATGTATATATAAGTCTCTATAAAATATACGATAATAGTAATAATATAAATATATATAATGTGGTTAGATGGGAAAACATAAATTGGACACAACATTATTATTCTTATATATAGATAAATAGAACAGAGGCTTGCGCTTTATTAAGAAAATACATTGGGCTGCGGATCTTTAAGAAAAAGGCCATAGGCCGGTATGGACCTCAAAAAATAAGTTGAAACCACTGTCTCCGTATGTCGTGGGCTACACATGTTAAAATACAAAACCTAGGCCTAGCTGATACTTTTTCGCCCTCCGGAAAAAAATGATACCAGATCCCCGAGCGAACTGGATTAAAGAGGGGGCCGGCGGCACGACTGAAGAAGCACATCAGGAGGGATTTTTTTCTTCAGTGGATGGCTCTCAATGGCGGTTTTTACTTGCCTCTGCACCATACAACTTCAATTTTAGCCTCCCAGTCCGTGGTGGACTAGCAGCCCATTTGCTGGGCGGGCCAACCTATAGAAACCAGCACTCGATTTTTCATCAAGCCCCCAAAACAACGCAGTACTATGTTTGTTTTGAGGGGGAAAACATTACGGCAGGGGTTGAGCGGGGGAAGGGGGAATACAGAGCAAAAATATTAAAAAGAGCCGATACGTCGTTGCTACCCTAACAATGCAGGTGCAATTCTTCTCGGGAAGAAGGTGTGCCGTTGACACCCACACGTCACATACCCCATAGTAGGCATACTAACAAGTTCACACACATGTACAACAGAAAAGGTAAAGATTCGTATCAAACTCAGGTTCACAGGACACATTCATATTCATAGCCAATATTCACTATCAACAACTCAAAATATTTATATATACACAAGTTCAGCATGTCTATGCATCCAAATGATTGATAGATCACACGACAATATTCATTGATAATTCACAAAAAGATTCAGATATAGACATGTTCAGTATGTTTATGCATCCAAATGATTGAGATCATAGCCAATATGATCCATGGACGAACTTTAATTACCTAGGGTACAAACTGGTAAGTGGTGTTCATCGGAGGTACTTCTTGCTAAAATTAATGCTTGTATGTCACGCCCAATATGTGACCCTATCCAAAAGGAACTCGAAGGTCCCACCAAGGATAGACCCGCATATTGAAACGCTTTTGCAAGGTGGATATCATTACATCAACATTACATAATAGATGGGGATACATACATAAGGCATACAATGCCACATGAATACAACATCACAATACATCAGGGCATCATCCGACTACGGATGAAACACAAACAGAAACTCAAACGACATCCACCCTGCTAGCCCAGGCTGCCGACCTGGAACCTATCCCTGATCGAAGAAGAAGCAGAAGGAGAACTCCAAAACAAGCAAACATCGCTCTCGCGTCAAGAACATCGCGAAACCTGTACCTGCAACTGTTGTTGTAGTAATCTGTGAGCCACGAGGACTCAGCAATCCCATTACCATGGGTATCAAGACTAGCAAAGCTTAAAGGGAAAGGAAGGGGTAAAGTGGTGAGGCTGCAGCAGCGACTAAGCATATATGGTGGCTAACATATGCGAATAAGAGCGAGAAGAGAGCAAGCGGAACGGTCGTCAACTAGTAATGATCAAGAAGTGATCCTGAACTCCTACTTACGTCAAACATAACCCAGAAACCGTGTTCACTTCCCGGACTCCGCCGAAAAGAGACCATCACAGCTACACACGTGGTTGATGCGTTTTAATTCGGATCTGGTGTCAAGTTATCTACAACCGGACATTAACAAATTCCCATCTGCCTATAACCATAGGCATGGCTTTCGAAAGATTATACCCTGCAGGGGTGTCCCAACTTAGCCCATGATAAGCTCTCGCGATCAACGAAGGATATACCTTCTCCCAGGAAGACCCGATCAATCTCGAAATCCCGGTTTACAAGACATTTCGACAATGGTAAAACAAGACCAACAAGACCTCCCGCTGTGCCGACAATCCCGATAGGAGCTGCACATATCTCGTTCTCAGGGCACACCAGATGAGCAAGACGAGGGGTTGGCATAGACCCTGGTTGCCCAGGGGGCGCCGGACATCGCTCGGTTTGGACCAACACTTAGACAAGCACTGGCCAGTGGGGAGGGTAAAATAAAGATGACCCTCGAGAGCGCGACTCCCAAGGGAAAAAGGTCTAGGTGAGGCAAATGGTAAAACCAATGTTGGGCCTTGCTGGAGGAGTTTTATTCAAAGCGAATTGTCAAGGGGGTCCCATAAATCACCCGACCGCGTAAGGAACGCAAAATCCAGGAACATAACACCGGTATGACGGAAACTAGGGCGGCAAGAGTGGAACAAAACACCAGGCATAAGGCCGAGTCTTCCACCCTTTACCAAGTATATAGATGCATTAATAATATAAGAGATATTGTGATATCCCAACCAAAATCATGTTCACCATGGAGCAACCTTCAACTTCACCTGCAACTAGCAATGCTATAAGAGGGGCTGAGCAAAAGCAGTAACATAGCCAAACAACAGTTTGCATAGGAAAGGTGTCAAAGGTTAGAGGTTCATGGCAATATGGGAAGCTTGAAGAGCAAATGATAGGTAGCGCAGCAAAGCGATAGAACGAAGCAACTAGCATAGCAATGATAGTAGTGAGATCCAGGGTAGCGGTCATCTTGCCTGAAATCCCGCAAGGAAGAAGAACGAGTCCATGAAGAAGACGAATGGATGAAGCCACGAAGCTGAACCAAGCTTAGACGAACAAATCCTCACGATCGCAACAAAACAGGAACTATCGAGAAGAAGCACACAACATGGTAAACACACCACACATGAACAAGGCATGATGCACAAACAAGCATGATGCATGACAAATCTAGATGAGGCTACTCATGGCAAGAGATGATGCAAACAAGAGCAACACATCAAGGCAAGTTTAAATGAGGCCGGGAACAACATATAACAATTCCGGTAGTCCTCATATGCAAATTTAGAAATTGGTACAGATCTGAATAAACCTTATGTTCAAGTTGTTAAACAGCAAGTTAAGATGCACAAAGATGATCTACACGAGATTCTAGTCAAGTTACATATAAAGTTCATTTAGTTCGGAGCTACGACCTAGAAGATATGAGCAAAACAAGTTAAACATGGCATTGATGCGAAATGCACCCAAACATCAAGCAAACACTCCAAAACAAGGATGCAACATGATAATATGAAGCTACATGCGAATTCAAGCAAGTTTCATATAGAGCACACTCAAAATGGAGCAACGGTTCAACTCACAAACACTAAACAAGTTATAGCAACAATCTGTCCAAAACAGCAACTATGCATCTTGCAAGCATCAAAACAACATGCTACAGGACCTCAACGAGAAAACAAAAGGTATGGACATGATGTACAGGTAAAGCATAACAAAACATGAACACTGAGCTATCTCCAGAAATCACTAGAACATGCTCAAACACACATGGCAAGATTGCAAGTAATATCAATTCAGACTTTGCAGAAAATAACATCAGGTTGCAATGTTTAGAGCTATCAAACAACATGTTACAGGAACTTATAATGGCAAACAAAGGCATGACATGAATCTACTAAATGCATAGATCAAAAGTCCCTTACTGACCATGAGCCAAAAAGGATCATAAAATATGATGGCACCCACGTAAACATGGCAAGTTATAATACAGATTCAAACATGGCAGGAACAGAATTATGAAGGCATGCAGATGAGCTTGTGCAACTCACTACAGAGAAATACATGGCATGGCAAGGCAACCAAAAGTAATAAGACATATTTGTGAAGCTAAGAGTGGCAAGAGCAAGTCCATAGGGTGCATGGAACACTAGCAACAATCATGGCAACAACTGAACTTAATGTTAACAGGGTGACAACAACATTATGAAGCAACTTTGGAGCAAGATATTAACAAGCTACAACAAGCAATAATTGCAACCAGGGGCATGAATGGATACAGCATGACATGTAGAACAAAACATATTTAGTGAACATCTCCAGATTATGCATAGAATGACTAGTAGCAACATGTTTACGTAGCATCACGAAATAACAGATTCAGCCTAGCAAAACAGCAACAACGAGTACACTACTTAACAAGCTCGATTCACTCACCACAAGTCATTGCATGACAAGATAAGCATAGCATCATCAAGAAGACATGTTTATAAAACAAACCAAGGCAAGAACAAGATCATAGCATGCAAGGATCAACTGCAACAACCTTGGCAAAATTGAATAACATGTAAACAATCTGCCAGGAAACATTTTGAAGCAAAAGTAGAGCATGAAAATGACATGCTAGACTACTCCATAATTGCAACCAAGGGCATGAATGGATAGAGCATAACCATATGTTCAAAACACCCTTACTGAAGTGTCTCAAAATATGCATGGATCTCTCTGTAGCATCAAGTTTACATGGCATCAAAATAACAGCAGAACAGGGACAAACAGCAACATCACGAAGCCTAGTTTGCATGCTTGTGCTAGTCACCACATTGATCACAAAAAATAGATGGCATACACCACTATAAAGATGGCATGACATAGATCAAAACACATGTAGACATCAACCTTATAGGATGCACACATCAAACATGGCAAAAATGACAAAAGAGCAAGTTCTGTTAACAGACAACAGACAACATCATGAAGCACTCTTGCAACGATGATTCAGACATCAACATGAGCTCAAATGAATATGATGCAATGGAATGAAATGAAGTACTCATTGAGGCAAACAATTTGACATATTACACGCGCAAAACGGAGCTACGGATGCAGAGATATGATGCGCTGAACATGGCATGATAATGACAAAATAACAGGGACTTAGCAGAAAATCACCTCGCGAAAAAAACTGGCAGGTCGGGGTCGTCTCCTTCTCTCGTACAGATTGGAGGGCACGGAATTCAACGCCGGCGTGGAGGGGGCTTGGGACTCCGGCGAGCGTCGGGAAGGCCGTGAATGAGTAGATCGGGCACGGGGCAACCCATTCCCAGCGTTGAGGCGGCTTGGGGCGGCGCGAGCGCGGAGATCGGGGCGGGCATGGAAGGTCTGTAGAGCTCGGGAGAGAGAGAGAGATCGTGAGGGAGAGGGAGAAGCACAGGAGAAGGGAGGAGAAAAGGAGGCGCTGCACTGGCTTGGCATGGGCGACGCCGTGGCTCGGGTCACCTGCGGCGGCCTTGTCCGTCGAGGACGACGCGGGGCGACGGGGAATGTCACACCCTAGCTAGTTCATGCATTAGAGTGTTGCATCGTGTTTATTCTTTCAACAGAAACCTGAAATGGGGATGTCAGAACCCCCAGCCCCCTCTGAAACAACTAGGGTTTACTAAAAATAATTTCAATGAACCTGAAATGCCCTTCTAAAATGTCCATCATTTTTGTCCTGGTTCAGAACCTCTGCCAAAAGTGATGCACAGTTTTCTAGGTCATCCTAAGGTCTTTGAGTTAATTCATAATTATTTGAATTTGGGCATTTTAAATTTATAAAATATTTCAAATGCTCAAATATCTCCAAACTAAAATGTTTCATGTTGGAAATAATCCAACTATGGACCAGGAGCAGTTTGGTGATTTTAGGAGTTGCCTAAGTATTTTTAATAATTCAACAAACTTACAGAATAAATAAAAAACAGAAGAACAGGGGAAAAACTTACCTGGCGCCTACTAACCGGCCCACCTGCCGGCCCAGCCCAGCTGCCGCGCCAGCGAGCTGCTTGGCTCGGCCAGGCAGGCAGGCAGGTGCTCGACGGCGAGCACCGCATGGGTGCCACGCACCTGCTCGCCGCCTCGCCGCTCCACTCGCCCGGCTAACGACGTGGATCGCTCCCCCTCGCTCTCCCGAACCCCCAGACACCTCCTCTCCTCTCCAGCTCCTCTCCCTCGCTCTCCCACGCCGTGGCCGACGCCACCGCCGCCGTGCCTACGCCGTAGACGCGCTCTCCGTCAACCCCACGCCGCGCCACCGTGTCCACGAGCTCCGCCACCCTCCTCTCCTTCGAGCAAGCCGAGCCCCGTGTGCTCGTGTGGCCCGAGTCCACCGCACCGACCTCGCCCGAGTTCGCCGTCGCCGGAGATCCCCTTCAACGCCGTCGCCGCATCAGCTCGTCCCCGACCCCGCCGGTGGCCTCTACGGGTGCTCTGTGAGCCTAGCTACCCCTCCTACCCTTCCTCTCTCGCCCCGAGCCGTGTAGCCACCGCACGAAGATCACCCGCACGCACCGCCGCGGATCTCGTCGCCGACGTGCTCCCGGCCATCCTCCGGCCAACTCACGGTGTCCAACGCACTCACCACGTTGCGTTGAGTCCAACCGTGCACTCCCCGCACCTCACCGCACACCCTAGCCCCGAGTTCGCCTTCACCCGAACTCCGGTGACCGCCTAGGTCGTCGCCGGCGCCAACTCCGGCCACCCCGACCTCAACTCGCTCCACCAAGAGCTGCGGTTCGTCCCCAGCTCCACGTAGATGCCTTCCGCGCCCCATTTGGTGGCCGGAACGGCCAAAACCACTTCCGCCGCCGCGTCGGGCTCGCCGGCGGCTAAACGCCGGTGCAGCCGTTTTGACTTTGACCACGGGTGGGCCCTGGTTGACTCTGTTGAGTCAATGACAGGTGGGGCCCCCTTCTGCTAATTATCCAGATTAGTTTAAACTAAATTAAATTAGTTAATTATCCACTGACACCCTGGACCCACTGGTCAGTTTGACCTGGGCCGGTCTGTTGACTTGCTGAGGTCAGCATGACCTCATGCTGACGCAGTAAACCTTTTCTGAAATTAAAATAAATCTAAAATGATTTATAAATTCCAGAAAATAACCCAAACTTTAAAAATTCATATAAATTCAACCGTAGCTCCAAATCAAACAAATTATATATGAAAAATGATCAGAAAAATCCAATCTATCCATCTGTACTAGTTTCATGCATGTTTAAACAAGCTAACTTGAGGTTTAGTGCAGAACAAGATAAAACACTTTAAAGGGCCATTTATGAGTTTGAAATTTGAATCTTTGGTTCAAATTGATTCAAACCCATCTGGTTTTAGTTGCATTAGCCCAACACACTCATATTGCCATGTTTCATGCATGCATCATATTGTCGCACATTGTTTGGTGATGGTTGTGTATCGGTGTTCTTTGCGGCAGGTTCTGCCTCCGAGGAGTACCGTGATTACCCTAGCGAAGAACCGTATCCGTGCATCGATCCATCAGGCAAGCAACCAACCATTTGATCATATCGATACAATCCCATGTTCTCGCTCTTGCTCTCTTTTACTGCATTAAGACAACGCGTTTCAAACTGCTGTGTGCTACGGTAGTTGAACCCATTTCCTCTGCATGACCTGTCATTGCCACAGTAATTAGATGAAACCCACTAGCATGTGTAGGAATTGATTGAGCCATATGTATGTGTTGTTCCTACCTTGCTATGCCTGCTATGCTTAGAGTCGTGTCAGGTCTGGTTCATCTGGGTGATGGGCTAGAGTGAAATGATCATGTCGGTAATGAGAGTGATGTGGTGAACACGATTTGGTAAAGGTATCGATGAGAGGCCATGTAGGAGTACATGGTGGGTTGTTTCATTGAAGCCGACCTTAAGAACTGAGATCTGTATGCGTGATTTAAGATTCAGCTACTACCATGCATTGGGCCCTGAAATATGACCCCGCTCGACTTCTTATTCACCCTAGTCCTCTGTCCAGGAGTTGCAAGTAGTTTCTGGTGTTTGTAGCTTACTGGAGGCCGTGGACAGCGCTGACCGCGGGGTGGGCTGTGATGCGGTAGGTACGTGGCACGGTGTACCGAATACCCGTTAGGTATCTCGGGAACCCTGTACACATCGTTCGGGGCCGTATGGGAAACCTCGGCCGGACTCCCTGCGGATGGAACCTGGATAGGCGATAAACCTGGACTAGAGACTTAGGTGTTTAGGTAGGTCGTGGTCTACACCCACGTCGGCTTTCGCTTGAAGTCTGCCGAGCACATGTCGTGTGCAGACGCTAAGTGGTGGAAACATGTATGAAGAAGTACACCCCTGCAGGGTTAACATGATCTATTCGAATAGCCGCGTCCGCGGTAAAGGACTACTTGGTTGCCTATACAGTTCATAGACAAGTAAACTGGAAACTACTAAAAGCCTCAAGATAAGCGTGAGTGCCGAGGATGGCTCCTCCGTAGGAAGACGGAGGTGGATTCTCGGTAGTGTATTGAAGTGGTGAGTAGTGGACTCGTGTGCGCAAAACCATTTCAAGTTGGTGTCTCGTAAGTTAGCTTAGCCAAGAGTCAAAGCTGGCTTGCTGCAATAACTCCACCAACCCTTCTTGATAATGTGCATGTATGTAGGATCTGATGTAAGTCTTGCTGGGTACCTTTGTACTCATGTTGCTATAATTTACATTTTACAGAAGACGCTGCAACCCCTTCTGATGGGTTCTTCGTAGACATTGACATCGATGAGTAGACTGAGGCCCAGGTGGTAATCCTGAGCTTGTGAAGGACCACGTAGTATAGCTAGGCTTTCCAAGCCTCTTTTATTTTACTAGTTGTCTGTACTCAGACAAGTTACTTCCGCTGCTGGTTTGTATGACTGTATGACTTGAATGCTGGGTCGTGTGACCCGTACTTATGTGTATGTTATGTATGGCTCTCTGAGCCTTAAATAAAGTACTTGTGTTGTAGAGTCGTGTTGTGATGCCTTGTTGTATTTGCACATATCGAGCATATTGTGTGTATGATTGAAATGCTTGGTATGTGTGGGATCTGACTATCTAGTTGTTTATCTTTAGTAGCCTCTCTTACCGGGAAATGTCTCCTAGTGTTTCCATTGAGCCATGGTAGCTTGCTACTGCTCCGGAACACTTAGGCTGGCCGGCATGTGTCCTTCTTCGTTCCTGTGTCTGTCCCTTCGGGGAAATGTCACGCATTGAGTACCGGAGCCCTGTTAGCCTGCTACAGCCCGGTTTACTGGAGTCCTGCTAGCCCAGTGCTACAGCCCGGACCCACTTGCTGATGACCGACACGTTCGATGCTGGGTCATGGATGCATGTCCCTGTAGGTCTGTGCCACTTTGGGTTTACAACTAGTCATGTCAGCCCGGACTCCTTATCATATGGATGCTAGCGACATCATCATATACGTGAGCCAAAAGGCGCAAACGGTCCCGGGCAAAGGTAAGGCGACACCCGTGGGAATACCGTGCGTGAGGCCGCAAAGTGATATGGGGTGTTACAGGCTAGATCGATGTGACATTGAGTCGGGGTCCTGACAGGGAACTCCTCCCCTGGAGCTCGGGAACGATGGGACGGGGGGAGCGGGAGAGCTCGGGAGGGCGGCAACGCGTGAAGCGGGCGGCGGCGGGCGAGATCCGGGCGGCGGCGGGCCTGATCTAGCCCGGGGCGGGCCCGATCTGGGCTCCCTCGGGCCTCGGCGGCGGTGGGTGGCGCTGGGACACGTGGCGGGCGCTGGTTGGGCGTGGGGCGGAGGCACGGACATGTCCGGCGGGGTCCGGACGTGTCCGGCTGCGGGAGGAGGAAGAAGCTAGGGTTCATCTGCGATTTTTGGACGGGAGGCACATATTTATAGGTAGAGGGAGCTAGGAGTGTCCAAATGAGGAGCGGTTTTCGGCCACGTGATCGTGATCGAACGAACGAGAGCATGGAAGTGACTTAGATGGGTTTGGGCCACTTTGGAGGGGTGTTGGGCTGCAAAGAGAAAGGGGGGTTTCGGGCTGCGCGGTTAACCGTTGGAGTATCAAACGGACTCCAAATGGCACGAAACTTGACAGGCGGTCTACCGGTGGTATATCAAGGCCGCTTGGCAAGACTCGGTCCATTTCGAGAAAGTTTAACACCCGCTCACAACGAGAGACAAAAGAGGGACGCCGGGTGACATAGGAGAGCCAGATTGCAAAACGGACAACGGGGAAAATGCTCAGATGCATGAGACAAACACGTATGCAAAATGAAATGCACATGATGACATGATAAAATGCAACACGCAAGCAAATGACATGGCAACAACGACGAATAACTGGAAGACACCTGGTGCATCAGATCCGGGGCGTTACAACACTCCTCCACTAACAAGAGATCTCGTCCCGAGATCTTAGGACCGAGACGGAAGGGAAAAGGATGAGGTGAAGCAAGAACTGAAGAGAAGAAGCAAAGAATCGAAAGCACTCGAGAAGAAGGGAGGAACGACAAGAATGACGAGAATCGAAAGCTCACGGAATCAGATAGATTATGAAAGCACTCCGGTTAGAACGAGATAAGAAACGAATAAGACTGAAAGGATTTAGGCAGCACTCCGGCTGAAAATGGAAGGAAAAGAACATGAACTAGAGAGGATGGAATGATACTTGATGAAGACATGACACAAAACCTCTGGAAAGAATTGAAAGAGAATTGAATGAAAGAACTTATAAGGAAGGATTGAACGGAATTTTTGAGAAAATCAACAACGAAAGAATAAGCTTGTTGTGGACTTATGGAAAACATATCAAAATTATGAGGTGTTCACCGACCACAAACGGAAATTATTGGATAGCTGAGAAGAACGAAGAAATGCAAAACTCCACTTCAAAAGAATACGGAGAATTAATTGCACTTCGAGACGCGAGAAGAAAAGATAATTGAACTCCACCAACAAAATCTTGATGAACTCTTGAAGAAAGAATTAAATCATGAAGAACCACCATGAAGAACTCCGGTAACAAGAGGATGACGAGATAAAATGAAGGATGAAAGAATAAGATGAGCCTTGCGATGATTTAGACGGAGGTTCCGACGAGATGGCCGAGGAAATTCGAACTCCGGGAAAAGAAAACACTTGGAACTAGCATTTATTCATCATGAACAAACTCCGAAGGAAGGGATTAAACACTTTGATGAAATAGTAATAAGATTTATTGTATGCTTATCCTTCATCAAATTAAATTGATGACAAACAATGGATTTGCCATACTACTTATTCTTCTTGAAAAGGATTAAGGGGAAATATGGCGCAAAACTTGAGAAAGTCTTCATGAACCACCGGTAGGATTGAAAGAACGAATGGATTAAAATGATAATCAAGGAAAAATAATCTGAAGGAACCACCGTAAGAATTCGAAAATGACTGATGAAAGAGAATGAATCACCGGGAAGGATTAGAAGAACAAATATGCCTGAGGGGATTAGATGCAAGAGAACAAAGAGATCATGAGCTGATTAAAGAACACTTGAACGAAGCACCGGGATAATTAGAGAACGAAAACTGGAATGATGGCCTCCGATGAAAAGAAACATAAATCAACTCCTGACAAACTTCGGATGGTTGAGAAAAGGAATATCCGACAAATGGAATAATTTGAGAGGATAATATGAAGCTAGAACCACGAATCTTCGAGAGAACGGACAAAATTTGGAGGAAAAACTCTTCTTCGATCTTCCAATGATGATGAGGAACAGCACCAAAATTACTAGATCTCCGGGAGAATGAAAAGGGAAGAGGTTAAGCCAACAATGAAAAGAATTTGAACGCGATCTTGGAAAGGCATCTGACTGATGAAATTCATTCTTATGTCAGACTTGAAAATAATTTGAGAATAACTCCGGGGGAATTAGAAGAGTCAGGTAAGATCCTGGGAAAAGACCTGTGGGTTAGGGCCCACTAAAGAGAAAACACCGTTGGAAAGGGATGTTGAAGAGGTAGATGATGCACCGGGATGATTGAAATATTTGAATGAGGTGACAACCTCGAATTAATTCAGACAGAGACGAATCTACTGAGATGTCTTGAACACTCCGGAAGGATAAACTGGCGAGAGACGAACGAGCAGGGAGAACACTTGAGCCGAGGAAAAGAATGTGATCAACCCGAATAAACTTGAATTGAGTGCACCGGAAAAAGAAAGGGATGAAGAATGACGAACGAGACGAGAATTCACCGGTTGAAATGATTTACGAAAGACTGAAGAGGCTCCGCACGAATGAAATTTATGGTACAAAGAGACTCGGACTCCGGGAAGAGAAAGGGTGGGAGGGCGGGAAAAACACAGGCAACTGGGAAGGGGAAAACCAACGAATAACTTGAAGAGGAAACACCGGTTGAAATCATTGAGGAAAGAAAGCAAAGACTTCGCACGAGTAGGATGGATACTCGATTACGGACTCCGGTTCCAAGAAGAAGAAGGGAGGGCAGGTGGGAAAGAAAACAACTGAGGATTGAACTCAAAGATGAAGAGGCTCGAGTCAACTTGACGAGAAATGCACCGGATAAAAAGAGTTGAGGAACAACTACCGGAAAACCAACTGCGTGAACCTAAAGGAAATTTGAAGGGGAAGAGGAGTGATTCAAAACACCTACGTCAAGATTCCTTACCAGAGCGACAAAGGGGGCTGAGGAGTAAAAAGAATTCCTACTCTCCGATATAACTAGACTCCGAAAACAGTTTTCTTCTAGACTCAACAACGGCCAAACTACACGATCAATCAAGGGGGCTCCTAAGGTCAGTCGAGGCTCTGATACCAGCTTGTCACGCCCAATATGCGACCCTATCCAAAAGGAACTCGAAGGTCCCACCAAGGATAGACCCGCATATTGAAACACTTTTGCAAGGTGGATATCATTACATCAACATTACATAATAGATGGGGATACATACATAAGGCATACAATGTCACATGAATACAACATCACAATACATCAGGGCATCATCCGACTACGGATGAAACACAAACAGAAACTCAAATGACATCCACCCTGCTAGCCCAGGCTGCCGACCTGGAACCTATCCCTGATCGAAGAAGAAGCAGAAGGAGAACTCCAAAACAAGCAAACATCGCTCTCACGTCAAGAACATCGCGAAACCTGTACCTGCAACTATTGTTGTAGTAATCTGTGAGCCACGAGGACTCAGCAATCCCATTACCATGGGTATCAAGACTAGCAAAGCTTAAAGGGAAAGGAAGGGGTAAAGTGGTGAGGCTGCAGCAGCGACTAAGCATATATGGTGGCTAACATACGCGAATAAGAGCGAGAAGAGAGCAAGCGGAACGGTTATCAACTAGTAATGATCAAGAAGTGATCCTGAACTCCTAGTTACATCAAACATAACCCAAAAACTGTGTTCACTTCCCGGATTGCGCCGAAAAGAGACCATCACGGCTACACACGCGGTTGATGCGTTTTAATTCGGATCTGGTGTCAAGTTATCTACAACCGGACATTAACAAATTCCCATCTGCCTATAACCGCAGGCACGGCTTTCGAAAGATTATACCCTACAGGGGTGTCCCAACTTAGCCCATGATAAGCTCTCGCGATCAACGAAGGATATACCTTCTCCCAGGAAGACCCAATCAGACTCAGAATCCCGGTTTACAAGACATTTTGACAATGGTAAAACAAGACCAGCAAGACCTCCCACTGTGCCGACAATCCCGATAGGAGCTGCACATATCTCGTTCTCAGGGCACTCCGGATGAGCGAGACGACGGGTTGGCATAGACCCTGGTTGCCCAGGGGGCGCCGGACATCGCTTGGTTTGGACCAACACTTAGACAAGCACTGGCCCGGGGGGGGGGGGGGGGGGTTAAAATAAAGATGAGCCTCGAGAGCGCGACTCCCAAGGGAAAAGGGCTAGGTGAGGCAAATGGTAAAACCAATGTTGGGCCTTGCTGGAGGGGTTTTATTCAAAGCGAACTGTCAAGGGGGTCCCATAAATCACCCGACCGCGTAAGGAACGCAAAATCCGGGAACATAACACCGGTATGACGAAAACTAGGGCGGCAAGAGTGGAACAAAACACCAGGCATAAGGCCGAGTCTTCCACCCTTTACCAAGCATATAGATGCATTAATAATATAAGAGATATTGTGATATCCCAACCAAAATCCTGTTCACCATGGAGCAACCTTCAACTTCACCTGCAACTAGCAACGCTATAAGAGGGGCTGAGCAAAAGCGGTAACATAGCCAAACAACGGTTTGCATAGGAAAGGTGTCAAAGGTTAGAGGTTCATGGCAATATGGGAAGCTTGAAGAGCAAATGATAGGTAGCGCAGCAAAGCGATAAAACGAAGCAACTAGCATAGCAATGATAGTAGTGATATCCAGGGTAGCGGTCATCTTGCCTGAAATCCCGCAAGGAAGAAGAACGAGTCCATGAAGAAGACAAACGGATGAAGCCACGAAGCCGAACCAAGCGTAGACGAACGAATCCTCACGATCGCAACGAAACAGGAACTATCGAGAAGAAGCACACAACATGGTAAACACACCACACATGAACAAGGCATGATGCACAAACAAGCATGATGCATGACAGATCTAGATGAGGCTACTCATGGCAAGAGATGAAGCAAACAAGAGCAACACATCAAGGCAAGTTTAAATGAGGCCGGGAACAACATATAACAATTCCGGTATTCCTCATATTTAAATTTATAAATTGGTACAGATCTGAACAAACCTTATGTTCAAGTTGGTAAACAGCAAGTTAAGATGCACAAAGATGATCTACACGAGATTCTAGTCAAGTTACATATAAAGTTCATTTAGTTCGGAGCTACGGCCTAGAAGATATGAGCAAAACAAGTTAAACATGGCATTGATGTGAAATGCACCCAAACATCAAGCAAACACTGCAAAACAAGGATGCAACATGATAATATGAAGCTACATGAAAATTCAAGCAAGTTTCATATAGAGCACACTCAAAATGGAGCAACGGTTCAACTCACAAACACTAAACAAGTTATAGCAACAATCTGTCCAAAACAGCAACTAGGCATCTTGCAAGCATCAAAACAACATGCTACAGCACCTCAACAAGAAAACAGAAGGTATGGACATGATGTACAGGTAAAGCATAACAAAACATGAACACTAAGCTATCTCCAGAAATCACTAGAACATGCTCAAACACACATGGCAAGATTGCAAGTAATAACAATTCAGACTTTGCAGAAAATAACATCAGGTTGCAATGTTTAGAGCTATCAAACAACATGTTACAGGAACTTATAATGGCAAACAAAGGCATGACATGAATCTACTAAATGCATAGATCAAAAGTCCCTTACTGACCATGAGCCAAAAAGGATCATAAAATATGATGGCACCCACGTAAACATGGCAAGTTATAATACAGATTCACACATGGCAGGAACAGAATTATGTAGGCATGTAGATGAGCCTGTGCAACTCACTACAGAGCAATACATGGCATGGCAAGGCAACCAACAGTAAGAAGACATATTTGTGAAGCTAAGAAAATGGCAAGAGCAAGTCCATAGGGTGCATGGAACACTAGGAACAATCATGGCAACAACTGAACTTAATGTTAACAGGCTGATAGCAACATTATGAAGCAACTTTGGAGCAAGATATGAACAAGCTACAACAAGCTATAATTGCAACCAGGGGCGTGAATGGATAGAGCATGACATGTAGAACAAAACATATTTAGTGAACATCTCCAGATTATGCATAGAATGACTAGTAGCAACATGTTTACATAGCATCACGAAATAACAGATTCAGCCTAGCAAAACAACAACATCGAGTCCAGTATTTAACAAGCTCGATTCACTAACCACAAGTCATTGCATGACAAGATAAGCATAGCATTATCAAGAAGACATGTTTATGAAACAAACCAAAGCAAGAACAAGTTCATAGCATGCAAGGATCAACTACAACAACCTTGGCAAATTGAATAACATGTAAACAATCTGCCAGGAAACATTTTGAAGCAAAAGTAGAGCATGAAAATGACATGCTACACCACTCTATAATTTCAACCAAGGACATGAATGGATAGAGCATAACCATATGTTCAAAACACCCTTACTGAAGTATCTCAAAATATGCATGGATCTCTCTGTAGCATCAAGTTTACATGGCATCAAAATAACAGCAGAACAGGGACTAAAACAGCAACATCACGAAGCCTAGTTTGCATGCTTGTGCTAGTCACCACATTGATCACAAAAAATACATGGAATACACCGCTGTAAAGATGGCATGACATAGATCAAAACACATGTAGACATCAACCTCATAGGATGCACACATCAAACATGGCAAAAATGACAAAAGAGCAAGTTCTGTTAACAGACAGCAGACAACATCATGAAGCACTCTTGCAATGATGATTCAGACATAAAGATGAGCTCAAATGAATATGATGCAATGGAATGAAATGAAGCACTCGTTGAGGCGAACAATTTGACATATTACACGCGCAAAACGGAGCTACGGATGCAGAGATATGATGTGCTGAACATGGCATGATAATGACAAAATAACAGGGACTTAGCAGAAAATCACCTCGCGAAAAAAAACTGGCGGGTCGGGGTCGTCTCCTTCTCTCGTACAGAATGGAGGGCACGGAAGTCAACGCCGGCGTGGAGGGGGCTTGGGACTCCCGCGAGCGCCGGGAAGGCCGTGAATGGGTAGATCGACCATGGGGCAACCGATTCCCGGCGTTGAGGCGGCTTGGGGCGGCGCGAGCGCGGAGATCGGGGCGGCCATGGAAGGTCTGCAGAGCTCGGGAGAGAGAGAGAGAGATCGTGAGGGAGAGGGAGAAGCACGGGAGAAGGGAGGAGAAAAGGAGGCGCTGCACTGGCCTGGCATGGGCGACGCCGTGGCTCGGGTTGCCGGCGGCGGCCTTCTCCGTCGAGGATGACGCGGGGCGACGGGGAACTCCTCCCCTGGAGCTCGGGAATGACGGGACGAGGGGAGTGGGAGAGCTCGGGAGGGCGGCGGCGCGTGAAGCGGGCGGCGGCGGGCGAGATCCGGGCGGCGGCGGGCCTGATCTGGCCCGGGGCGGGCCCGATCTGGGCTCCCTCGGGCCGCGGCGGTGGTGGGTGGCGCTGGGACACGTGGCGGGCGCTGGTTGGGCGTGGGGCGGTGGCGCGGACATGTCCGGTGGGGTCCGGACGTGTCCGGCTGCGGGAGGAGGAAGAAGCTAGGGTTCATCTATGATTTTTGGACGGGAGGCACATATTTATAGGTAGAGGGAGCTAGGAATGTCCAAATGAGGAGCGGTTTTCGGCCACGCGGTCGTGATCGAACGACCGACAACATGGAAGTGACTTATATGGGTTTTGGGCCACTTTGGAGGGGTGTTGGGCTGCAAAGAGAAAGGGGGGTTTCGGGCTGCGCGGTTAACCGTTAGAGTATCAAACGGACTCCAAATGGCACGAAACTTGACAGGCGGTCTACTGGTGGTATACCAAGGCCGCTTGGCAAGACTCAGTCCATTCCGAGGAAGTTTAACACCCTCTCACAACAAGAGACAAAAGGGGGACGCCGGGTGACATAGGAGAGCCGGATTGCAAAACGGACAACGAGGAAAATGCTCGGATGCATGAGACGAACACGTATGCAAAATGAAATGCACATGATGACATGATAAAATGCAACACGCAAGCAAATGACATGGCAACGACGGCGAATAACTGGCAGACACCTGGCGCATCAGATCCGGGGCGTTACATTGTACGAGTAAACTTTCGAGTACATAAGAGGCAGCACAGACAATCTGAACTTTGCTTGTAGGTTTATCCTCAAATAGTGACCTCGTGCCGAGGGAGGTTTGAGCAACTTGGCCACTACTTTCATCCGACTAGTTTATTGGCTCATCTTGGTCCTGTAGCTCGCCAAAATTCTACATTGCGGACGAGAAAGGAGGCGGTTGAGAAAATGAACCATCCAATTTTTTTTTGCAGTTCAACTGAAATGGAGAATCCCTCGCGTGCAGACTGATTAAGTGCTAGATGAATATACGCGTCAACCAACTTCTCTAGAATCTTTAGACTCCATGCCATATAGTTTGCTACTATATCTGTCGATAACCAAAAGGCACAAGTTGGGACCAAAGACTGGACTGTGTTTTTTTGGGCTATGCGCCAAGAAATATTTTTGGCGTCCACTCTCCTAATACTTGGAGTTTGACAACTAGTTGACGCCGGTTGATACTTGAATGAATATAGGCACTTCTTGTCAACATCGATGCTTGTCTGAGTGAACTTTGGAGTACATAGCAACAGCATAAGTATCTGTCCATCTGATCTTTTTGTGCAGTTCTACTGAAATCACCCAATGCAATGATTTGCCTACAAGTTCAGGCTCCAAGTCACTCCTTTATAAAATCGGCAAACAGTAGCACAATACCAAATTACCAATACATGACAAACACAATAATCAGGATAAAGACCAGTACCAACATGTGTGAGGTAGCATATCAATTACTATTTCCTTTGACGGGAAGCCGAGATAAGCGAAGCGACTAACAACAAAGGAAGAAAGCAGGCCCAAATTAGCGACTGACAGGAAAGGACGGAAGTTGTCGAGGCAATGAAGCACCTAAAGTTTTTGTGCAGTTCCACCAAAATCGAGCATCCCTGTTGGCACATATATTGAGAGAGTGAGATTACTGTGATAGTGGGACTAGTTGATGAAACATACACTAACAAATAGAAGCACCCTCATTATCTTAATGGGTAAAGTTAGCAACATAGTAGTCTTGCTTAAAGAGAGGTATTAGTTTATTTAATCAGTGTCAATTAGCTCAACACTCAAAGCATTGCCATGTATCATAGGTTGCAAAACTTTAACGTACAAAGATAAAGGAGTTTCTCATGACAGTAGCACGATACAAATAGAGATGACAACAAACTAATATGGATGAAGGCCTTAGGCCCATACCAACCTGAGGAAAAAAGCTTTTTCATGTAGTCCCATAAGAGATGATAAATCACTCACTGGAATCACTCAATAGTATATATTTTTGTGCACTTCAAATGTATGGTTGAAATCACTCTTGTTTACCACTTCCAGCAGAGTTAAAGCACTGGTTGGGATATAGTTCATTGTATTGTCTTGTGTAGTTCCACTAAAATGTATCATTGGCACAATATGATCCATGTTTGCACAAGTAGGAACAAGGTGAAACCTTCATTAGCTTAGTGAGAAAGGATAGAAAGACATTAGCATATTACTCTAACAGTAGCATCAAATTCATGATGGACAATACGCAAAACATTGCCTCATTGAACCAATGGCAATAATTTGACATGCAAAACAATAGCACTATTATGTCATGACACTGATAATATTCCCTCCCTGCTCCACCACATGATTCACCTCCATAGACAAACATACACATGTACATGATTCAGCATAGGGTGCTACTAAAGATTTGTTTAACACCGACAGGAAATTAGGCAGCAATAAATTAGTGGTACTTAAGTACTCCTAATTAATTAAGTGAGATAGTAGAAGTGGAAGGGCTCCCTGGAGGATCGTCTCACATGTAAGGTAGTCTTTGCCGGAGGCCTTGAATGGCCTCGACTGAGGCCTCTGGCTTCAGCAAGATCGCCTTGGCACTGTTTATTCTTCTTCTTCTTCTTCTTCTTCTTCTTCCTCTTCATGCTCTGTTTCTCTTTCTCCTCACCAGTTGGTGAAACCAAGAACATGATTGGCCTTCTATTTCAGAATTGGTTTTGTCAGTGAGGGAGTACAAGTGTACTAGTAAAAAATAGCATTATTTTCTCATGGCAGTCGCAAAATAGACATGAACACATGCATTAAATATCATTCTTACCTAAAGGAAGGTTATGGTGCCAATATGGATGATGAGGATTGGAACACAGATCTCCCTTTGTGCGGTTCCACTGAAATGAACCAACTGTTCCATTCTGACATTCCAGTTAAACAACACAGAAGTCACTTTTTTAAGAAGAGTTTTGTGCAGTGCACCAAAAGGTCACAACAGCAACCAGGTGAAATGGATATCCCTGTTTGGACAAAAAGCTACAGAGGAAACAGTCAGAGTCTCAAACAATTGCAGGCAAAAACATTTGGCTAAATTTGTCATGGCTTATAACAGTGGCATGGCTTCATTTTTACCAAGGGCATTAGATTAAGAACAACTAAATATTTGGTATAAGGGCATGGGACAATGGGTGCACCAGCAGTCCAGCACCATGTACCTAAACAGGGGCATAAAGTGGTGATTCATAGTTTGTTGCCCTGAGAAACAAACATCCAAGAAACATATCTGGGTTGGTCCCATTTTTGTTCACTCTAGCCACCTACTCCTATGTGTGGATATCAAATCTAGTCCTGGTCATACCAATGTGTACAACGTTACCCCTATATTTACCTTTTCGACCAAGAGACCGGTTGGATGACTAGTCTGTACTACTTTCACCCCCTTTCCTTCCTGTTTGTACCAAGTCTGATGTACATACTAAATTCCCCCACCCCCACTTTATTTCTTGTTTGAACCAAGTACAAGATTCGACTCCATGAAGTAGCTTTACCTCTAACAATAGAAGAAGAATAAATAGGTTGCGTTGGACCATCCGATCAAGAGGGGCTGAGAGGTAGAAAATGATGCACATGCAGCGACATAGCGAGCTGGGGAAGTAGAGCTAAGGTGGTTTCGAAGGAAGATATACCAAGCAAGTGAGGAGGCTCCGGCCTATACATACATAGTG
The DNA here is from genome assembly GCF_018294505.1 of Triticum aestivum. Taxonomy (NCBI): domain Eukaryota; kingdom Viridiplantae; phylum Streptophyta; class Magnoliopsida; order Poales; family Poaceae; genus Triticum; species Triticum aestivum. The sequence continues at coordinate 543,675,070 of NC_057813.1, read as the reverse complement.
GGGTAGTTTTCCTTTTTCACTCCATCAAAACAATCATTTAAAATTGTTTACTATGTGCTAGGTCGCCATTTTTTTAGTTGTTGATTGTTTTTTAAGATAGCTACCCGCTTGTTCCAAGTGGTGTTACAGTGTGCCAGGTCGCGCTTTGTATCCTTAAAGTCTCGTACAAGTCCCTCCATTAAATGTACAACCACCCCCTCATAAAAATTGTGAACAAGCCCACGACTAAAATTATCGGAAACGTGGGTTGCCCCAACATGCATTATTATTTATATTTTCTACTCCCTCCGTTCCTAAATATAAGTCTTTTTTATAAGCCACACCTAAGACAAGATTTTTTTTATTAGCAGTGAACCCCACATATCATAGACACAAAAAGTGTGGCAAGATTCCCTTAGGCAAGCCAAAGTGTGTCTAACAATTTGAGCAACTCAAGTTAGGAAAGTGTGGCAAGTGTGGGAAAAATAATGTGGCAACATAAGACAAACATAGTCACAATCCAAACAGGCCCGTAATTTTTTGTGACATGCATGAAAATTTGGTTAGTTAAATTTATAGTCAAAATTTGGCAAGGTGCATCAAATCAACACATGAAAGTATCAAAAGGAAAGTCACGGCATCCATGCATGCGTTGTACTCCCTCCGTTTCCAAATATAAGTCTTTTTAGAGATTGCAACAAGTGACTACATACGAAGCAAAATATGTCTACATACATCCGTATGTTGTAGTCCATTTGAAATGTGTAAAAAGACTTATCGAGTGCAGTGATTTGATGTGTCACGTCAACTCGTACAAGACCAAGAAGTTTGATTACTACAACACCCTCTCCCTGGCGGACTGAGCTCCGGTGCCTTAACTGCACCTGCCTTTGGGTGCATGACAGGTGGGCCAACCATCTGTTGGGCCCACCTGTCATAGACGCAAAGGTAGGAGCAGTAAGTCAATGAAGCTGCGTCCCTCCCTCGCGCATGAGCGTGGTGGCTGGTAGGACTAGTAGAAGCTTTCGCTACACGCTATCCCTCCTGCACGAGGTGGAAGGACATGAAGCAGTGGATTCGATACTGTAGAAGTAGGAGTAACATCATTGTTCGTCTTCTCGAAGAGGCGAAGAACCAAGCGCAACCTTAACGTGGAAGTTGTGAACCCTCGCATGGCAGTCTTTGTGTAGGGGTGGGGTGTGGTGCGGTGCCTTGGAGCATGCATATAGCCAGGCTCTTGCATGAGACAAAATTGCTATTTGAGCCCACTATTGTAGTACTAGTACTTGCTAGTATAGACCTGTAAACCGGAAAGGAGTATTTGCCTTTCTAGAGATTTCAACAAGTGACTAGACTACACCGCGTGCAGTACTCCCTCCCTTCCAGTTTATAGGGCTCAAATCTCAAATCTCATCAACCAAGGCATTTTGCGATTGGAAGAATGTATCTAGTATACTTTACAAAACTACCCTAATTAAACTCATGCATTAATTACGTAGTTCTCTCGTTTTCCCCTCTGCCTTGGTCGCGGCGCACAATATTGAGCACTCCTATATGACTAGCCGCTCTATCTGCATGCGGGACATCAAAGCATCTGGGCTCGCGTGCCATCCATGAAATCACAGTGAGGTGCTACAGTCGAGACTCACCGGTCACCCCGGTGTGGCCGTCATGACCCGTCATATCACAAAACCCACACCTTTACCAGCAGTGGTAAAGTGGCCTCGAAGTTGGACTGGACGAAGCAACCATCATTTTAGTGGAACACTCGTTGAAGCCCCTTCTCCCCTTTCTTGAAGAAAACCTCACTCCGGGCTACTCACTTCTGCCATTTTTCTTCTGTACCGACGAAGGAAAGGTGGATGAATCAGTGATTGTCGGGGGGATGAACCCCGGGCAGGCAACGGAACACGGATCCTTTTCAAAAACAACGGGACCAGCATCGCCCCTCAAGCCGGCACACACTTTGCCGGGTCGCTCGACCCGGCCAAGCCCCGCAACCCGCCCAAGCTCTCCTACCCGGCAAGATGCGTCGAATCGGCTTCAACAACTAGCACAAGACAGCCGAACCCGGCACAACTAAAGCTTCCTCAACAAGCCAGCTCCACTCGTGGCGTGGTCCGCAATCCAGCCACTGGTCAGCTCCCGTTCCATCCAGGCCGTATGATGGGACGAGTCTTCAATCACCGATGACCAGGGCAACAGTGTCCCGCCCATGCGTCTGGTCAGCCGGAACGTGGCAACAGTGCCCCTCACCTACCCGCTGACTAGGGCTGGCGTGGATACAGTGCCCCTGCCCTCACCGCTGATGACAGCAAGCACCGACCTGATGGAGCACCACTGTACACGACTTGACACGGCCACGCCCTGACGATCAACAAGACGGCGCATAGTCCCCCTAGGCATGTGGGGCCCGCACTTAGGGAAAGCCGACGAACCACAGGCCCCTAGCGGGTCCCAGCCCGGGTCCTCGGACACCGACAACCCAGACCCACCGGCTTGTAACATTACCATTGTACTCCTGGGGGGTTGGTCTATAAAACCCCCCAGGAGCCCTCACGTATACGGGCATGAAAGCAAGTAAGCGCAGAAGGAAACAACAACCCAGAGAGAAGGAGCAACCTAAGCCTTGGCCAGCCTCCTTCCTCCCCCATACAGCTCCAGGAGCGACATTGTACTATCGAACATCAAACTACACTCGACAGGACTAGGGGTGTTATCTCTCTGGAGAGCCCCAAACCTGGGTATGTCCGGCGTCCTGCGCTCGCTCATACCAACCTCGCCTTTGGAGCCCACCAGCGCCCTTGAGCCTCCTCCTCTCTTTAGCCATCTCTTGGCATCTACCGTGCACCCACCACAGCAGTTGGCGCCCACCGTGGGGAAGCTCAAGGAGCTGGCCGGGAGCATGCTTCAGACGGGGCCCTTCTCCTACTTCGACGAGTCCGTCACGTTGGCAGACGGCAGCGTCGGCGTGCTTGCCGCCTCCTTCACCGCACTGCGCATCTCCGATGCGTTCACGACCGACGAGTACCCCAGAGAGGTGCTCAGCTACTCCGACTACCCCCTCTCCCCTGTCGGTGGCATTTCCACCGGGGCGATTGACGTCCATGTGGAGTTCTTCGTCACCGGCGATGGCGCCTCCTCCTTGTCGAGCAAGACGAGGAAGGATGCCGAAGCCAGGGCCGCAGCAGAACAGTCCGAGCCATTTGATCCGTTGCGCGCCGTGATGCAGAGCCTCTGCATCCCCATCAGCACCGACATCGACGCCACCAACATCGCTGAGGCCTGAACCCAGCTCGAGGAAAGGCGCCAGCAGATGCTGGACCTATCCGAGACGCTCGCCGCCACCCAGCGTAGCCTGGACGCCGCTCAGCTGGAGCGCAATGTCGCCTACGGATTCATGCCCGCCGTGGCTGAGCCAAGCCGGGTCACCGATGTGCGTGCCTAGGGAGGAGCGATTGGCCGGGCCCTCGGTGCTCTCCGGACCGTCTACGAGACCCCAGCGAAGAACATGCGCGCTGCCCAGGCAGCCGAAGTCGGTCTGGACCAGCTCACGGGTGAGGAGCTGAAGGAGCGCATCGGGCGGATGTGCGAACTCCTCAACGCGGCCAACACCCAGCAAGACCGCCTCAACCAGCTCGCCAAGCCGGCGGGATCCGGCTCCGCCCTCCTTGGTGGACCCGGCGAACTTCTGCACACAGCTTCCTCGCCGCCCGGCGAGGCGCACTCCGGCCGAGCCCGGACTCGGCGCGACCCGGCCGCCACAGCCGCCAGCGGCCTCGGTGACGAGCCCGTCCCAGAGACCCAGCGCGGACCCCCCCCCCCGTGACCTGGTCGCCAGTCGACTCGCCCCGCGTGCCATCGACGATGCTGACGCTTGCCATCGCCTCGATCAGCCCGCTCTCTGGAGGTGGAGGAGAGCGGCGCTATCGGGCCGGCGTGCTTCGGCCCAGGCATCCGAGAAGAGCCCTTTCCCAAAGGGTTCATGCTCCCCCGCGACACCCCCAAGTACAACGGGACCGTGAAGCCAAAAGGCTGGCTCACCGACTACACCACGGCCATTGGCATCACCGGTGCCAATCGCTGTCTCGCCGTGCGCTACGCACCGCTCATGATCCAGGGGTCAGCTCGCACGTGGTTGAACAGTCTGCCGATGGGCAGCATCAACACGTGGGTCGATTTCGATCAAGCCTTCGTCCGCAACTTCACGGGGACCTACAAGTGACCCGGCACCCTAGCCAGCTTGCCATGTGCGTGCAGGGGCCAACGGAGACCGGTCGCGAGTACCTCGCACGCTGGACCGACCTCCGGAATAGCTGCGAGGGCATCCATGAAGTCCAGGCGATCCAGTACTTCGTCAGCGGGTGCTGAGACGGCACCCTCCTCAAGCACAAGCTCTTACGCTCCGAGCCGGCCATCATGGCCGTGCTCATGGTAACGGCGGACAAATACGCCAACACCGACTCTGCCATGAAGATCCAGGTGGCGCTGGATGAAGCCGGCAAGGCAAAGCCGGTTCCCCCTCCGAAGCCGGCCGGCGAAAGCAGCTGGCAGCAGCATCACCAGAACAACAAGTGCAAGGCCGACCAGCCGGCGCAGCGCCACGACAACCGGCTCGTCGCGGCCACCGAGCCCGTGGCGGACCTGGCGGCGAAGCGTCGGTAGACGGGCAAAACGTGTTGGCAGCCCGCCATGAGCTTCGAAGAGATGCTCGACCCTCCCTGCAAGCACCACAGCGGTGCAAGACCGTCCACGCACACGCTTCGGAAGTGCGCCATCACCAAGCGCATCATGAGGGGCGATGTCCCGCCTCCTCCGGCTCCGGCTCCGGGCACGGGGCAGCCGCCTCCACCTCCACCGCCGCCTCCAGCTGGTGGCACGATGCGCGATGACGCCTACCCGGACCAGAATGCGGCCTACATCGTCTTCACCAGCCTCGGCAATGACAAGCGCAGCAAGCGCCTCCTTCAGCAGGAGGTGAACACCGTCGTCCCAGCCAAGCCGGAGTTCATGCACTGGTCGGATCGCCCGATCACCTGGACCCAGGAGGCTCACCCGGCGGTCATGTCGAGTCCGGCTGGTTACGCCCTCGTCCTCAACCCCACCATCATCGCACGGTGCATGTGCAAGTTCTCCCGAGTTCTCATCAACGACAGCTGCAGCATCAACATCCTCTACCGCGACACGATGACCAAGCTCGGCCTCAAGGCCGAGGACCTAGAACCAACCCGGACGATCTTCCACGGCATCGTGCCTCGCCTCTCCTGCTCTCCCATTGGCCGGGTCCGGCTCGACGTCCTGTTTGGTGACAGCAGCCACTTTCGACGCGAACCAATCTGTTTCGAGGTGGTGGACCTGTCCAGCGCGTACCACACATTGTTGGGCCGACCTGCGCTCGCCAAGTTCATGGCGGTCCCCCATTACGCGTATTTGAAGATGAATATGCCTGGTCCCAAGGGCCTCATCACCATCACCGGCGACTACCGCAAGTCCCTGGAGTGCGCACGAGACGGTGCCAAGCTGGCTGAGTCGCTGGTCATTGCTGAGGAGCAGCGCCAGCAGGACCAGATTGTCGCCCTAGCAGGCGAGCCTCCGCTGCGTCAATCCCGACCAAGGACCCGGTGAAAGGACCACGATGTCGCCTAGAGGGGGGGTGAATAGGCGTTTTAAAATCTTTTATGGATTTGGCTATATCCTAAATCGGAAATAAACTAAGTGGATACTTTTCAAGCACAAATCCTAAATATACTAGGCTCACTAAGTGCACCAACAACTTAGCATAAACAAGATGAGAACAACAGGATATGAGTAAGCACAAGTAAGTCACACAAACTTACTCAGTGTATATCACGAGGTATGGAAATGAATAATACACACAACCACAAGTAAGCAATACAAGCTTACACAAATTGTATCACAATATATGGAATTTAATGATACAAGCAAACTCAAGTAAGTTACACAAACTTACTTGAGCAATATCACAATATATGGAAGTTTATAACACAAGTTAGCAATTCACACTAATCACAATGTATATCAATAGTAGCAAGTATGAATTGCGGAATATGAAGTGTAGGCCTAAATAATCTCTACAAGGAAATGGCCAACACAATATAATCAACCACCACAATATAATGAGGACAACAAGATATAGTGAATGCACGGTCAAATGACCAAAGTCAACCACAAGTAAGGAGCTAGGGTTAGGGATAACCAAAGTCACGGAGACGAGGATGTATCCCGATGTTCACTTCCTTGGAGGGAAGCTAGTCACCGTTAGAGAGGTGGATGTTACCACGAAGGCACACCAACGCCACGAAGGCTCACACTATTCTCCTTGAGATATCACCACGAAAGCAATTCTCAACCACTAGTGGTAGACCTTGAGGCAGCCTCCAAACCTTCACAAACTTTCCAGGGGACAAATCACAAGTTGATTCCTCACCGGAGCACTCCTACCGCCTAGGAGTCTCCAACCTCCAAGAGTAACAAGATCAAGGGGGAAATGCTCAAGACTTGCTCAAATCACGAATTGCTTTGGTCACAAGAGGGAGAGGGAGAGGATCTATCTTTTGATTGGAACAACTCTCAAGAACACTCACTAATCTCTCCGGGATCTAAGATTTGGTGTAGGAGAAGTGAGAGGGAGCCACTTGTGTTCTTCGGACGATTTGGGATGAAGTGCTCAACCCTCCCCCGGAGTGGGAGAGGGATATTTATACCCCCAAAGAAAATAGAGCCGTTTCCCGCAGTTGTTGACCTGCCCGGATGATCTGGACGCATACCCGGATGATCCAGGCAATGCCCGGATGATCCGGGAAGGTCAATATACAATGTGGTGAAGTAGATACCCGGATGTCCGGGGACATAGCCGGATGATCCGGGCAATTCCCGGATGATCTGGGTGGGTAGCCGGATGATCCGGCTAGCGGAATAAGCTTCTATGATGAATTTTACGAATAACCCGGATGATCCGGGCAGGAACCCGGATGATCCGGGAAAAGCCTGGATGATATGGGAGAGGACCCGGATGATCCGGCCAAACCAAACTGCTGCAGCCTAGAATCTGAAACAGGCACAACTTTTACATCCGGACTCCAATTTTGATGATCTTGGGCTCGTTTTGAAGCTATAAAGAAAACCCAGGTCCTCACATAGAGAACCACCCAAGATGAACCAAAATGGAGGACGCAAAATATGCAAAGGTTTTATCATGTATTTGGGTAACCTATTTGGCTTTGGATTTTCTTTGGTATATAGGATATGAGTGGAATTGTGTAGAGAAGGTGTTGACTTGAGCAAATCTATCACGAACCCCTTTGATCCCCTCTTAATAGTGCGGGATCCCTATAACTCAAGAATCATAAAAGGTCTGCACTACATAGCTATCAATAATCCATTCTTGAGTGTATGTGTTCCTTCAGTGTTCATCACTCCACAACACTAACGTCGAAGGAACTAATACCTTTGACTCGAGCCTTTCACTTGAGCTTGAAGTTGAAGTTTCTTCTTGGATCAAGTTGAATGGCAAGACATTGGTGAAGTCTTCAAGTAGCTCCCCCATACACAATGTGGGAAGCTTTGCTTTGTATTTATCTTCATGTGTCCATCATGTGATCATCCACAAGCTTCAAGCATGTAATCCTTCGGGATAGTTATCTTGAACTTGCCCTTGTCAACCATGATCATCAACACTTGATGTCATCCTCTCATAGACACTTGAAATGTCTCTCTCGATGCGAGCCCATGAGAATCTCCTCTCAAAAACATAGGCAACACATAGTATGGGTTAGTACACAAAGCGCAATTGACAAATTCTTACCATACCAGAAGATCTCACGTGGCACATGATTTGCGCTTGTGTGTTGACCATCTTTGAATTCAATCTTCGATCTTCATCTTGGTCAACCTTAATCTTTGCTCCATGATTAATCTTGATGCACAACTACATGTATATGGCATTCATTCCGAATCCATTCAATATCCTTCTTGCATCACCCATGGAACAAACCTTCCTATATAACTTGATGTCATTGTTTCTTCATAGGAATTTTCATTCATTATCAAGTCTCAATGCATATATAGATGTTGATGGATTTCATCCACCAATTCATCCAATATTCTTCATGCATTGCAAATGGAACTTTCTTTCAAATGTATATCTCAGTGCAAACATTAGTCCATTAGGATTGTCATTTAATTACCAAAACCACACATGGGGACTACATGTACTTTCAATCTCCCCCATTTTGGTAATTGATGACAATCTCAACAAGAGGGTTTATATAATGAATTTTTAAACAAGCATGAAATTTATCCAAGGATAAATTGTATACTTGGGATGGTTGTACTATCATCAATACACTACACAAGCATTTGATGATAGTACACCCATAGTATATAGAGCAAACTCCCCCATAATATAAGAATCTGTGAATGAACTTTGAATGTCATTGCATATATTGGTTGACATAAACTAGGAGAAGATTTCTCTATATACAAGACTCATCCATGCAATAAGAATATATAACAAGGGTAGATATGCATGAGTGACAACAAGAACTAGAAAAGATATTTATCTTAAACCCTCTAAACTTCTCCCCCATTGGCAACAAATGCCAAAATGGAAGACAAAACATCTAGCAGACCAATATAGTTTGAGTTCCTCCTTGATGTGTGCATATAACAAAATGTGAGTGAAAACAAATGCACATATTCAATGATGAACAATTAAAGGAGCTCGAAATCTATAGAATGCAACCAGATACGAAGATATGAACTTTTTCATGTATAAAAATTTCTAAGTGGCCTATAATAATCATGATATGTATCCACAAAGAAACTCGTATACACAAAAAGAAAGGTTGCAATTGATAAGAACATGATATCCACAAGTGAATCCACTATTATACAACTTGAGCCTAGTCATAATAGCAAGGCACATGGCACAAAACACATGGCACAAATTGATCTCATTTGCATAACACAAAGTGAAGCAAGCAATCAAAAGATCCGATGAGCCAAAAGAATAAAAGAATATTACGATTTGGGTAAAGGAGTGTTCTAAGGAAAATAGAGAAGCTCCCCATGATTTGTGCACAATTGAATTTTTTTATTTGGATACAAGTGCACAAAATAGGATCATCACTCCCCCAAAATCAATAGGAACACACAACAATTGCAAGCAAACATGGATAAGAAAAGAAGCCTAGCATTTACAACAAACATATGGTTGAGCAACATGTACATGAGGCAACCTAAGAATAGGCACAACCAAAATGATGTGTGTGAGACACGTCAAAGCACTTGAGAAGACTAGTATAAGGATGAGAATTAAGCATCAATATAGCCTTGAGTAAATGAGATACAAGGTGCAAGACATGTCCTTCCCACACACATGAAGTTAAGAAGGTCACACACACATCAAGAAAATGGGTTCACAAGCTCACTAATAGCAAACTAAAAATCAAAGCTTGTGACAACCCATGATGAAGATAGGAAATAGTAGGCTTGTCAAGACAAGCATGAGAACAACAATCTTCACCAAACATGAGTGCACTAAGATGGAAAGAGGTAAGACATGCACTCATTCAACAAATGCTTCCATGGAGCCACCAAAAAGATATAAAAAGTGAATGAAATGGTGGACATGAAAGAATAGGGATATCAACTAGAGATGTAACGTCTCTCACGTGTATAAGATACTAGGTAGATGATATCCACAAAGAAGGATGTACACATAAAATAGTTACAAAAGGAAGGAATAAGATATCAAAATGGGAGTCATAAAATATACCAATGAGATCTTTGCTTGAAAGCATGGCACATGGCTTAATATAATCTTATTGTATATTAATGAACTCCAAACACACAACCATCAAAGACATCACAACTAGCAACAAGAGATCATTGTTGGGATGCTTTGAGAAAGGAAACAAGTATCACAGGAACGAGTCAAGAAATTCATGCCATGATGGAACCTACACAAGGTTAACCCCATTTCTATATATATGCATGAAGTAAATACTTGTTACTGAGATAGCACTGGTATGAAGTTGTAGATCAAATAAAATGTCCAAGCTTGGCTCTAATTTCCTCATAGTGCCACCACCTTCATGAATAAGCCAAGCACCCAATGCTTCTCAAATGTACCTAAAACATTTTAAGTACAATATGGTCCCCAAACTTATTGGGTCCGACGTAGTTAGCATAACTACAACACATAGGGTAAAACCACTTAAATATGTGCCTATTGATATGAATTTGAATTTCATGCACATCATAGCTATTAAGAATTTGATGGATTTACCATATATATATTGGATCAAATAAGGCAAACAAGGCATGTGAATTTACACATAGTAAATATGCATGCATAAGCCTACCAAAATCCAGGGAGATATAAATTGGACAAATGACCACATAACTGTTAATACTTCCAATAACAACACTAGTCATTCATGTTGTCCAAAATGAATCAAAGTGACAAATCAACATATGATAGCACACAAAGTTCAAAATATGAACCAAGGAAAAAAAACAATGAGCATATAAGATATGCATTGCACACATACTCATAGGAATATCCCACTCAAGTAGATATAGGACACTATAAACAATGAGATAACAAACTCTCATATAGAGCAATAAGATGAATTCGAACAAAATGGTATTTCGGGTTATCATTGGGTGTAGAAACCAAATAAGTACATGATCATCTATACTAACACAAGCATAACATGAGAGTTTAGGAATAACCACAATGCTTGGATAGCATAATATTAACATTCCGACTAGATAGATAATCATGAAAAGCAATAATTGGAATAGCTTTAATCAAATGATTTTCCAAATATGGTTTTAAAGATAACCATGGGCAAAACCGCACAAGAATGCCATACGTAAACAAGACATTGCATGCCACAGAGATATAAGATAATCTCAAATATAAATTCTAGGTGGCATCCCTCAATTGTTCATATTAACAAGGATGGTGATATGCACAAAGCATATCACTCCCCCATAATATGATGACCCATGTATTATCCACAAGAAGCAAATGAAACCCAACTAAGGATAATTAATGGATGAGAATTTGAGTTTTAAATGAGCTTTACATACCACATAGTACCTTGATAATATAGCACTAACAATACTAGGTGGTATCCCACATACATTCACCTTTAAGGTTTGTGATATCTGTAAAACATAGCACTCCCCCATAATGTGATGATCCAGCCAAGGAAGATTCAACTAATGAAGCAATAAAGGCTTGAAACCACACATGCACAAATATATGAAGTGCATTGTGACCTACACATGCTAGATAACACAAATCAAGCATACTAGGAAGCACAACTAAAAAAGCACATGCTAGGTACAAAACCTAAACATGCAAGGGACACAGTAACTTTCAATGTAAATAATGCAAGTACAAGTTACCGCAAAGAGGAGCATTGGATTGATAGATATGATGATAATCCACTTGACTTGGCATTAACCATAACATATGGTGAAAATAGTTTTTCTTCATGAAGTAGCCAAGGCTCCAATGCCCTCCACACACCTATTGATCAAGTTTGAGCTTGATGGTCCCCAACCAAGTTGGGTCCTAAGAAGTTAGTAACAATAGGCTTGGCAACCCAAATGGTCTTGTCCACTTTCAAACTTCTCTGGGAACCCACAAACTTGGCAAACACATTGCCAACAATATCCTTCTTTAGCAAATAATGATTATTGACTATAGGAGGCTTAGATATGTTACCATTGGAACAAGATGAAGCTATGTGTCCCTTCTTACGGCAAATATAGCAACATGTGCTCCCCTTTCTCTTCTTCTTTACCTTTTCAACTTGGAGAGCATTATCTTGGTTAGGCCTGGGAAGAGGCCTTTCATTATCTTGATATTGAACTTGAGGCCACTTCCCTTGATGCTTCACACTTGAAGCCTTCTTCTTCAATGGACAAGATCTCACATGGTGTCCAACATTCTTGCACTTGAAGCAAATAATGTTGGCCGAATTCTTGACTTGATCTCGTCCCTTCTTCTTGTTCTTGGACTTCTTCTTGTTGGATATGAAATAAAGTCCATTTTTGTCTTGAGGGTCCTTTTGCACACTCAAGATATTATCACAATATTTTTCCAAGTCTTTCTTCAAACTGCTGACTTGGGCCTTGAGCTCTTTATTTTCCTCTACAAGGTTAGTATTAACAAAAGAACTAGAGGAAGTAGAAACTTCATTGTTAGAGCAACAAGGCATGGTGAGCAATTCATCACAAGATGTACCAGTATCATGTAGAGAGGAATTGCAAGGACTAGCACATGGCAATAAGGCACTTCGAGTAGAAGATGTGCTAATATCCACATGAGACTCACACGATTTTACCTTGGTCCACATAGCCTTATGAGCTAACTTTAGCCCATCATGAGAGATTATAAGATCCTCATGAGTGCCCGAGAGCTTTTCATAACTTTCTTCCAATTTCCCATAGTTCCTAGTTAGCAAATCAAGTTGAGTCCTTAGGTCAACATTTTCTTTTAATATCGATGCTTCACACAAGATAGAGTTAGTAGCACAAGCATCATTATCAATATGAGAGGAGCATGTAGAAGCTAGAGACTCCGCATGAGTAGCTTGAAGTTCCTCATGAGACTTAGAGAGTTTGATGAGCTCTCCTTTGACCTTCTTGTAGTCAAGGTCAAGGGGCTCAAAATCCTCTTTAAGTTTACAATGCGTAACTTCAATCTCTTCTTTTAAAGACCTCAAGTCACTAAGACATTGATGAGCCATAGCAAGTTCATGTTCAAGTTGTTCACTTTTTGCTTGCTCGTAAAGAAATAAGTCATAACGTTTTTGAAAGCAAGCAAGAACATCTTGGAACCTTTTATAAGTGTTATTTTTAGCTCTACGAAGAGTTTTCCCAATCTCATAGAGATTTTGAGTCAATACTTCATCATCTTCCTCATTAAAACTATCATCATTGTCACTAAGAGAAGATGATACCTCGTCATTACCTCTTGCCATGAGGCACATGTGAACACAAGGGGTTGATGATGATTCTTTTGGAGAAGAGGGTTCTTCATCAACCAAGCATGCCTCATTTTTCTTGATTTCCTCTACATGGTTAGTTTCACAAATAGAACTAGAGGGAATCACGATATTTCTATCATGGCAACATGGGAGATCAAGCATATCATCACAAATGAGCTTAACACCATCATTACAGGATATTTCTTCACTCACCATGTCATTACCTTGTGGTATGCCACATGTTGGTGAAGTGAAAGATGTTGGGGTATGCAAGTAATCGGAGGTGGAAGCAATAGAGAGCTCTTCATGATTTAAAAATGTGGAGAACTCCTCCATTAACTCCCCAAAAAGAATATTGTCTTCATGAAGATTAGACCCACCATATATATCTTCAATTTTGGTCCAAGCATCATGAGCCAACGAATAAGACGAGATTGACTTGAACACCTCGAAGGTTATAGCTTGGTGAATGAAACTTAAAGCTTCACAATCAAGATGCATATCATCAAGTGATGGAGATTGTCCATCCTTTAGATTTGAAGTCCCTACAACCACAATCCGCAAAGCATTTGGACCCATGGCCCGAAAGTGACAAAGCATGCGTAATCTCCACATAATGTAATTTGTGCCATTAAAACAAAATGTGTCATCGTGCACTAGTTCACTAGTCGACATGGTTACTCTCTAGGCGGTTAAGCCTAATAAGGAGAGACCTAGCTCTGATACCAATCGAAAGGACCACGATGTCGCCTAGAGGGGGGGTGAATAGGCGTTTTAAAATCTTTTACGGATTTGGCTATATCCTAATGCGGAAATAAACTAAGCGGATACTTTTCAAGCACAAATCCTAAATATACTAGGCTCACTAAGTGCACCAACAACTTAGCATAAACAAGATGAGAACAACAGGATATGAGTAAGCACAAGTAAGTCACACAAACTTACTCAGTGTATATCACGAGGTATGGAAATGAATAATACACACAACCACAAGTAAGCAATACAAGCTTACACAAATTGTATCATAATATATGGAATTTAATGATACAAGCAAACTCAAGTTACACAAACTTACTTGAGCAATATCACAATATATGGAAGTTTATAACACAAGTTAGCAATTCACACTAATCACAATGTATATCAATAGTAGCAAGTATGAATTGCGGAATATGAAGTGTAGGCCTAAATAATCTCTACAAGGAAATGGCCAACACAATATAATCAACCACCACAATATAATGAGGACAACAAGATATAGTGAATGCACGGTCAAATGACCAAAGTCAACCACGAGTAAGGAGTTAGGGTTAGGGATAACCAAAGTCACGGAGACGAGGATGTATCCCGATGTTCACTTCCTTGGAGGGAAGCTAGTCACCGTTAGAGAGGTGGATGTTACCACGAAGGCACACCAACGCCACGAAGGCTCACCCTATTCTCCTTGAGATATCATCACGAAGGCATATCTCAACCACTAGTGGTAGACCTTGAGGCGGCCTCCAAACCTTCACAAACTTTCCGGGGGACAAATCACAAGTTGATTCCTCACCGGAGCACTCCTACCGCCTAGGAGTCTCCAACCTCCAAGAGTAACAAGATCAAGGGGGAAATGCTCAAGACTTGCTCAAATCACGAATTGCTTTGGTCACAAGAGGGAGAGGGAGAGGATCTATCTTTTGATTGGAACAACTCTCAAGAACACTCACTAATCTCTCCGGGATCTAAGATTTGGTGTAGGAGAAGTGAGAGGGAGCCACTTGTGTTCTTGGGACGATTTGGGATGAAGTGCTCAACCCTCCCCCGGAGTGGGAGAGGGATATTTATACCCCCAAAGAAAATAGAGCCGTTTCCCGCAGTTGTTGACCTGCCCGGATGATCTGGACGCATACCCGGATGATCCGGGCAATGCCCGGATGATCCGGGAAGGTCAATATACAATGTGGTGAAGTAGATACCCAGATGTCCGGGGACATAGCCGGATGATCCGGGCAATTCCCGGATGATCCGGGCAATTCCCGGATGATCCGGGTGGGTAGCCGGATGATCAGGCTAGCGGAATAAGCTTCTGTGATGAATTTTACGAATAACCCGGATGATCCGGGCAGGAACCCGGATGATCCGGGCAAAGCCCGGATGATATGGGAGAGGACCCGGATGATCCGGCCAAACCAAACTGCTGCAGCCTAGAAACTAAAACAGGCACAACTTTTACATCCGGACTCCGATTTTGATGATCTTGGGCTTGTTTTGAAGCTATGAAAAAAACCCAGGTCCTCACATAGAGAACCACCCAAGATGAACCAAAATGGAGGATGCAAAATATGCAAAGGTTTTATCATGTATTTGGGTAACCTATTTGGCTTTGGATTTTCTTTGGTATATAGGATATGAGTGGAATTGTGTAGAGAAGATGTTGACTTGAGCAAATCTATCATGAACCCCTTTGATCCCCTCTTAATAGTGCGGGATCCCTATAACTCAAGAATCATAAAAGGTCTACACTACATAGCTATCAATAATCCATTCTTGAGTGTATGTGTTCCTTCGGTGTTCATCACTCCACAACACTAACGTCGAAGGAACTAATACCTTTGACTCGAGCCTTTCACTTGAGCTTGAAGTTGAAGTTTCTTCTTGGATAAAGTTGAATGGCAAGACATTTGTGAATTCTTCAAGTATCTCCCCCATACACAATGTGGGAAGCTTTGCTTTGTATTTATCTTCATGTGTCCATCATGTGATCATCCACAAGCTTCAAGCATGTAATCCTTCGGGATAGTTATCTTGAACTTGCCCTTGTCAACCATGATCATCAACACTTGATGTCATCCTCTCATAGACACTTGAAATATCTCTCTCGATGCGAGCCCATGAGAATCTCCTCTCAAAAACATAGGCAACACATAGTATGGGTTAGTACGCAAAGCGCAATTGACAAATTATTACCATACCACAAGATCTCACGTGGCACATGATTTGCGCTTGCGTGTTGACCATCTTTGAATTCAATCTTCGATCTTCATCTTGGTCAACCTTAATCTTTGCTCCATGATTAATCTTGATGCACAACTACATGTATATGGCATTCATTCTGAATCCATTCAATATCCTTCTTGCATCACCCATGGAACAAACCTTCCTATATAACTTGATGTCATTGTTTCTTCATAGGAATTGTCATTCATTATCAAGTCTCAATGCATATATAGATGTTGATGGATTTCATCCACCAATTCATCCAATATTCTTCATGCATTGCAAATGGAACTTTCCTTCAAATGTATATCTCAGTGCAAACATTAGTCCATTAGGATTGTCATTTAATTACCAAAACCACACATGGGGACTACATGTACTTTCACCCGGCCGACGCCGCCGCCTTCAAACCCTCCAAGGAGACCAAGAAAGTGAAGCTTAACCCAGAAGACCCCAGCTGCAGCAAGTACATTGTCGTAGGCGCCTGCCTCGACAGCAAATAGGAAGGTGAGCTCGTCGACTTCCTCCGTGAGAATCAGGATATCTTTGCATGGACCACCAAGGACATGCCGGGTATCCCGAGGAAGTACGCCGAGCACAAACTTCACGTCCGCAAGGATGCCAAGCCTGTCCGTCAGCCCCTACGACGTTTTTCCGAAGAGAAGAGAGGAACCATTGGTGAAGAGGTCACCAAGATTTTGGCGGCCGGCCTCATTATGGAAGTGTTTCACCCCGAGTGGCTGGCCAATACAGTCCTCGTACTGAAGAAGAACAAGACATGGTGCATGTGTATCGACTACACCAGCCTCAACAAGGCTTGTCCCAAGGATCCATTCGCTCTCCCGCGGATCGACCAAGTCATCGACTCGACCGCCGGGTGCGAGCTCCTGTCCTTCCTGGATGCTTACTCCAGCTACCACCAGATCAAGCTGGACCCGGCCGACACCCTGAAGACGTCCTTCATCATGCCCTTTGGGGCGTATCACTACATCACCATGTCATTCGGCTTGAAGAAAACTGGCGCCACCTTCCAACGCGGCATGCAGAAGTGCCTGCTGCCACAACTCGGCCACAATATCCACGTTTAAGTGGACGACATCATGGTGAAGACCAAGCAACACCTCATGCTCCTCGATGACTTGAAGGAAACATTGGCCAACCTCCACGAATACGAGGTCAGGCTTAACCCGGAAAAGTGTGTTTTCGGCGTCCCGGCCGGAAAGCTACTCGGCTTCCTCGTCTCGGAACGCGACATTGAGGCGAACGCGGAGAAGATCAAGGCCATCGAGCACATGCGCAAGCCAGCTCGGCTGCGCGATGTCCAGAAGTTCATTGGATGCTTGGCCTTGGTCAGCCGGTTTCTGAGCCGGCTGGGCGAGAGGGCGTTACCCCTGTACTAGCTGATGAAGAAGACAAAGTCATTCGAATGGAACGACAAGGCAGACGAGGCCTTTTAAGACCTCAAGCGCATGCTCTCCACCGCACCAGTCCTGGCTGCACCGACCAACAAGGAGCCGATGTTACTCTACATAGTCGCGACCTCGCGGGCGGTCAGCATGATGCTGGTGGTCGAGCGACCAGAGAAGGGCAAGATCCAAGCCGTCCAGCGCCCGGTCTACTACCTGAGCGAGGTGCTCTCCATCTCCAAGAAGAACTACCCGCACTACCAGAAGATGTGTTACGGCGTGTACTTTACCACCAAGAATCTGAAGCAGTACTTACAAGAGCACGTCGTCACCGTGGTCAGCACGACGCCTATCAGAGAAATCATCGGGTGCAGGGATGGCTCTGGCCGGGTCACCAAGTGGGCGCTCCAGCTAGCCGGCCACACCGTGCTCTACGAGCCGCGCAGAAGCACAATATCAAGGTTTCGGGATCAACAATTATCATACGGAAGTAGTAGGAACTGAATAGAGGCTTAAATCCATTAATCCTATAAGTCTACGGATTAGTAACACGTGATCCCGATAGAAGAAGAGAAATCCTAGTTCCTTAACCCCGTAGGAAGGATAAGATGACTTGGATCAGAAGGGCATAAGGTATAAGGAGTAAAAAGAGCCTTACGTTCCAACCCACAATCAATTCCCTTATATAACTAAAGAATTTCTAGACTCAACTTCGACCAGTTTGGCTTGGTAATCCTACAGGCAGTCAGGCTCTGATACCAAAGCTGTCAGGACCCCGATCCTAAGTCACACCGATCTAGCATGTAACACATCATATCACTTTGCGGCCTCACGCACGGTATTCCCACGGGTGCCACCTTACCTGGCCCAGGACCGTTTGCGCCTTTTGGCTCACGTATATGATAGTGCCGCTAGCATCCATATGACAAAGAACCCGGGCTGACATGGCTAGTCGTGAACCCAAAGTGGCACTAACTTACAGGGACAGGCATACATGACCCAACAACAAACGTGTCGGTCATCAGCGAGTGAATTCAGGCTGTAGCATTGGGCTAGCACGACTCCGGTGAACCGGGCTGTAGCGGGCTAACAGGACTCCAGAATTCATCGCGTGACATTTCCCCGAGGGGACAGACACAGGAACGAAGAAGGACACATGCCGGCCAGCCTAAGTGTTCCGGAGCAGTAGCAAGCTACCATGGCTCAGTGGAAACACTAGGAGACATTTCCTGGTAAGAGAGGCTACTAAGGATAAACAACTAGATAGTCAGATCCCACACATACCAAGCATTTCAATAACATACACACAATGTGCTCGATATGTGCAAATACAACATGGCATCACAACATGACTCTACAACTCAAGTATTTTATTCAATAGGCTCCGAGGCTCGAGATATTACAAACATGGGTTGCATGACCCAGCATTCAGAGCACACAAGTCAAGCACAAGCGGAAGCTTAACATGTCTGAGTACAGACATCTACAAATGAAAAAGGCTAAGAAGCCTGTCTATCTACCAGATCCTGCCGAGGGCACAAGATCGTAGCTGAGGTAACAAGCTAAACGTCGAAGTCCACGCGGTACTACTAGCGAGACTGAAGTCTCTCTGCAAAAACATAAATTAAGCAACGTGAGTACAAATGTACCCAGCAAGACTTACATCAGATCTAACTACATATGCATCATTATCAACAAAGGGGATGGTGGGGTTTAACTGCATCAAGCCAGCTTTGACTCGGTGGCTATCCTGAACTACGACTGCAAGTAACTCTTTTGAGGTGGCGCACACGAGTCCACATATTCACCATATCAATACACCACTATGGATCCACTCCCGTCTCCCTACGAGAACGCCATCCATAGCACTCATGCTTATCTTGCGTATTTTAGAGTATCCACTTTCACTTGTCTATGAACTGTACAGGCAACCCAGAAGTCCTTTACCGCGGAGACGGCTATTCGAATAGATCATATTAACCCTGCAGGGGTGTACTTCTTCACACACGCTCTCACCACTTACCGCCGTTTACACGACATATACTCGGCAACCTTCAAGCGGAAGCCCAGCGAGGGTGTCGGCCATGACCTGACTAACCACACAAGTCTCTCGTCCAGGTTTATCGCCTATTCGAGTTCCATCTGCAAGGAGATCCGGCCGGGGTGTCGCTCACGGCCCCAAACGATGTGAGCAGGGTTCCCAAGCCCACCATCCGGGTGCCACTTGGTACACCGTGCCACTGTGCCTAGTCTGTCCCAAGCCCACCTGTACCGGGTGCCACTTGGTAGACTACTAACACTACCTACAAACACCAGAAACTAGTTGCAACTCCTGGACAGAGATCGAGTTGATTAATAAGTCGAGAGAGTCAATTAAGGATCCCAATGTGTGGTAGTAGCTGTTCATGGATCACAAACACAGAACTCAGTTCCTGAGGACGGCTGCAATGAGACAACCCACCATGTACTCCTACATGGCCTCTCACCGCAACCTTTACCAAATCGTGTTCACACACTTAGCTCTCAACAGTAGGACATGTTCACCACATTCCAATTCATCCCCGATGAATCAGTCCTGACTCAACTCTAAGCAGTAGCAGGCATGACAAACAAGCATGAATGAGTAGGCACATCAGGGCTCAAACAACTCCTACTCATGCTAGTGGGTTTCATCTATTTACTGTGGCAATGACAGGTCATGCAGAGGATAAAGGGGTTCAACTACCGCAACAAGGAATAGATGAATCGTGTTGTCCTAATGCAGTAAAAGAGAGCAGGGGCGAGAGAGTGGGATTTTATCGGAATGAACAAGGGGGTTTTGCTTGCCTGGCACTTCTGAAGATAGCATTGAGTCTTCATCAGTGTCAACGATCACAACGTCGGAACACCTCTACTGAAAGGGGACAAGCACCGACAAACAAGAAGAAACACAATCAATGCAATGCAACAATATGATGCATGAATGTGACATGGCAATATGCTGTGGTTTGAGTTAATGCAACTAGCAGCAAGTTAAATAGAGTTGGTTTGAACCCTAGGTTCAAATTCAAACTCCATATGTGATTTCTTAAATGCCATTTAATTGAATTGTCCTAAACAGTAGTCATAAGTTGTTATAACATGCATGAAAATGGTACAGATGGATAGATTGAATTTTTCTGATCATTTTTCATATATAAATTATTTCATTTGTAGTTACGGTTGATTTTATATGAATTTTAGAAGTTTTGACTATTTTCTGAAATTTCCTGGATTTATTTTAAATCCAGAAAATTGCTAATTGCATCAGCATGACGTCACTATGATGTCAGCAGGTCAACGGGCGTCGACCAGGTCAAACCTGACCAGTGGGACCCACTGGTCAGTGACCCAGTCAACTAACTAAGTTAGTTAGCCCTAACTAACTGGGCAGGGCCCACTAGTTAGTGACTGTAGTAACTAACCTAACTAGTTAATTAGTGCTAACTAGGGTAATTAGCCGAGCGGGCCCCGCAAGTCAGTGAGAGAGAGGGGGAAGTCAAACCGGGCAGTGGGGTCAACCCACGCCAGTCAACGGGTCAGCGGTCGCCGGCGTTTAGCCGCCGGCGAGTCCAGACGCGGCGGAGGGGCTCGAAAAACGCCCTCCGGCGACCAAAACAGCGGCAACGATCATCTACGCGTAGCTGGCGCTCAGCCGCATCCAGCTAAGCAAGCGGGAGGGGCTGATGTGGACCGAGCTCGTCGGAAGCGAGCTCGCGGCGGCGGCCGGAGTTCGGCCAACGGCGGGTTAGGCGATGCAGGGCGCTAGGGGAGGCGTTGGTGTGTGCTACGTGCTCCTGGTGAGGTGTGGAGCACGATGGTGTGACTGGCTTTGAGCCACAGTGGCTCTGGCCACGACGGCGACGAGGCACGACGGCGGCGAGCTCTCGGGTCCGGCGGAAACAACGGCTAGAGCGGACAAACGGCATGGGAAGAATAGGGGAACGGGTCAGCGGCTCACCGCGAGTCCAACGAGCTTGAGGGCGAGGCCGGGGACGCTCTGTGGGCGGCGAATCGAGCAACAGCGGCCGTCGGTGCAGAGGACGAAGATGGCGTCAAGGACGGCGTTGCAGGGCTTCCGGCAGGGCGTGTCTTGGTGGGGAGGAAGAGGGGGTCGAGGCGGAGCTTCTGAGCACTTCGGCGAGGCGAGGCGGAGGCGTTGGCCGCGGTGGTGGCGAACGGCGGCGACGAACCCGCTCGGGTGGTGCGAGGGAGAGAGCCAGAGGAGGGGAGGAGCACGGGAGAGAGTGAGAGGGGGCCAGAGGGGGCTGCGGGGTGGCGCCGAGGAGAAGACGCGAGGCGTCGCGGTGGCCAGGCGACGCAGGCAGACAGCCTAGTGGCGTGGCGCCCGCGCGTGCCGGCGTGCTCCTCTCTGCCTGCCGGCGAGAGGAAGCAGGTGGCTGGCACGGGCCAGCACAGTGCTGGGCCGGCCAGTGGGCTGCCAGGTGAGCTGGCTGGGCTGCCAGGTAAGTCTCTCTCTCTCTTACTTAATTTAGTTTCATTTTTTCTATTTTTCTGTAAGTTTGTGGATTTATTAAAAATAGTTAGACACCTTCAAAAAATCCTGAAAATAATCATAGGCTCTGTTTAGATTAATTCCAACAGCCCACACTTATTTCCAGAATTATTTGAGCATTTAAAATATTTACTAGCATTTAAATGCCCAAATGCAAATTACATATGATTTAATTCAGTGACCAAATATGTCATGGAAAAATGTGCAACACCACTGGTTATGGTTTCTAGCATTATCCAGAAATGATGAACATTTTTGAAAGCCATTTGGATTCACTGAAATTATTTTAGTTGAACCTAGTGATTTCCTTTGATGCTAGGGTTTGGACAATCCCCATTACAACTTTAAGAGAAATTTAAACATGATGCAACACAACACTAGCTAACCCAGAGCAGACTAGAACTAGGGATGTGACAACACACCCCCACTAAACAAGAATCTCGTCCCGAGATTCAGGCGTAGGGTAAGATGAAGAGGAAAACGCAACTAACACAATCTTCACGATCCAGGTTGCACTTCATAGGGGCGTTGATTCGATCACCATCTTTGTCTTGTCGTCTTGCTCTGAGAACTCCCACCAACATGACAACGAGAGGAGAAGGAGACTCTAGAAGGATCGATCTTCTCAAAGATCGAACAACTTAGGATCAACTCGCGGAATGAGACATAGCAGCATCTCCCGAGCTAAGACATGAAGCATACATCTAGAGGGATGGAGTGGAACAGATGACGAGGGTTCACTAGGTAGACAACAATTCCACACTTAAGAAGGTGGTAAACGATTGTCAACGTAGCGAGGAGTTGAGTTGCCATGATACCATAACGGGGCACCTTAGGGAAAGGTGGCTCGCAGAAATATCCCCTTAAGTGGCAAAAAGAATTACCTTTGATTCAAAGATCATTGAAACTCTTTATACCAGCCTAAGGCAATTCTCGAGCGATCATTTGGAGGGGGTCGGTAGAATGGCATGCTTGGATTAGAATGGATGATGTGGATTACCTTGTTGAAAACAACACAATGAATGATTTTAGTAACTAAGGAGAAGCTCAACAGAAGAGAGTGAGTCCACTGTTTGAGAAGTTATAGCATAACCGAGGAAGCTGAGAGCAAACCCAGTTAGTGCCGATGATAACACCTAGCGCTTGTGCGTGCTCTCAAGAACTTGAGCACTTCCATATTCATCAAGGTTTTACCAATATCCGTGTCAAGGATCCTGGCAACACAACGTATTACCATGATGAATGCCGGTAGAAGATGCAGATGCAAAGGAAGATAACACCTTCTCAGATTTCACCTTGGCGGGGCCAAGGGGACAAAATCTGGATGATCGACCGAGAGACATTTAGCACTCCGCTTCTAATGTTCTCCTTGATGTACCAGCCTAACCCAATACCAGTCGATATCTGGAACATCAAGTAAAGGTCTGGCTTCGGGAGAACAAAGGATCCTTAAGGAATAACTAGGGAGTAGATCCTACAAAATCCTTATGGGGAGGTGGCCAACTTCCTCAAACAAGATACTACAATAATAGGTCTTCCGGCTGGGTGTGTTGGCCACGACATCCACTTTACCGGTTATCGAGGGACCAATATTATAGTTCTTGGGAAATGTTCCAACCATTGTATCTGCCTAAGTTTCAGATCTGGTTGGTGTCAGGATATTCCAGACTCATCAAGTCTAGGAAGAAAAATGAAAGTTTGCAACACAAATTGACGAGATGACGTTGCGAGATTCTCGGGAAATGAACTACGATAGCAAGCTCCAAAACATGAGCTGGTTCTGCTACACACATGTGAACACATTGTCCCAGACAAAACATTATCACATGGTAGTCTTACAATAAAACACTACCGAGTTCAGGTGGGGAACCATCATCGAGGATATCGAAGTCTTGCATAAGGTATACTCTTAAGAAGGAGCTTTTTCACCTTGAACAAATCAATTAGTGGCTTGGTGGGCTAGGGCATACATATGGAATGAAGATGATCAGTCTATCAGACCATAGAATACTTCGCACATGCATGACTGGCTTGGGATGATTCCAGAGGAGCAAAAACAAACTTTCTCGAATTCACGGCGGCAACTTACATCAAATGCACGTGAATTAGAGGAAGTCACTTCTTTCATCCGAGCATATGCTTCATGAGCGGGACATGAAGATAATGCTTTTTAGAAGTTTCCAACACTAGCTGGATGTTCAACATGAATCATGGAGATGATGAAAATGTTGTCAATGGGCTCAACAAGAATTTATCAAGATTTCCATATAGATGGAATTCCATAACTATGTGAACAAGGCAATAGCATTGGTCAAACCCAAAAGATATAATGATGTATGCTCGACAACCGCGAGTAAGAGAACATTACGAACATCGTTGGTTCTGATTTGATTTGACGATAGCCCACACTTAAATCAAGTTTTGACAAGGCAATAAATCCAACAATTGATCACGAGGACCAATTGGTGAAGATATCATCTTTCTTCAACACACACACAACACAAAGATATCCCTTAACATGAACTAAGTCAGACAAGCTTTTATCTTCCAACTCTCCAAGTTGTTGTTTAGCTTAACTAACTAGCTCATGGGTATCCAACACGGATTCTTGGAGAAAGGGTGGTTTACAGGAATAAACCAACTTGATCACGAACTCAACATAAGGGTCAGGGGACAACCTGGTAATACTTCCAAGAAGATATTCGGAAAATCACAAACCACGGATATGTTACTAAGCTCGAGAACAATCTTGCTTTTCAGGGCAAGACAATATGATCAAAAGAGCGAAGATTTGAAATAATCCTAACTCGTCGATTGAGGAGTGCATCAGGAGAATGGACTAGTAGCACAATAAACCCTAGGGTGATGATTCAAGAATCAACACGCTAAGAATGAGGTTATTGTCCATTTAACTACCAAGCAACGGAGTTGCTAGAGTATTGATTTCACACATCAAGGTTCACTTGTCGGCATTCCGGTTGCAATAACACGGAACCGAGGAATGAATAAGGATGGCGAGAAGTATCACTACGTCAAGAATTCATAAGAGGTGGTGCAATTCTCATGACAATCCTGACATAAAGAAGGTAATACTCCAAGGTACAACAGAACAAGAGCTAGATTAGCATTTTGATCTGCGGAGTACAACTACTTTGACCCCATCCTGGATATGGATGAGGTTCTGGAGTTTGTTTCTCCTAGTCATCCTGAATAGAATGGCTTGACGGACCACAAGAATAATAAGCATCGATACACGAATGCACAATTACTCCTAACTATCAATAGATAGACGAAGATCGAAATACGACTGAAGAGAGACAACTCAAAGGAACATATATCTTTCTGAGTTGTGGATGCATGGATTAGCATGTCAAACCAAGTTCAACAGGTTTCTCCCGAATAACCCATGCAGAAAGGTAGAACTGGCAGAGTCACAATATAGAATGGAGAACTCATCAAGAGCACTTTGGTTCTGATCTTTTGGTTCAACGAGGAACTTCTGCCATAAATAGTTCATGGTATTGGAAGAAGGAAAAACCACGGACCTCGAGGACTAATGCAAAGGTTACTAATAACCTAAAGGAACTAGCAGCACTATCAACATAAAGTAAGTAGGGCGAATCTTGGGCTCAGAAACCCAGGAGTAGAATACCTACTACTAACTGGCATCACGGGATGCTTTCGAGAATGATGGCCAGAATCATCACACCGGGAACACAAAACATGGCTAGACTACTAGATGATCCCCTGAGACACCTAGGGTCATAATAATAACTTCAACATAAATGTCGAGGCAATAGAGTACCTCAACTCACCGATTAGCATGGTTAATCTAGCCCAAAGAAACATCAGAACAGGAAGAACGAATTTGCAAATGCATCAGATTATTTGGAAACCTGGGATGACTCGGACAGCATAACGGCTGTAAAAGCTCGAAAAGATTTGAAACATACTGCAAATATGGTGGCATAGCCACTCAGAAGCAAAATATCAAGGTTTCGGGATCAACAATTATCATACAGAAGTAGTAGGAACTAAATAGAGGCTTAAATCCATTAATCCTATAAGTCTACGGAGTAGTAACACGTGATCCTGATAGAAGAAGAGAAAACCTAGTTCCTTAACCCCGTAGGAAGGATAAGATGACTCGGATCAGAAGGGCATAAGGTATAAGGAGTAAAAAGAGCCTTACGTTCCAACCCACAATCAATTCCCTTATATAACTAAAGAATTTCTAGACTCAACTTCGACCAGTTTGGCTTGGTAATCCTACAGGCAGTCAGGCTCTGATACCAAAGCTGTCAGGACCCCGATCCTAAGTCACACCGATCTAGCATGTAACACATCATATCACTTTGCGGCCTCAAGCATGGTATTCCCACGGGTGCCACCTTACCTGGCCCGGGACCGTTTGCGCCTTTTGGCTCACTTATATGATAGTGTCACTAGCATCCATATGACAAAGAACTCGGGCTGACATGGCTAGTCGTGAACCCAAAGTGGCACTAACTTACAGGGACAGGCATACATGACCCAACAACGAACGTGTCGGTCATCAGCGAGTGAATCCAGGCTGTAGCACTGGGCTAGCACGACTCCGGTGAACCGGGCTGTAGCGGGCTAACATGACTCCGGAATTCATCGCGTGACATTTCCCCGAGGGGATAGACACAGGAACGAAGAAGGACACATGCCGGCCAGCTTAAGTGTTCCGGAGCAGTAGCAAGCTACCATGGCTCAGTGGAAACACTAGGAGACATTTCCCAGTAAGAGAGGCTACTAAGGATAAACAACTAGATAGTCAGATCCCACACATACCAAGCATTTCAATAACATACACACAATATGCTCGATATGTGCAAATACAACATGGCATCACAACATGACTCTACAACTCAAGTATTTATTCAATAGGCTCCGAGGAGCGAGATATTACAAACATGGGTCTCATGACCCAGCATTCAGAGCACACAAGTCAAAGCACAAGCGGAAGCTTAACATGTTTGAGTACAGACATATACAAATGAAAAAGGCTGAGAAGCCTGTCTATCTACCAGATCCTGCCGAGGGCACAAGATCGTAGCTGAGGTAACAAGCTAAACGTCGAAGTCCACGCGGTACTACTAGCGAGACTGAAGTCTCTCTGCAAAAACATAAATTAAGCAACATGAGTACAAATGTACCCAACAAGACTTACATCAGATCTAACTACATATGCATCATTATCAACAAAGGGGATGGTGGGGTTTAACTGCAGCAAGCCAGCTTTGACTCGGTGGCTATCCTGAACTACGACTGCAAGTAACTCTTTTGAGGTGGCGCACACGAGTCCACATATTCACCATATCAATACACCACTATGGATCCGCTCCCGTCTCCCTACGAGAACGCCATCCATAGCACTCACGCTTATCTTGCGTATTTTAGAGTATCCACTTTCACTTGTCTATGAACTGTACAGGCAACCCAGAAGTCCTTTACCGCGGACACGGCTATTCGAATAGATCATATTAACCCTGCAGGGGTGTACTTCTTCACACACGCTCTCACCACTTACCGCCGTTTACACGACATGTACTCGGCAACCTTCAAGCGGAAGCCCAGCGAGGGTGTCGGCCACGACCTGACTAACCACACAAGTCTCTCGTCCAGGTTTATCGCCTATTCGGGTTCCATCCGCAAGGAGATCCGGCCGGGGTGTCGCTCACGGCCCCAAACGATGTGAGCAGGGTTCCCAAGCCCACCATCCGGGTGCCACTTGGTACACCGTGCCACTGTGCCTAGTCTGTCCCAAGCCCACCTGTACCGGGTGCCACTTGGTAGACTACTAACACTACCTACAAACACCAGAAACTAGTTGCAACTCCTGGACAGAGATCGAGTTGATTAATAAGTCGAGAGAGTCAATTAAGGATCCCAATGTCTGGTAGTAGCTGTTCATGGATCACAAACACAGAACTCAGTTCCTGAGGACGGCTGCAATGAGACAACCCACCATGTACTCCTACATGGCCTCTCACCGCAACCTTTACCAAATCGTGTTCACACACTTAGCTCTCAACAGTAGGACATGTTCACCACATTCCAATTCATCCCCGATGAATCAGACCTGACTCAACTCTAAGAAGTAGCAGGCATGACAAACAAGCATGAATGAGTAGGCACATCAGGGCTCAAACAACTCCTACTCATGCTAGTGGGTTTCATCTATTTACTGTGGCAATGACAGGTCATGCAGAGGATAAAGGGGTTCAACTACCGCAACAAGTAATAGATGAATCGTGTTGTCCTAATGCAGTAAAAGAGAGCAGGGGCGAGAGAGTGGGATTTTATCGGAATGAACAAGGGGGTTTTGCTTGCCTGGCACTTCTGAAGATAGCATTGAGTCTTCATCAGTGTCAACGATCACAACGTCGGAACACCTCTACTGAAAGGGGACAAGCACCGACAAACAAGAAGAAACACAATCAATGCAATGCAACAATATGATGCATGAATGTGACATGGCAATATGCTGTGGTTTGAGTTAATGCAACTAGCAGCAAGTTAAATAGAGTTGGTTTGAACCCTAGGTTCAAATTCAAACTCCATATGTGATTTCTTAAATGCCATTTAATTGAATTGTCCTAAACAGTAGTCATAAGTTGTTATAACATGCATGAAAATGGTACAGATGGATAGATTGAATTTTTCTGATCATTTTTCATATATATAAATTATTTCATTTGTAGTTACGGTTGATTTTATATGAATTTTAGAAGTTTTGACTATTTTCTGAAATTTCCTGGATTTATTTTAAATCCAGAAAATTGCTAATTGCATCAGCATGACGTCACTATGATGTCAGCAGGTCAACGGGCGTCGACTAGGTCAAACCTGACCAGTGGGACCCACTGGTCAGTGACCCAGTCAACTAACTAAGTTAGTTAGCCCTAACTAACTGGGCAGGGCCCACTAGTTAGTGACTGTAGTAACTAACCTAACTAGTTAATTAGTGCTAACTAGGGTAATTAGCCGAGCGGGCCCCGCAAGTCAGTGAGAGAGAGGGGGAAGTCAAACCGGGCAGTGGGGTCAACCCACGCCAGTCAACGGGTCAGCGGTCGCCGGCGTTTAGCCGCCGGCGAGTCCAGACGCGGCGGAGGGGCTCGAAAAACGCCCTCCGGCGACCAAAACAGCGGCAACGATCATCTACGCGTAGCTGGCGCTCAGCCGCATCCAGCTAAGCAAGCGGGAGGGGCTGACGTGGACCGAGCTCGTCGGAAGCGAGCTCGCGGCGGCGGCCGGAGTTCGGCCAACGGCGGGTTAGGCGATGCAGGGCGCTAGGGGAGGCGTTGGTGTGTGCTACGTGCTCCTGGTGAGGTGTGGAGCACGATGGTGTGACTGGCTTCGAGCCACAGTGGCTCTGGCCACGACGGCGACGAGGCACGACGGCGGCGAGCTCTCGGGTCCGGCGGAAACAACGGCTAGAGCGGCCAAACGGCATGGGAAGAATAGGGGAACGGGTCAGCGGCTCACCGCGAGTCCAACGAGCGCGAGGGCGAGGCCGGGGACGCTCTGTGGGCGGCGAATCGAGCAACAGCGGCCGTCGGTGCAGAGGACGAAGATGGCGTCAAGGACGGCGTTGCAGGGCTTCCGGCAGGGCGTGTCTCGGTGGGGAGGAAGAGGGGGTCGAGGCGGAGCTTCTGAGCACTTCGGCGAGGCGAGGCGGAGGCGTTGGCCGCGGTGGTGGCGAACGGCGGCGACGAACCCACTCGGGTGGTGCGAGGGAGAGAGCCAGAGGAGGGGAGGAGCACGGGAGAGAGTGAGAGGGGGCCAGAGGGGGCTGCGGGGTGGCGCCAAGGAGAAGACGCGAGGCGTCGCGGTGGCCAGGCGGCGCAGGCAGACAGCCTGGTGGCGTGGCGCCCGCGCGTGCCGGCGTGCTCCTCTCTGCCTGCCTGGCGAGAGGAAGCAGGTTGCTGGCACGGGCCAGCACAGTGCTGGGCCGGCCAGTGGGCTGCCAGGTGGGCTGGCTGGGCTTCCAGGTAAGTCTCTCTCTCTTACTTAATTTAGTTTCATTTTTTCTATTTTTCTGTAAGTTTGTGGATTTATTAAAAATAGTTAGACACCTTCAAAAATCCTGAAAATAATCATAGGCTCTGTTTAGATTAATTCCAACAGCCCACACTTATCTCCAGAATTATTTGAGCATTTAAAATATTTACTAGCATTTAAATGCCCAAATGCAAATTACATATGATTTAATTCAGTGACCAAATATGTCATGGAAAAATGTGCAACACCACTGGTTATGGTTTCTAGCATTATCCAGAAATGATGAACATTTTTGAAAGCCATTTGGATTCACTGAAATTATTTTAGTTGAACCTAGTGATTTCCATTGATGCTAGGGTTTGGACAATCCCCATTTCAACTTTAAGAGAAATTTAAACATGAGGCAACACAACACTAGCTAACCCAGAGTAGACTAGAACTAGGGATGTGACAACACACCCCCACTAAACAAGAATCTCGTCCCGAGATTCAGGCGTAGGGTAAGATGAAGAGGAAAACGCAACTAACACAATCTTCACGATCCAGGTTGCACTTCATAGGGGCGTTGATTCGATCACCATCTTTGTCTTGTCATCTTGCTCTGAGAACTCCAACCAACATGACAACGAGAGGAGAAGGAGACTCTAGAAGGATCGATCTTCTCAAAGATCGAACAACTTAGGATCAACTCGCGGAATGGGACATAGCAGCATCTCCCGAGCTAAGACATGAAGCATACATCTAGAGGGATGGAGTGGACAGATGACGAGGGTTCACTAGGTAGACAACAATTCCACACTTAAGAAGGTGGTAAACGATTGTCAACGTAGCGAGGAGTTGAGTTGCCATGATACCATAACGGGGCACCTTAGGGAAAGGTGGCTCGCAGAAATATCCCCTTAAGTGGCAAAAAGAATTACCTTTGATTCAAAGATCATTGAAACTCTTTATACCAGCCTAAGGCAATTCTCGAGCGATCATTTGGAGGGGGTCGGTAGAATGGCATGCTTGGATTAGAATGGATGATGTGGATTACCTTGTTGAAAACAACACAATGAATGATTTTAGTAACTAAGGAGAAGCTCAACAGAAGAGAGTGAGTCCACTATTTGAGAAGTTATAGCATAATCGAGGAAGCTGAGAGCAAACCCAGTTAGTGCCGATGATAACACCTAGCGCTTGTGCATGCTCTCAAGAACTTGAGCACTTCCATATTCATCAAGGTTTTACCAATATCCGTGTCAAGGATCCTGGCAACACAACGTATTACCATGATGAATGCCGGTAGAAGATGCAGATGCAAAGGAAGATAACACCTTCTCAGATTTCACCTTGGCGGGGCCAAGGGGACAAAATTTGGATGATCGACCGAGAGACATTTAGCACTCCGCTTCTAATGTTCTCCTTGATGTACCAGCCTAACCCAATACCAGTTGGTATCTGGAACATCAAGTAAAGGTCTGGCTTCGGGAGAACAAAGGATCCTTAAGGAACAACTAGGGAGTAGATCCTACAAAATCCTTATGGGGAGGTGGCCAACTTCCTCAAACAAGATACTACAATAATAGGTCTTCCGGCTGGGTGTGTTGGCCACGACATCCACTTTACCGGTTATCGAGGGACCAATATTATAGTTCTTGGGAAATGTTCCAACCATCGTATCTGCCTAAGTTTCAGATCTGGTTGGTGTCAGGATATTCCAGACTCATCAAGTCTAGGAAGAAAAATGAAAGTTTGCAACACAAATCGACGAGATGACGTTGCGAGATTCTCGGGAAATGAACTACGATAGCAAGCTCCAAAACATGAGCTGGTTCTGCTACACACATGTGAACACGTTGTCCCAGACAAAACATTATCACATGGTAGTCTTATAATAAAACACTACCGAGTTCAGGTGGGGAACCATCATCGAGGATATCGAAGTCTTGCATAAGGTATACTCTTAAGAAGGAGCTTCTTCACCTTGAACAAATCAATTAGTGGCTTGGTGGGCTAGGGGATACATATGGAATGAAGATGATCAGTCTATCAGACCATAGAATACTTCACACATGCATGACTGGTTGGGATGATTCCAGAGGAGCAAAAACAAACTTTCTCGAATTCACGGCGGCAACTTACATCAAATGCACGTGAATTAGAGGAAGTCACTTCTTTCACCCGAGCATATGCTTCATGAGCAGGACATGAAGATAATGCTTTTTAGAAGTTTCCAACACTAGCTGGATGTTCAACATGAATCATGGAGATGATGAAAATGTTGTCAATGGGCTCAACAACAATTTATCAAGATTTCCATATAGATGGAATTCAATAACTATGTGAACAAGGCAATAGCATTGGTCAAACCCAAAAGATATAATGATGTATGCTCGACAACCGCGAGTAAGACAACATTACGAACATCGTTGGTTCTGATTTGATTTGACGATAGCCCACACTTAAATCAAGTTTTATCAAGGCAATAAATCCAACAATTGATCACGAGGACCAATTGGTGAAGATATCATCTTTCTTCAACACACACACAACACAAAGATATCCCTTAACATGAACTAAGTCAGACAAGCTTTTATCTTCCAACTCTCCAAGTTGTTGTTTAGCTTAACCAACTAGCTCATGGGTATCCAACACGGATTCTTGGAGAAAGGGTGGTTTACAGGAATAAACCAACTTGATCACAAACTCAACATAAGGGTCAGGGGCCAACCTGGTAATACTTCCGAGAAGATATTCGGAAAATCACAAACCACCGATATGTTACTAAGCTCGAGAATAATCTTGCTTTTCAGGGCAAGACGATATGATCAAAAGAGCGAAGATTTGAAATAATCCTAACTCATCGATTGAGGAGTGCATCAGGAGAATGGACTAGTAGCATGATAAACCCTAGGGTGATGATTCAAGAATCAACACGCTAAGAATGAGGTTATTGTCCATTTAACTACCAAGCAACAGAGTTGCTAGAGTATTGATTTCACACATCAAGGTTCACTTGTCGGCATTCCGGTTGCAATAACACGGAACCGAGGAATGAATAAGGATGGCGAGAAGTATCACTACGTCAAGAATTCACAAGAGGTGGTGCAATTCTCATGACAATCTTGACATAAAGAAGGTAATACTCCAAGGTACAACAGAACAAGAGCTAGATTAGCATTTTGATCTGCGGAGTACAACTACTTTGACCCAATCCTGGATATGGATGAGGTTCTGGAGTTTGTTTCTCCTAGTCATCCTGAATAGAATGGCTTGACGGACCACAAGAATAATAAGCATCGATACACGAATGCACAATTACTCCTAACTATCAATAGATAGACGAAGATCGAAATACGACTGAAGAGAGACAACTCAAAGGAACATATATCTTTCTGAGTTGTGGATGCATGGATTAGCATGTCGAACCAAGTTCAACAGGTTTCTCCCGAATAACCCATGCAGAAAGGTAGAACTGGCAGAGTCACAATATAGAATGGAGAACTCATCAAGAGCACTTTGGTTCTGATCTTTTGGTTCAACGAGGAACTTCTGCCATAAATAGTTCATGGTATTGGAAGAAGGAAAAACCACGGACCTCGAGGACTAATGCAAAGGTTACTAATAACCTAAAGGAACTAGCAGCACTATCAACATAAAGTAAGTAGGGCGAATCTTGGGCTCAGAAACCCAGGAGTAGAATACCTACTACTAACTGGCATCACGGGATGCTTTCGAGAATGATGGCCAGAATCATCACACTGGGAACACAAAACATGGCTAGACTACTAGATGATCCCCTGAGACACCTAGGGTCATAATAATAACTCCAACATAAATGTCGAGGCAATAGAGTACCTCAACTCACCGATTAGCATGGTTAATCTGGCCCAAAGAAACATCAGAACAGGAAGAACGAATTTGCAAATGCATCAGATTATTTGGAAACCTGGGATGACTCAGACAGCATAATGGCTGTAAAAGCTCGAAAAGATTTGAAACATACTGCAAATATGGTGGCATAGCCACTCAGAAGCAAAATATCAATGTTTCGGGATCAATAATTATCATACAGAAGTAGTAGGAACTAAATAGAGGCTTAAATCCATTAATCCTATAAGTCTACGGAGTAGTAACACGTGATCCTGATAGAAGAAGAGAAAACCTAGTTCCTTAACCCCGTAGGAAGGATAAGATGACTCGGATCAGAAGGGCATAAGGTATAAGGAGTAAAAAGAGCCTTACATTCCAACCCACAATCAATTCCCTTATATAACTAAAGAATTTCTAGACTCAACTTCGACCAGTTTGGCTTGGTAATCCTACAGGCAGTTAGGCTCTGATACCAAAGCTGTCAGGACACCGATCCTAAGTCACACCGATCTAGCATGTAACACATCATATCACTTTGCGGCCTCACGCATGGTATTCCCACGGGTGCCACATTACCTGGCCCGGGACCGTTTGCGCCTTTTGGCTCACGTATATGATAATGTCACTAGCATCCATATGACAAAGAACCCGGGCTGACATGGCTAGTCGTGAACCCAAAGTGGCACTAACTTACAGGGACAGGCATACATGACCCAACAACGAACGTGTCGGTCATCAGCGAGTGAATCCAGGCTGTAGCACAGGGCTAGCACGACTCCGGTGAACCGGTCTGTAGCGGGCTAACATGACTCCGGAATTCATCGTGTGACATTTCCCCGAGGGGATAGACACAGGAACGAAGAAGGACACATGCCGGCCAGCTTAAGTGTTCCGGAGCAGTAGCAAGCTACCATGGCTCAGTGGAAACACTAGGAGACATTTCCCAGTAAGAGAGGCTACTAAGGATAAACAACTAGATAGTCAGATCCCACACATACCAAGCATTTCAATAACATACACACAATATGCTCGATATGTGCAAATACAACATGGCATCACAACATGACTCTACAACTCAAGTATTTTATTCAATAGGCTCCGAGGCGCGAGATATTACAAACATGGGTCGCATGACCCAGCATTCAGAGAACACAAGTCAAGCACAAGCGGAAGCTTAACATGTCTGAGTACAGACATCTACAAATGAAAAAGGCTGAGAAGCCTGTCTATCTACCAGATCCTGCGGAGGGCACAAGATCGTAGCTGAGGTAACAAGCTAAACGTCGAAGTCCACTCGGTACTACTAGCGAGACTGAAGTCTCTCTGCAAAAACATAAATTAAGCAACATGAGTACAAATGTACCCAACAAGACTTACATCAGATCTAACTACATATGCATCATTATCAACAAAGGGGATAGTGGGGTTTAACTGCAGCAAGCCAGCTTTGACTCGGTGGCTATCCTGAACTACGACTGCAAGTAACTCTTTTGAGGTGGCGCACACGAGTCCACATATTCACCATATCAATACACCACTATGGATCCACTCCCGTCTCCCTACGAGAACGCCATCCATAGCACTCATGCTTATCTTGCGTATTTTAGAGTATCCACTTTCACTTGTCTATGAACTGTACAGGCAACCCAGAAGTCCTTTACCGCGGACACGGCTATTCGAATAGATCATATTAACCCTGCAGGGGTGTACTTCTTCACACACGCTCTCACCACTTACCGCCGTTTACACGACATGTACTCGGTAACCTTCAAGCGGAAGCCCAGCGAGGGTGTCGGCCACGACCTGACTAACCACACAAGTCTCTTGTCCAGGTTTATCGCCTATTCGGGTTCCATCCGCAAGGAGATCCAGCCGGGGTGTCGCTCACGGCCCCAAACGATGTGAGCAGGGTTCCCAAGCCCACCATCCGGGTGCCACTTGGTACACCGTGCCACTATGCCTAGTCTGTCCCAAGCCCACCTGTACCGGGTGCCACTTGGTAGACTACTAACACTACCTACAAACACCAGAAACTAGTTGCAACTCCTGGATAGAGATCGAGTTGATTAATAAGTCGAGAGAGTCAATTAAGGAGCCCAATGTGTGGTAGTAGCTGTTCATGGATCACAAACACAGAACTCAGTTCCTGAGGACGGCTACAATGAGACAACCCACCATGTACTCCTACATGGCCTCTCACCGCTACCTTTACCAAATCGTGGTCACACACTTAGCTCTCAACAGTAGGACATGTTCACCACATTCCAATTCATCCCCGATGAATCAGACCTGACTCAACTCTAAGCAGTAGCAGGCATGACAAACAAGCATGAATGAGTAGGCACATCAGGGCTCAAACAACTCCTACTCATGCTAGTGGGTTTCATCTATTTACTGTGGCAATGACAGGTCATGCAGAGGATAAAGGGGTTCAACTACCGCAACAAGTAATAGATGAATCATGTTGTCCTAATGCAGTAAAAGAGAGCAGGGGCGAGAGAGTGGGATTTTATCGGAATGAACAAGGGGGTTTTGCTTGCCTGGCACTTCTGAAGATAGCATTGAGTCTTCATCAGTGTCAACGATCACAACGTCGGAACACGTCTACTGAAAGGGGACAAGCACCGACAAACAAGAAGAAACACAATCAATGCAATGCAACAATATGATGCATGAATGTGACATGGCAATATGCTGTGGTTTGAGTTAATGCAACTAGCAGCAAGTTAAATAGAGTTGGTTTGAACCCTAGGTTCAAATTCAAACTCCATATGTGATTTCTTAAATGCCATTTAATTGAATTGTCCTAAACAGTAGTCATAAGTTGTTATAACATGCATGAAAATGGTACAGATGGATAGATTGAATTTTTCTGATGATTTTTCATATATAAATTATTTCATTTGGAGTTACGGTTGATTTTATATGAATTTTAGAAGTTTTGACTATTTTCTGAAATTTCCTGGATTTATTTTAAATCCAGAAAATTGTTAATTGTGTCAGCATGACGTCACTATGATGTCAGCAGGTCAACGGGCGTCGACAAGGTCAAACCTGACCAGTGGGACCCACTGGTCAGTGACCCAGTCAACTAACTAAGTTATTTAGCCCTAACTAACTAGGCAGGGCCCACTAGTCAGCGACTGTAGTAACTAACCTAACTAGTTAATTAGTGCTAACTAGGGTAATTAGCCGGGCAGGCCCCGCAAGTCAGTGAGAGAGAGGGGGAAGTCAAATCGGGCAGTGGGGTCAACCCACGCCAGTGAACGGGTCAGTGGTCGCCGGCGAGTCCAGACGCGGCGGAGGGGCTCGAGAAACGCCCTCCGGCGACCAAAACAACGGCAACGATCATCTACACATAGCTGGCGCTCAACCGCATCCAGCTAAGCAAAGCGGGAGGGGCTGAGGTGGACCGAGCTCGCGGCGGCGGCCGGAGTTCGGCCAACGGCGGGTTAGGCGGTGTAGGGCACTAGGCGAGGCGTTGGTGTGTGCTACGTGCTCCTGGTGAGGTGTGGAGCACGGTGGTGTGCCCGGCTTCGAGCCACAGTGGCTCTGGCCACGACGACGACGAGGCACGACGGCGGCGAGCTCTCGGGTCTGGCGGAAACAACGGCTAGAGCGGCCAAACGGCATGGGAAGAACAGGGGAACGGGTCAGCGGCTCACCGCGAGTCCAACGAGCGCGAGGGCGAGGCCGGGGACGCTCTGTGGGTGGCGAATCGAGCAACGGCGGCCGTCGGTGCAGAGGACGAAGATGGCGTCGAGGACGGTGTTGCAGGGCTTCCGGCAGGGCGTGTCTCGGTGGGGAGGAAGAGGGGGTCGAGGCGGAGCTTCTAAGCGCTTCGGCGAGGCGAGGCGGAGGCGGTGGCCGCGGTGGTGGCGAACGGTGGCGATGAATCCGCTCGGGTGGTGCGAGGGAGAGAGCCAGAGGAGGGGAGGAGCACAGGAGAGAATGAGAGGGGGCCAGAGGGGGCTGCGGTGTAACGCCCCGGATACAACTTTCCATATTTGTAACTCCGACTCTTGCCTTTTCCGGCTATGTGATTTATTATTTCCTTCGTGGTTGGGTTTTTGTCTGTTGTTTTGCATTTTGTTCTTGTTATGCATCTCATCTCATGTCATCATTCGCATTGCATCGGCATCATTTTCATAAAACTTGCATCCGTCCGGGTTTCCCCAGTTCTCTCCGTTGTCCGTTCTGAGCTAGACACACTCGCACGCGCCCGCGGCACCTCCGAAATATTATTTTATAAGTGGCATAAAAATGTTCTCGGAATGGGATGAAACTTGTCGTGCGGTCTTATTATAGTGTAGACAGGCCGCCTGCCAAGTTTCGTCACGTTCGGAGTTTGTTTGACTACCCAACCGTTAAATATGCAACCGCAATATAGTCGGTTTAATCGTGGGACGTTTCGATCTTCGTCCGCTTCGAGGCCCAGCCGCATCGCCCCCAGGCCCAGCGCCCCTTCCGGCCTGCCCGACCTCCTCCCACCGAACTGGGCCTGGCCCAGCTAGGTGAGCTCCAGGGCCTCCTCTCTGTTTAGCTCAGCATGCACCAGATTCAGCCCAATTTATTTTTTTCCTGTCTTGCGAATTTGCTATTTATCCAGTGAATTAACGAATTTGCAGAAAACCCCTCATACATCATACATTTAATAACTCATAAACTGTGCATCTTTTGTAAATAATTTATATATGTAAAATGCTCAGAAAATTGTGTAGATTAATAATATGCAACTTTCATCTGTGTTAAACATGCTTAACATGATGTTTGTGTTTATTTTGCATTATGCCATGCTAAAATGATTTATTTCATAACTAAATAACCGTAGCTCCAATTTTAATATACTTTATATGTAAATGGGGTGGAAAAATGCATAGATTAACATGGTGCACTTTATTTTCCTGTTTAACAACTCTAAAATTATGTAATAGGCAGAATAGTACCGAATCTAAAATTTGCATATGGGGATTTTCCGGACTTGTTGTTTGTTACTTCCTGCCTCATTTAAATTTGTCTAGATAGGTAGTTTCATTATGCTTTACCTCTTGCCATGTTTAACAACA
Organism: Triticum aestivum; assembly: GCF_018294505.1. Classification (NCBI taxonomy): domain Eukaryota; kingdom Viridiplantae; phylum Streptophyta; class Magnoliopsida; order Poales; family Poaceae; genus Triticum; species Triticum aestivum. The sequence goes on along the minus strand of NC_057813.1, from coordinate 543,636,186 downwards.
TTTAATATTGTTGGGTACAAAACGAGAGAGAACTAAATACTTGCATGTGGTGTTTCTTCAATATGCATCTCGTTGCATATTGAGCTCCACTTAATTTGTAGTATTGTTTGTGCACTTTTACATGGCATGCCTCATTAAACCGGTCATGCATCATACTTGTTTGTGCATCATGCCGTGTTTATGCTTGTGCATTTACCATGTTGTTTGTTTCTTTCTGGTGTTGCTTCTTAGTTCTGGTAATGTTGCGATTGTGAGGATTCGTTCGACTGCTCCCGTTCGTCTTCTTCATGGACTCGTTCTTCTTCCTTGCGGGATTTCAGGCAAGATGACCGCTACCCTGGATCTCAATACTATCATTACTATGCTAGTTGATTCGTTCTATCGCTATGCTGCGCTACCTATTACTTGTTCTTCAAGCCTTCCCAAATTGCCATGTCAGCCTCTAACCTTTGACACCTTTCCTATGCAAACCGTTGCTTGGCTATGTTACCGCTTTGCTCAGCCCCTCTTATAGCGTTGCTAGTTGCAGGTGAAGTTGAAGATTTCTCCATGGTGGACAGGATTTTTGGTTGGGATATCACAATATCTCTTATATTATTAATGCATCTATATACTTGGTAAAGGGTGGAAGGCTCGGCCTTATGCCTGGTGTTTTGTTCCACTCTTGCCGCCCTAGTTTCCGTCATACCGGTGTTATGTTCCCGGATTTTGCGTTCCTTACGCGGTCGGGTGATTTATGGGACCCCCTCGAGAGTTTGCTTTGAATAAAACTCGTCTAGCAAGGCCCAACCTTGGTTTTACCATTTGCCTCACCACCACCTACTTTTCCCTTGGGAGTAATTAACCCAAGGGTCATCTTTATTACAGCCCCCCCGGGGCCAATGCTTGTCTAAGTGTTGGTCCAAACTAGAGCACCGTGCGGGGCCATCCCTTGGCAACTTGGGTTATGTCGGTACCTGTATGCTTAGCTTATCCGGTATTGCCTTGAGAACGAGATATGTGCAGCTCCTATCGGGATTGTCGGCGCATCGGGCGGTCTTGCTGGTCTTGTTTTACCATTGTCAAAATGTCTTGTAAACTGGGATTCCGAGTCTGATCGGGTCTTCCTGGGAGAAGGTCTATTCCTTCGTTGATCGCGAGAGCTTGTCATGGGCTAAGTTGGGACACCCCTGCAGGGTATAATCTTTTGAAAGCCGTGCCTGCGGTTATTGGCAGATGGGAATTTGTTAATGTCCAGTTGTAGATAACTTGACACCAGATCCGAATTAAAACGCATCAACCGCGTTTGTAGCCGTGATGGTCTCTTCTCGGCGGAGTCCGGGAAGTGAACACGGTTTCTGGGTTATGTTTGACGTAAGTAGGAGTTCAAGATCACTTCTTTATCATTGCTAGTTGACGACCGTTCCTTTGCTTCTCTTCTTGCTCTTATTTGTGTATGTTAGCCACCATATATGCTTAGTCGCTGCTGCAACCTCACCACTTTACCCCTTCCTTTCCCTTTAAGCTTTGCTAGTCTTGATACCCATGGTAATGGGATTGCTGAGTCCTCGTGGCTCACAGATTACTACAACAACAGTTGCAGGTACAGGTTCATGCGATGATCATGACGCGAGAGCGATGCTTGCTTGCGTTGAGTTCTTCTTCTGCTTCTTCTTCGATCAGGGGATAGGTTCCAGGTCGGCAGCCTGGGCTAGCAGGGTGGATGTCGTTTGAGTTTCTGTTTGTGTTTCATCCATAGTCGGATGATGCTCTAATGTATTGTGATGTTGTATTTATGTGGCATTGTATGCCTTATGTATGTATCCCCTTCTATTATGTAATGATATCCACCTTGCAAAAGTGTTTCAATATGCGGGTCTATCCTTGGTGGGACCTTCGAGTTCCTTTTGGATAGGGTCGCATATTGGGCGTGACAAGTTGGTAATCAGAGCCTCGACAGACCATAGGAGCCCCCTTGATTGTTGGCCGTTGTTGAGTCTAAAAATACTATTTTGAGTCTTAGGATTATATATATCGGAGAGTAGGATTCTTTTTACTCCTTTGTCCCTTCGTCGCTCTGGTGAGGTCTCCTGACGTAGATGTTTTGATTGTCCTCTTCTCAAATTTCACTAAAAAAAATTTAGGATCATGCGGGTATCTTGGAATCGTTCCGATGGTTTTGTGATGAGAACATTGTTCTTGGTGCCTCCTGTATATTTATGTGGCATTGACCCGGGGAGTTGAGCTCCGAGGTGTTGTCGTCACAATTTTATCGTTGCAGTTCTGGAATACCTGAGTTTTGCCGACATCGAAAATCTCTTTTATGCAGTTGTTGGTGAGATAACCTCGACGTCACCCAGTACTGGGGAGTTCGGGAGTATTGCCATAACTCGTATAACGGATGCTTTTCGAAGGTTGAGGTACACGATTTCCGAAGGTTTCTTGGTTATGTGTTGACGAATGGATACAGCTTGGATGTAGGTATTGTTAGTTTGGGTGAGATATATTGCTTCCCCTGTATCCCCAACACCAGATTGCATAACCAGAAAGTTTCGGGAGTTTATAGTTGGGAATTCAAGTAGCTCTAGTTTTATCTTTCCAACAGACACATGATACGATATGGGATCTATCATATGTTTGTTTCCGGCTTATTCTGCAAGACAAATCCTTTGTTTTGTTTTATTTGTGGTATTCGAGTTGCTTCGAAGTCAAATGTTGAATCCATACCTTTCCTAAACGGTGTTCTCATATTGCTATGTGAATACTAATCCTTCTTGATCATCGAGGTCGACATGTTAATTCTTTTTCAACCGGTGTGCTTCTCTTCAAGTGGAGCCGATCATTTTCAACATTCGCAAGATCATCTCTCAGTTTCCCAATGTTGTTTGTTTCATCCGTCCTCAAGTTGCCTTTGTTTTCCCGCCCTCCCACCCATTTTTCTTCAAGGACTAAGATTTCTTAATCATGTATCCTTTTATTTGTGGGAAGTCTCTTCATTCTTTTCAATCAATGTTCTTATCCGGTGGATTTCCCATGAAGATGCTCAACAGTTTCAAGTTCATCATCCTTCGTTCTTTTTTCTTCTCCGGTGGATCCAATTCAAGTTTTCAGTGTTGATCATATTCTTTTCCCCGTGTCAAATGCTTTTTCATACTGGTGCACCTCTTAATCTTTCACTTCTCGCTATTCATTTGTTCTGGAGTGCTGAAGATATCTCGGAAGATTCGTGCTTCCATTCTCTATCTGTTCAAGTTATTTTGAGGTTGTTATCTCATTCAAGCCATTTAATTCAACCGGTGCAATCCCCCCTTTCAATCATTTCGACGGTGTTCCTTTTCAATGGGCCCTAACCCACTGGTCTTTTCTCAGGATCTTACCTGACTCTTCTAATTTTCCCGGAGCCATTCCCAAAGTCTTTCAAAATTTCACGTAAGAATAAATTATCACCAGTCATATGTCTTTTTCCAAGATCGCTTTCAAATTCTTTTCATTGTTGATTCAACCTTTCTATTCTTCATTTCGGAGTATCTCAACAATTCATGGTGGTTCTCATCATCATTCTCAACATTTGTAGACCGAAGAAGGATTTCTCTTAAATCTTGGTCCGTTCTCTTGAAGATTCATAGTTCTAGGTTATGTCATCCTCTCATAATTGTTTTCGATTGTGAGAATTCTTTTCATCCATCCGGAGCAATTCAGGAGCCTTTTCAGTTTGATTCTCCGTAGCCCATCATCTTAGAATTATTCATTCAAGCTTTCAACTCTCGTTCTGGAATTCTTCCGATCCATCATTCAAGTATCCTCTAATCAGTTCATGTTCTCTTCGTTCTCATGTATCTAATTTCCCTCAAGTATCTTCATTCGTTTTCCAATTCTTCCCAGTGAATTGTGCCTTTGCTATGGTCGTTTTCAATTCTTTCGATGGTTTGTTCAAGATTTCGCTTTCTTCGTTATCGTATCAATTCATCCATTCTTTCGTTGTTTCAATCCCACCGGTGGTCCCATCAATACCTTCCCAAGTTTATGCTATATCTCTCTTAATCCTTTCTACGAGAATAAGTAGTATGCCAAATCCATTGCTTGTCATCAATTTAATTTGATGAAGGATAAGCATACAATAAATCTTATTCTTATTTCCTCGAGGTGATTCAATTCTTTTATTTCCGGAGTTCCAAGTTCTCTTGGTTATATCATCGCAAAGCTCCATCTAAATCATCGCAAGGCTTCACCTTGTGTTTTCAACTTCTCTTTCTTTCTATCATCCTTTTATTACCGGAGTTCTTCATGGAGGCTCTACATGATGATTCATCAAGGATTCTTTTCATTCTTCAATTGTTCTTCAAGATTTCTCTCGAAGCTATGATCCGCCAAGCTATTCTCAAAAATTAAACATGGTGCTCAACACATGTTTTGTTTTGACGAGCTCAAGTATTCTTCATCTTGCATTTTGAAGTGCAATTCTTTCTACCTTATCTTTTGTGGTGGTGTTATGTCACTCTTCACAATTTCTGTCATGGTTCATGATTCATATTGTTTTCAAGAATGAGGTATTTTAAATCCATCAATCTCTTTGTTGGAGTTATCTTGGTATAGATTTCACTTAAAGCCTTCCATTGGGAATGTTGCTATTGTGGTGCTTATCAATGATCCAAGTTTTTCTCCTATCCTCTCAGCGAAAGGAGTTGTCATCTCCATGTTGACCTCAATCCAATCTATTGTTTCCGTTAGTGGCAGAATTTCGCCTCAATTTTGAGAAGTTTTCCATAAGCCCACTACAAACTTGTGTTTTTCGTTGTTGATTTTCCAACAACTCCATTCAATCCTTCTTCGAAGGGTGCTTTCCAAGTTCATTTGTGGCAGAAATTGTCATTTTCTTCTTCATTCTTTTATTCCAGTGATATATCTTCTATTCTTTCTTCCGAAGGCATTGTGATGTTGTTCTCTTCACTCATCATCTTGTTTTGTCAAGATCGTGTTCTTTTCGTGCTTATCCATTTAGCCGGAGTGTTGTGTCATCTCTTCCGGTTCTTTCATCTTGTCAAGTTCATGTTACTGTCAACATTATATCATTCTTAGTCATTCTTATCTCATTTCAACCTGAGTGGTTTCAATTCCTTCTTGTCCATTGTGCTCGTCATTCATGTCTTTGCAACCTCTTGGTTCTCGTTGTATCCCTTGTTCCTCTTTTCTAATGGAGTGTTTTCAACTTTGCTCATCTTCGTTGTTTTCTTCCTTTCAATTTGTTCAACCTCTCAAGGTTTGTGGTTTCACTCATTTGCCGAAGAAGCAACTTAGTTTTACCTCTTCTCGTCCTCTTCTGTTTCCCTCCGGTGCCATCCTAGATCTCGGGACGAGATCCTCTCGTAGTGGTGGAGTGTTGTAACGCCCCGGATACAACTTTCCATATTTGTAACTCCGACTCTTGCCTTTTCCGGCTATGTGATTTATTATTTCCTTCGTGGTTGGGTTTTTGTCTGTTGTTTTGCATTTTTTTCTTGTTATGCATCTCATCTCATGTCATCATTTGCATTGCATTGGCATCATTTTCATAAAACTTGCATCCGTCCGGGTTTCCCCAGTTCTCTCCGTTGTCCGTTCTGAGCCAGACACACTCGCGCGCGCCCGCGGCACCTCCGAAATATTATTTTATAAGTGGCATAAAAATGTTCTCGGAATGGGATGAAACTTGTCGTGCGGTCTTATTATAGTGTAGACAGGCCGCCTGCCAAGTTTCGTCGCGTTCGGAGTTTGTTTGACTGCCCAACCGTTAAATATGCAACCGCAATATAGTCGGTTTAATCGTCGGACGTTTCGATCTCCGAAACTACCCAGGGCCGCACCTCTTCTCCCTCTCTTCACAGCCCACCTAACCTCTATTGCCAGCTCGCAGCGCCCTTCGTTCGCTTCGAGGCCCAGCCGCATCGCCCCCAGGCCCAGCGCCCCTTCCGGCCTGCCCGGCCTCCTCCCACCGAACTGGGCCTGGCCCAGCTAGGTGAGCTCTAGGGCCTCCTCTCTGTTCAGCCCAGCATGCACCAGATTCGGCCCAATGTTATTTTTTTCCTGTCCTGCGAATTTGCTATTTATCCAGTGAATTAACGAATTTGCAGAAAACCCCTCATACATCATACATTTAATAACTCACAAACTGTGCATCTTTTGTAAATAATTTATATATGTAAAATGCTCAGAAAATTGTGTAGATTAATAATATGCAACTTTCATCTGTGTTAAACATGCTTAACATGCTGTTTGTGTTTATTTTGCATTATGCCATGCTAAAATGATTTATTTCATAACTAAATAACCATAGCTCCGATTTTAATATACTTTATATGTAAATGGGGTGGGAAAATGCATAGATTAACATGGTGCACTTTATTTTCCTGTGTAACAACTCTAAAATTATGTAATAGGCAGAACAGTACCGAATCTAAAATTTGCATATGGGGATTTTCCGGACTTGTTGTTTGTTACTTCCTGCCTCATTTAAATTTGTCTAGATAGGTAGTTTCATTATGCTTTACCTCTTGCCATGTTTAACAACATTTAATATTGTTGGGTACAAAACGAGAGAGAACTAAATACTTGCATGTGGTGTTTCTTCAATATGCAACTCGTTGCATATTGAGCTCCACTTAATTTGTAGTATTGTTTGTGCACTTTGCCATGCCATGCCTCATTAAACCGGTCATGCATCATACTTGTTTGTGCATCATGCCATGTTTATGCTTGTGCATTTACCATGTTGTTTGTTTCTTTCTGGTGTTGCTTCTTAGTTCTGGTAATGTTGCGATTGTGAGGATTCGTTCGACTGCTCCCGTTCGTCTTCTTCATGGACTCGTTCTTCTTCCTTGCGGGATTTCAGGCAAGATGACCGCTACCCTGGATCTCAATACTATCATTGCTATGCTAGTTGATTCGTTCTATCGCTATGCTGCGCTACCTATCACTTGTTCTTCAAGCCTTCCCAAATTGCCATGTCAGCCTCTAACCTTTGACACCTTTCCTATGCAAACAGTTGCTTGGCTATGTTACCGCTTTGCTCAGCCCCTCTTATAGCGTTGCTAGTTGCAGGTGAAGTTGAAGATTTCTCCATGGTGGACATGATTTTTGGTTGGGATATCACAATATCTCTTATATTATTAATGCATCTATATACTTGGTAAAGGGTGGAAGGCTCGGCCTTATGCCTGGTGTTTTGTTCCACTCTTGCCACCCTAGTTTCCATCATACCGGTGTTATGTTCCCGGATTTTCCGTTCCTTACGCGGTCGGGGTGATTTATGGGACACCCTCGACAGTTCGCTTTGAATAAAACTCCTCTAGCAAGGCCCAACCTTGGTTTTACCATTTGCCTCACCACCACCTACTTTTCCCTTGGGAGTAATTAACCCAAGGGTCATCTTTATTACAGCCCCCCGGGCCAATGCTTGTCTAAGTGTTGGTCCAAACTAGAGCACCGTGCGAGGCCATCCCTTGGCAACTTGGGTTACGTCGGTACCTGTACGCTTAGCTTATCCGGTGTTGCCCTGAGAACGAGATATGTGCAGCTCCTATTGGGATTGTCGGCGCATCGGGCGGTCTTGCTGGTCTTGTTTTACCATTGTCGAAATGTCTTGTAAACCGGGATTCCGAGTCTGATCGGGTCTTCCTGGGAGAAGGTCTATTCCTTCGTTGATCGTGAGAGCTTGTCATGGGCTAAGTTGGGACACCCCTGCAGGGTATAATCTTTTGAAAGTCGTGCCTGCGGTTATTGGCAGATGGGAATTTGTTAATGTCCGGTTGTAGATAACTTGACACCAGATCTGAATTAAAACGCATCAACCGCGTGTGTAGCCGCGACGGTCTCTTCTCGGCGGAGTCCGGGAAGTGAACACGGTTTCTGGGTTATGTTTGACGTAAGTAGGAGTTCAGGATCACTTCTTGATCATTGCTAGTTGACGACCGTTCCTTTGCTTCTCTTCTCGCTCTTATTTGCGTATGTTAGCCACCATATATGCTTAGTCGCTGCTGCAACCTCACCACTTTACCCCTTCCTTTCCCTTTAAGCTTTGCTAGTCTTGATACCCATGGTAATGGGATTGCTGAGTCCTCGTGGCTCACAGATTACTACAACAACAGTTGTAGGTACAGGTTCATGCGATGATCATGACGCGAGAGCGATGCTTGCTTGCGTTGAGTTCTTCTTCTGCTTCTTCTTCGATCAGGGGATAGGTTCCAGGTCGGCAGCCTGGGCTAGCAGGGTGGATGTCGTTTGAGTTTCTGTTTGTGTTTCATCCGTAGTCGGATGATGCTCTGATGTATTGTGATGTTGTATTTATGTGGCATTGTATGCCTTATGTATGTATCCCCTTCTATTATGTAATGTTGATGTAATGATATCCACCTTGCAAAAGCGTTTCAATATGCGGGTCTATCCTTGGTGGGACCTTCGAGTTCCTTTTGGATAGGGTCGCATATTGGGCGTGACATGCGGGGTGGCGCCGAGGAGAAGACGCGAGGCGTCGCGGTGGCCAGGCGACGCAGGCAGACAGCCTGGTGGCGTGGCACCCGCGCGCGCGCCGGCGCGCTCCTCTCTGCCTGCCTGGCGAGAGGAAGCAGGTGACTGGCACGGGCCAGCACAGTGCTGGGCCGGCCAGTGGGCTGCCAGGTGGGCTGGCTGGGCTGCCAGGTAAGTCTCTCTCTCTTACTTAATTTAGTTTCTATTTTTCTATTTTTCTGTAAGTTTGTGGATTTATTAAAAATAGTTAGACACCTTCAAAAATCCTGAAAATAATCATTGGCTCTGTTTAGATTAATTCCAACAGCCCACACTTATTTCCAGAATTATTTGAGCATTTAAAATATTTACTAGCATTTAAATGCCCAAATGCAAAGTACATATGATTTAATTCAGTGACCAAATATGTCATGGAAAAATGTGCAACACCACTGGTTATGGTTTCTAGCATTATCCAGAAATGATGAACATTTTTGAAAGCCATTTGGATTCACTGAAATTATTTTAGTTGAACCTAGTGATTTCCTTTGATGCTAGGGTTTGGACAATCCCCATTTCAACTTTAAGAGAAATTTAAACATGATGCAACACAACACTAGGTAACCCAGAGCAGACTAGAACTAGGGACATGACACTCGTTCTCAAGTGTGAGGGGTGACAGCGCTTCAGCAAACGCAGCCACCAGCCGGCGTCAGCACTCCGCACCATTCCGATCGCCTAGCCCTTCGCGGTCTGGGGACTCGACATGGTGGGACCCTTCAAAACCGCTCGAGGCGGCATGACGCACCTGCTGGTGGTAGTGGACAAATTTACCAAGTGGATCGAAGCACGGCCGATCAAGAAACTGGACGGGCCAACAGCTGTCCGGTTCATCAAGGACATAGCGGTGCGCTACGGCATGCCAAACAGCATCATCACGGACAACAACACCAACTTCGCCAAGGGCGCGCTTGAGAAATACTGCTCTGTCTCCGGCATCCGCCTCGACCTGGCCTCCGCTGCACATCCGCAGTCCAATGGGCAGGTCGAGCGGGCCAACGGACTCATCCTGTCCAACATCAAGCCGCGACTCGTTGAGCCACTCATCCGCTCACCCGGCAGCTGGCTCGACGAGTTGCCGGCCGTTCTTTGGAGTCTCCGCACCACGCCGAATCGGTCGACCGGGTTCACCCTGTTCTTCCTTGTCTATGGAGCCGAAGCTGTCATCCCGACCGACGTCGAGTTCGACTCGCTACGCATCGCGATGTACACCAAAGCCGAAGCCAGAGAAGCCCGTGAAGACGGCGTCGACCTGCTCGAAGAAGCCCGCCTCCTGGCGCTCAGCCGTTCGGCCATCTACCAGCAAGGCCTGAGGCACTACTACAGCAAGAAGATCAAGCCCCTCGTGTTCCGCGAGGGGGGCGACCTCGTCCTCCGACTCGTCCAAGAGCAAGCAGGCCAGCACAAGCTGTCCCCTCCATGGGAGGGCCCATTCATTGTGAGCAGGGCCTTGCGCTGTCGACGTTTTGGGAACAGGGGTACCCAGACTTGCCTGCCTGCGGCCTGCAGTGTGGCTCAAGGAATGGCATTGTAAGGCCCATCTTCGTCAACACAAGCTCAAGACCCTCGCGAGGGGCCAAGCCTCGCGGGGTGGACGACAGGAAGCTTCCTTAGGCGCAGCCTCGTCAGGCTGGCTCGCGAGGAGGCGGAGAAATCAAGGCGGTGTACCTCACGAGGTGCCCGTGACGCAAGCCATGACGACAGAAGCCAGGCGGGCGCCAGGCGGGCGCCAGGCAGGCGCCGGCCTGGGCAGTGTCCTTGTTTCCTCTTTGGTGCAAAGGGGGCAAGCGCAAGTCAATGTATCAAGCAAAGGCTACCATTTCGGTGCAACAAGACCAAGACCAGCAGAACGGCGGGATGGAGGTCATCGTGGAGCCCAGGAAGGCGTCATCGTCAGAGCCTTTGTCAGGCGAGGACCAACTTTAGTCAGGATAAGTGTACTAGATGTTCCCCTTCAAAATGGCCAATTGTTGGCGCCCTTCCCGCTCAATATTTGGGAAGAGGACCAGGGCCTCGCTCTATAAATAGGGCTATCCACCACAGTAGAAAGGGATCCGGATTCAATCCTCCCCAAGAGGCATCACCTCCGCAAGAACATCCCTCGCGAGGCTGTTCTTCCCTCGTATTGTTCATCATCAGCCCCTGAGGCAATCCACACACCACACACACTGGAGTAGGGTATTACACCACCATGGTGGCCTGAACCAGTATAAACCTCGCATCCCTTGTGTTGTTCTTCGTGTAGCCTAGATCCTTTGCGACGCGACGAACGTGAGTTGGTAGAATGGTGATCTCCGCGTGCACCCCAGAGTTTGAACCTTAAGGGTCTGCCGGAACCCGAAATCCGACATTTGGCGTGCCAGGTAGGGGTGCGCCGGAATCACGCCTTCCGGCGTCTTGTGTTTCACCGTCCCTCGCATCCATGTCTGACGCTCGTCGAGCCCGCGCCTAGCGCCGGGCTGCCCTCGCGGCCCATGTCGCCTAGACGGCCCCCGTTGGAGGGCCTCCCCGTCGTTCCCCATCGCCTGCCACCCATGCCACCACCGGTCCAGCGGGGAATGAGCAGCAGGCGTCGTCTCTGCATCCCTCTGTGCGGCGGGAAGGCCGCACCGCCACCCCGTCGCTGACTCCAGCAGGCTCGTCGTCGCACACCCGTCACGCTCCTGCGGACGTGCACGCCGCGCTGCTCCTGGCACGAGAGCTCCTGCACTACCATCCCATCGACGACCTCTACGAGGAATGGCTCGCCCGCATCACCGAGCTCGTCAGCGGCGTAGGGGTCTCCCTTGCACCATCCCTCTCGCTGCATCGCCCCCCGCCCTGCGCGGGCAACACAGTTCCGGAGGTGCCTCCGCCGCCTCCCCCTCAAGAAGGCGCCATGGCCCCAAGGCGTGCAGCCCCTGGATGGGACCCGCTCCGTTTGGCGCCCGCGCAGCAAGAGAAGAGCTGCCAAGAGATCCCTCGTCCCCAAGAAGCTACCCGTGTGCTCCCCGCACAGGCACGTCATGACCGCGCTCCTGCTCCAGCGTGCCAAGACCCCGTGCTGCTCCTGGCGGCGGTGCACGGAGACCTCCAAGATCAAGCCCTTCGCCACCAAAGGCCTCCAGTGGCCACTGCAGACTGCCGTGCCTTCACCGCTGAGCTGCGCGGCGTGGCCTGGCTGGGCAAGTTCAAGCCAGACCTACCCCCGCGCTACGACGACACGACTGACGCTGCGGAGTTCCTACAGCTCTACGAGTTGGGCATCGAAGCCGCCAACGGGGATGAGAAGGTCATGGCGAACTGGTTTCCCATGGCGCTCAAGGACGGTGCCCGCACCTGGCTCCTGAACCTGGCTCCTGGCACGATTTCCTCCTGGGATGAGATGCGCACTCGCTTCATCGCCAACTTCCAGGGCACTAGTGACCGCCCCCCGGCCATGAGTGACCTGCGCCGCATCAAGCAACAGCCAGGAGAGACCCTGCAAAAGTACATCTAGCGCTTCAACAACGCTCGCCTCAAGATCCCCAGGGTGACTGAGGAGGCCATCATCTCAGCCTTCTCCGACGGCGTGCGTGACATCAAGATGAAAGAGGAGCTAGCAATCCATGAAGACCTGTGCACATCCCTGGAGCTGTTCAACTTGGAGACCAAGTGCGTCAGGGCTGAGGAAGGGCGCCTCTCCCTCCTCGAGCTCCCGGCTGCGGATCCAGAAGAGAAGAAGCCCAAGGTCAAGGACGTGAAATGCAAGGGGGCTGATGTGCTTGCAGCAGAGCCGGACACCAAGCGAGGCAGGGACCAGCCTGAGTCATCCAAGGGCAGCCGATACTGCGTGTACCACGACCTCCACACCCACAACACCAACGAATGCCAAGAGCTCAGGGCTGTGCGAGATGTGCGTGTCGGCCAACGCCCCGAGCGCAACGACCAGGGCTATGGGCGAGGAGGAGGAAGAGGTGGAGGACGATGGGAAGACTGTGGCCCTCTCCAAGGGTGGTGTGACCGACCTCGCGAGGACCGCTGGCAGGACCAGCCTCGCGAGGGAGGCTAGAGGGATCAGCCTCGTGAGGATCACCCTCATGGCAACACAGGCCTCCCTCCTCTGCCACCTCAACCGAGGAGGAATGAAGACCATCATCAGGACGAAGGGGCTGGGGGCTTCCAGGAGCCGCGCGCAATCGCTTGCATCTTGGGTGGCGCTCAGGCCCCAGCCTCTCAGCGCATCTTCAAAAAGTTCGCTCGCGAGGTGAATGTAGTCCTTCCCAAGCTAGAGGCCACGCGCCCTCTCAGGTGGTCAGCGTGTGCTATCACATTCAGCTCAGCGGATCAGCTCAAGTGCGCAGCCACGGCCGGAGTCCTCCTGATGCTTTGCTCCCCGATCATCAGCAATGTGCAAGTCACCAGTACCCTCATCGATGGCGGGGCAGGACTCAACGTCCTGTCCATCGAGACATTCAACAATCTCCAAGTGCCATACAATCAGCTTCAGCCAACCAAGCCTTTCTCAGGAGTCACTGATGGTTCCACTGTTCCAATAGGGCAAGTTCGCCTTCCTATTACCTTTGGGCAGCATGACAACTACCGCACCGAGCTCATTGACTTCGACGTCGCCCACATTCGCCTGCCATACAATGCCATCTTCGGGTACCCAGCCCTGGCCAAGTTCATGGCAGTGACTCATCACGGCTACAATGTCCTCAAGATGCCAGGAAGCGGTGGAGTCATCACAGTGCCTTGTGAGGAGAGGGATGCAGTGTGTTCCCTTGAGCGTGCTTTCCAAGCCGCGGCAATCGAAGACCCATAGCACAGGAGCGGAAGACTTCCCGAGGCAGTCCCTAAGAAGAAGAAGACATCACCTGGTCCGAATCCTCGGGAGGCAGGCCCTTCCAGTGGCGTTGTGCCAGGATCTGCGCCCGTTCAAGGGGCGCCTCCCTCCGTCGCATAGGAAGGCGCGCTCGGTGCCCTCCTCGGGCAAGGCTCGGGGGCTCTCTCCTAGAGGGCCACCGACTTTGCCAAGATCACGAGGGAGGCGCTCGGGCACCACTTGGAGGCATTCTTCAAAGCGCGTTTCCCTCAGGAAGGAACAAGGCAAGGAGGGCCAAACCCTCAAGAGTTCATCAGCGAGATCATTCAGGAGCTGCAGGAGTCAAGAGTCATGAGTGGCAGCCGCCGCTTACCCGCCGTAGCTCCCCATCCAGGCGAGGATGGTGGGCTGCGCGTCTGCATCGACGTACCAGGGCTCAACCGGGCCGCCTCTCAGGAGCGCTCTGGCCCTCGCACGTGGTACGTTGCGAGGGTCCACCCCACAGCTATGTTCGCATGCCCTTTGGCCTGCCGAACGCAGCGGCCGCACGTCGGCGTCTTATGAGGAGCATTCTAGAGGCCGAGGAGGTCAGGCATTCCGCAGTCCTGGCGGAGATGGAGATGGTCCTCGAGGAGCCGCCTGTGCCTCCGGAGCCCCCCGAGGCTCCTAGGCCTGGGGGCTCGTGAGGGACGGTCTCCGCAGCGTGCGTCGTCAGCTACTTCAGCATCCCTTCATCTCCAACATCATCAGGTGACATCCTTCGAGTTTCATTTTCAGCTGGGAGCACCCCGAGGGCTGCATCATTCCCAAGCCACGTGGGTCCGTCCCTGCGGCATGTATCCCTTTTGTTTATACCTTTAGGTTACTTTGTTGGGGGCGCCCCTCGGGGTGCATTATCCCCAAGCCGCTCGGGCCTGACCCAGCGGCATGTATCTCTCTCGTGTTTATTCAGGTCGTGCATTTGAGCCGCCATGATTATTACTTAATGCATGTGATGGCACCCTTCTTCCCTCATGCCAACCGCTTGCACGTTAAAAGGGGGGTACCTGAGCATCGCGACTCATGGACTCTTACTGGCTCTCCAGCCCTCACCTCCTGGCCTTGTCCACGGCATCACGACCTGGCATACCAGCGACGGTTGAGCTCGCTCGAGGGCCGGGACCTGAGGATGTAGAGCGTCGGCATCTAACCAAATTTTCAGGAGCACATCACAAACAATGGCCCAAGGCCAGGCGCAACCCACCTTGAGGTAGGGCCCCGTGAGTCCCGCGCTGGCTCATGGGTGCCCAGATGTCATGGAATTATCACGTCAGATGTCCTAGTGAAAGGACTTAGTTGTGGAGCCATCGCAACTAGGAAGCTTGAAGGGGTTAAACGGGACAAAGGACACGAGAGGTTTTATACTAGTTCGGCCCCTTACGGTGAAGGTAAGGCCTACGTCTAGTTGGGTTGGTATTGATGTTTCGATGACCAGGGAGCGAGATATGCTATGCCTGGCTCTCGATGAGTTGTTTCTTTTCCTAAGCCGCCAACGGGTCGTCCCCTTATATACACGAGTCGACGTCCTGTGGCCTACAGAGTCCCGGCCGGCTTATAAACAATGTCCGGCTCGGTGACTAGTTAAGTCTACCTTATAATACAAGTAATATTATAACTGCGGTTTACTACAACGGGCCTTAAATCACCGGTGGGCTTTAAGCTTCCTATGAACCGTCATCTTCATGTCTTGTCTTGGGCTTCTCTCCGGTGAGTCCTCTTTGCGTAACCCGGCCCCTCCTGGGCGGCTTACACAAATAGTTATATCCCCAACATTAGGCCCCAGATTGATTTGAACCGGTTCATGTCAATCTTAAAATACCTTATGAACCGCCCTGCAGTCCTTTATCTTGCGCGAAGGATTTTAACCCGCCGTGACGTCGTCATCTAACTCCGGGCTAAATCTCTGTGACGTCATCTTCATTAAAGCTGTATTTTTTTATAACATCACATCTTCAACGGATCTTTGTCTTTATTGACCATCCCGAAATCAGGGCGCCAGAGCTGCTGGATAATGAATGTTATCTCCTCGTTTTTTGTGCCCTCTCGGTCAGTCTTTCCTTATAAGTAGAGCGACCTAGGTCTTTCCCCTCAGTCATCTTCTTCTTCTCGCCTCCTCCCGAGCTCTGCCGCCGCCATCGTCGGACCTCTCGTCTTCGCCGACTCAGGCCGCTGCATCGACCTGATTCTGACCAGAGATCGATGGTGAACCTCCACGGCGCATCTGCATCTGTGAGTTCTTCGCATTCCCTTTCATAGATCTGCATTAGGTTGTTGCTAAGTTCGTCGGTGTTCATCACGGTCTAACACCAAACCCTCGCTAGTTCCTTCCAATGCTCTGTTTAGATCGTCAGAACCACGTAGAACTGCTGCGGTGCTTGTCTGTGTTGATCTTGCATGAAAATAGATCTCATTTCCCTTGTTCAGAAATCCTCTTCGAATGCATGAACTTCCCTGCCCTATTTTAGGTCTAGAAAATTTCCCTTTCAAAGCAATATTTTGATCCAGAATAATAACTGTTATCTGTGAAACTTGTTTTTATCACCCCGAACACCTCTTCTGGTAAACACCCTGAAACACAACTGTCGAGATGTCCGGCTTAAATAAATGATACAGAACCTTGATTGCTCCTCATGACCCGGAAAATTTTTGAATTGTACTTGATACTTGTAGCGGCTTAAATATTGTTGCACAGTCATCCTTATATCATTAGGCCCCTCATTAAGCCGCCATTTTAAATAATCAAGATTTTCCTCCCGGGTTAAAATTGAACCGGATCTTCTTGTTTTCCATAGGCCAATTGTTGTGATGGCTCCTAAGGCTACCAAGGCCCCTATAACTTGCAATTGGGTTCCATCCATAGTGACCAATAGCAAACTAGCTGAGTTTGTAAAGTCTGGGCATCTGCCAAAAAAGGATGTCATGTCTTACCGTGCCCCTGACCCGTCTAAAGAAAAACCTCACCCCAAAGCCGGGGAAGTGATAATTTTTACTGATCATATGAGTCGTGGATTTGCTCCTCCCGGCTTAAAATTCTTCAGAGAGATTTTAAATTTCTTTGACCTTAGACCTCAAGACATCGGACCCAATTCCGTGTCAAACATTTGCAACTTCCAAGTCTTCTGCGAGGTATATTTGGGAGAAGAGCCGAGTCTGCTTTTGTTCAGGGAACATTTTTACATGAACCGGCAAAATGAACGCGCCAACGGGCCCAATCTTGAGCTTGGCGGCATCTCAATCCAGCGACGGAGAGACTGTCTTTTCCCTTATGCTGATTTGCCGAGTCACCCCAAATCTTGGAACCACACTTGGTTCTACTGTCAGGACACTTCTCCGGCTGATGAAAAACCTCTGCCCGGCTTTCGCGCCCTGCGCCTTGAGTCTAACCATCTGCTACCAGACAAGTTGACAACCCTTGAACGCGTGCCTCTCAATTCCACCATTAAGAAAATAAAAGCTCTCTTGGGAAATGGCTTAAACGGCGTCGATCTAGTCCGAGTCTGGGTCACTTGGCGTATACTTCCATTAAGCCGCCGCCCCGGCTTAATGTGTACTTATACTGGAGAAAAGACTGATCCGCAACGCCATAGCCCTGACGACTTACTAGATGACGTGGTGGATGCTACAACACAGTCACTGCTGAAGGAGGGTACTGTAACGAGCAACGCCTTCGGCTTACTTCCATTTTGCAAAAATAACCCGGCCCCTGCGGTAAGTTATCAATTGTAACCAATGTTCACGGATACATTATACCTTGCTTGATACTCATAATTCTTTAACTTTTTTCACAGGCTGGGGATGACTTCTAGAAAGTCAAATATGACCATGAAGCTGCCAAACAAGCCAGGACGACCAAGAAAGCTGAAAGGAAAGCCGCCAAGGTAGGAACCTCAAAGAAGAAAAAACCTAGCACCTCCAAATTACTCAGATTGGAGGATAGCTCTTCAGATGAGGAAGAGGTAATCTTTTAAATTTTCTTAAGTCCCTTGCTATCACCTGTCTGACATTTTATCCCTTCAGGAGGATATGGGGAACAGCCGAGCAGCCACTGAAGAGGTAACTATAATCTCCTCCGACTCAGAGCCTTTGCCAAAGCGAAAGACCCGAAGGGTGACCCGGAAAGTAAGATTTTCACATGCACTTGCTTATCAAGATCCTCAATTTATTTTGAAGCAACAACAGCTTGAGAGCCGGAGGCAGACCCGGAACAACAAAGATGCAGAACTCTCCTCCGGCTTACCTGATGTAACCAGAAAGCGTCGGACTGAGGTTATCTCCGATTTACGTTCTGTCTTACCTTTAGCAGGCTTAATTCGTCAACCTCTCAATTCATCTGACTCCAACTATTAGGATACCTCTCCTTCTTCCGGTAAATCCATGCAGTCAAACATGCCGACTTTCAAAACTGCTCCCGGGTAATAGGAACTTATGCACTTTTTGCTTTACCTATGCTTGCATATTCATCCTTCTGCTTTTGTTAACAACCTACAGGTGAAGCCCCGCAAGAAGGCAAAGAAGAACAAGCCATCCCAAGACCCGATAGTTACTGAACCGGCGATTGACTCATCCGTTCCTGACGGCTCCACTCATCAGCCACCACCTGAACCGGCTCTTGATATTCCAGTGTCAACCTCTGACCCGCCTATAGAAGACGTTGTCCACAATTCTGATAACCCGGAAATTCATAACCCGGTCAGGACAGCTAATCCAGAAGTTGTGTTTTTGAAAAACCAATATGTTGAACCGGTCCAGCCTACTGTTCTTGCTCAGTGCACTGCTAAGGAGGAGTTTACCCAACGTCGAAAAGCTAAACAAGATATCACTGATTATGCTCACCTAAGCATTGGTGATATAGTCTCAGGTTATCTGAACCAAGTGCACAACAGCCGTAAACTGGAAATTGACATGGTGAAGCAAATACAACATAAATCTGAGGTATAACTTTAACTTTTCCTAAATCTTACTTACTGTACCAGCCCCCAAGTCTATCGCTTATGAATGAATATGCTATAGACTTAGAAATCTACTTACTGTTAGTTTGTCCGGTTTAAAATGAATTTATTTAACCCGGTATAACATAAGGCTTTTTAAATTTGCAATACACATTAGTCCCCAAGTGTCAAGTTTCCTTACTTGTAAGGTTCTTGAGACTTAATATGTTTGGCCCGGCAGGATAAAGTTAAAAATTCTTCAGCATACATTAGCCCCCAAGTGCCAAGTATCTTTACTTGTAAAGTGATTGGGACTTAAATGTTTACCTTACTAGAATCCTTACCATAACCCCGTGTCAATGCAGGCTGCTATAAGTCAATTTGAATCAGAGCTCGCTGCCCTGAAGAGTCGTCTGGAAACTCAAGAGCTTGAGACGCAAAAAGCTAACTCCAAATTTGAATTTAGTATCTTTGAAAATGAGAAACTAAAGAAGAATTTTGAGTCAGAAAAGAAAATTTGGGCTGAAGAAAAGGCTTCCCTGGTGACTCGGGCCGAAACAGCCGAAGCATCTCTTGCAGAAGCAACAACCGAGCTGTCCAACTTGAAACAGCAAATATCCCAAATGGTCTCAGCCAGCTTTGGTAAGTTATTGTGACACAATTTTATCACGGCAACCTTACAATGATTATTGTAAGAATTACTTCCGGCTTACCTTATGCTTGTGCACATACAGGCTCCAGGAGTGTCAATCTGAAGCAGGACACGCTGATCAAGCTTAAAGCGGTTTACACGTTAGTGGAACAGCTATACTCCGGGACACAACGTGCCCTGGCCGTTGTAGCTTTATCAACTCCACACCCCCGCCTTTTGCAAGATGTTTTGAAGAGCCTTGCCTTTCTACCTCAGCGGATCCAAGACTTAAGGCGTTCATCTTCAAGAGCCGGGGTCGTAGCCGCTCTAAGCCGGGCAAAAGCATGGCTTCCAGAACTAGACCTGGCCGACCTCGCTCTTGGATATCCAAGTCTAAAGGAAGATGGCAATGCCTTTGATGATCATGACTTCCATGCCTGTGTCAAAGCCATACGTCCGGTGGCCACCCTTATCAGAAACGATACTGACCTCAGCAAGTATGCGTCGGCCTATGACAGTAACAACCGGAAAATCCCAAACGCTCCATATGATCAAATCAGCTTGATCCCTCCAATTCGTAAGCATACTTTTGCCCCTGAAGTGGACCCGACCGGTTTAATAGATGATGAAGCTGAATTTGAAGCTTTGAGCAGCATTGATTGGGCTTCATCAACTTTCCAGGAAAAAACAACCGACGGAGAAGCGGCGAAGGATAACCCGGAGCCCTCAAGCCCGCCGAAGGAGTAAATCGCCGGGTGTTTGGCCAAAAACAATGCTTCATCAATTCAGACTCGGGGAGTCTTGTAATAGGGTAGAAAGAAACTGCTTAATGCTTGTCATGCCTTCGTGCATGCTCTTATTACTTAACGCTTTCCGTAAGCCGCCGTGGTTGTATATTTCCGGCCCTTACTTCCTTGGCGTGTTAAATATTGCTTGCCTTACTCTGCAATCCTTGAATGATCTTCCCGGCTCATATAATGTTCACCTGGTACTTAATAACCTGGGGTGACGAATATTAAACCGGCAAGACAAAAAACACCGTAAAATGCTTTCCATAAGGTATCAGAACAATCAAAATACTGTTACAGGCTTCTGATTCGGATACGATCAATAAACCGTTCCAAAGGGGTTAAGCTAAGATTCGGATACGATCATATAGCCCCCAGTGGCGTGGCGATGCCAATCAAGTGGGTATCGACAGCTATGTTCTCTTTGGTTCGAATACGACCTATGTTTGAACAGGAAGCCCCCAAGTGACCATAGGATTTGTTTAATGACGCTGATTCGTATATGATCCACGTCAGACCTAAAGAGGTTAAGCTATGATTCAAATATGATCAAGAAGCCCCCAAGTAGGTTTGGCAAGTATGCCGATCAAGTGGGTATCGACAGCTATGTTCTCTTTGGTTCGGATATGACCTATGTTTGAACAGGAAGCCCCCAAGTGACCATGGCTAGATTCAGATATGATCATAAGCCAGACCAAAGGTGAAGCCGGATTCAGATATGATCCGGTCCCTATTGGTTGTTTCCACCACCTGTCAAAAAGACATATACACTTTTTTGAGGGTGAAAAAAGGATAGAGGTCCTGCTTTATTACTTTATATAATATATACATTGTCAAAAAATATATACATCTAAAGAGCCGGTGGCTTAAGTATAATAAGGCCGAAGATGGGCTATATTCCACGGCTGGCGGGTCTCCTCCTCCGATTTACCCGAGTCCTTGTGCTCTCGAATATCGATGAGGTAGTATGACCCGTTGTGCAGATTCTTGCTGACCACAAAGGGTCCTTCCCAAGGAGGGGATAGCTTGTGCATATCGGACTGATCCTGGATGAGCCGGAGCACTAAATCGCCTTCCTCAAATGTTCTGCTTTTGACCCGGCGGTTGTGATAGCGATGAAGGTATTGCTGGTAAATCGCCGAGCGGGCTATTGCCAAGTCTCGCTCTTCATCCAACAAGTCAAGTGCCTCCCGTCGAGCTTTTTCATTGTCCGCCTCCACGTAAGCCGCCACACGGGGTGAGTCGTGCCGGATATCGCTCGGCAGAACTGCCTCTGCTCCATAAACCATGAAGAAAGGCGTATAACCCGTGGATCTGTTAGGTGTAGTGTTGATGCTCCACAGCATAGAGCGCAGCTCTTCGACCCAACAACCCGGAGTCCGCTGTAAGGGGACCAAGAGCCGTGGTTTGATACCCCTTAAAATCTCCTGATTAGCTCGTTCTGCTTGACCATTGGACTGAGGATGAGCAACAGCCAAAACATCAAGCCGGATATGTTCTCATTGACAGAACTCCTCCATGGAACCCTTGGAGAGATTAGTGCCATTATCAGTTATGATGCTATGTGGAAAACCAAAACGAAAGATCACCTTTTTCATGAACTGAACCGCTGTGGCTGCATCACACTGACTAACCGGCTCTGCCTCAATCCACTTCGTAAATTTATCCACTGCCACCAGGAGGTGTGTCTTTTTATCCTTAGACCTTTTAAAAGGTCCCACCATGTCAAGCCCCCAGACTGCAAATGGCCAAGTGATCGGAATCATCCTCAATTCCCGAGCCGGCACATGAGCTCGTCTTGAGAACTTTTGACACCCGTCACATTTGCTAACAAGGTCTTCTGCATCAGCATGAGCAGTGAGCCAATAAAAACCATGACGGAAAGCCTTGGCCACCAGAGATTTTGAGCCGGCATGATGACCACAATCCCCTTCATGGATCTCTCGAAGTATCGCTTGACCTTCTGCAGGTGAGACACAATGCTGGAACGCCCCTATAACACTGAGGTGATGTAACTCACCATTAACAATTGTCATGGATTTGGATCGCCTGACAATCTGTCTCGCCAAGGTCTCATCCTCAGGAAACTCTCCCCGGGTCATATAAGGCAAATATGGCAATGTCCAGTCCGGGATGACATGAAGCGCAGCCACCAACTGTGCCTCCGGGTCTGGCACCGCAAGCTCTTCCTCCGTAGGTACCTTGACAGAAGGATTATCTAAAACGTCCAGAAAGGTGTTAGGTGGCACCGGCTTAAAGCATCCGCCGCCTCATTCTTCCTTCTGTCAATGTGCTCCACCTGATACCCTTTGAAGTACCCGGCTACAGCATCAACTTCACGACGATAAGCCGCCATAAGGGGATCCTTAGAATCCCATGTGCCTGAGACCTGTTGAGCCATGAGATCTGAGTCGCCAAAGCACCTTACCCGGCTTAAATTCATCTCCTTAGCCATCCGGAGACCATGGAGCAAGGCTTCGTATTCAGCTGCATTGTTAGTACAAGGAAACATGAGCCGGAGCACATAACGAAATTTATCACCTCGAGGGGAAGTTAAGACAACTCCAGCCTCTGATCCTTCCAACTGTCTGGACCCATCAAAGTGAATAGTCTAGTACGTGTTGTCCGGCTTCTCCTCAGGTGCTTGCAACTCTGTCCAATCATTGATAAAATCCACCAAGGCCTGAGATTTAATGGTAGTATGGGGCATATACTTTAAACCATAAGGCCCAAGCTCAATGGACCACTTGGCGATTCGTCCTGTAGCTTCCCTATTCTGAATGATATCTCCCAAAGGAGCTGAGCTCACCACCGTTATAGGGTGACTTTGGAAGTACTGCTTCAGCTTCCAGTTTGCCATGAACACACCATAAACAAGCTTTTGCCAATGTGGATACCTTTGTTTAGACTCAATGAGCACTTCGCTGATGTAGTAAACCGGCCATTGAACCGGATGCTCCTTGCCTGCCTCCTTACGCTCCACTACTATGGCCACACTGATGGCCCGTCAGTTAGCAGCCACATATAACAATAACGGCTCTTTATCAATGGGAGCTTCAAGAACCGGTGGCTCAGACAACTGTCTCTTCAAATCTTCAAAGGCAGCGTTAGCAGCATTGCTCCAGAAAAAAGTGTCTGTCTTCTTCATCATCTGATATAACGGTAAGGCTTTCTCTCCTAACCGGCTTATGAACCGACTTAAAGCAGCAACCCGTCCCGCCAGACGCTGAACATCATTGATACATGCCGGTTTAGCCAGAGAGGTAATCACCGTGATCTTCTCCGGATTAGCTTCAATGCCTCTATTTGACACCAGAAAACCCAAGAGCTTGCCCGCAGGCACACCAAACACGCACTTGGCCGGGTTAAGCATCATCTTCTAAAACCGGAGGTTGTCAAAGGTCTCTCTTAAGTCAGATATCAAAGTTTCCTTTTCTCTGGACTTCACCATGATGTCATCCACATAGGCATGAACATTGCGCCCAATTTGATCGTGCAAACAGTTCTGCACACATCACTGATAAGTTGCCTGGGCACTCTTGAGCCCAAACGGCATAGATACATAACAGAAGGCCCCAAACGGAGTGATGAAAGTTGTCTTTTCCTGGTCCTTAACTGCCATCTTGATCTGATGATAGCCAGAGTAAGCATCCAAAAGACTCAAACGTTCACAACCCATCGTAGCATCAATGATTTGATCAATACGGGGGAGAGCAAAGGGATCAACCGGACAAGCCTTATTTAAGTCCGTGTAATCCACACACATCCACCAAGTGTCGTTCTTATTGAGCACCAACACCGGGTTAGCCAACCACTCCGGATGAAAAACTTCAACAATAATGTCAGGACCCCGACTCGATGCCACATATGTCTAGCATGTAACACCTCATATCACTTTGCGGCCTCACGCACGGTATTCCCACGGGTGTCGTCTTACCTTTGCCCGGGACCGTTTGCGCCTTTTGGCACACGTATATGATAGTGTCGCTAGCACCCATATGATAAGGAGCCCGGGCTGACATGACTAGTCGTAAACCCAAAGTGGCACAGACTTACAGGGACAGGCATCCATGACCCAGCAACGAACGTGTCGGTCATCAGCAAGTGGGTCCGGGTTGTAGCACTGGGCTAGCAGGACTCCGGTAAACCGGGCTGTAGCGGGCTAACAGGACTCCGATACTCAATGCGTGACATTTCCCCGAAGGGACAGACACAGGAACGAAGAAGGACACATGCCGGCCAGCCTAAGTGTTCCGGAGCAGTAGCAAGCTACCATGGCTCGGTGGAGACACTAGCAGACATTTCCCGGTAAGAGAGGCTACTAAAGATAAACAACTAGATAGTCAGATCCCACACATACCAAGCATTTCAATAACATACACACAATATGCTCGATATGTGCAAATACAACATGGCATCACAACATGACTCTACGACTCAAGTAATTTATTCAGTAGGCTCCGAGGAGCGAGATATTACAAACATGGGTCTCATGACCCAACAATCAGAGCATACAAGTCAAAGCACAAGCGGAAGCTATCATGTCTGGGTACAGACATCTATAACTGAAAAAGGCTGAGAAGCCTGACTATCTACCAGATCCTGCCGGGGCACAAGATCGTAGCTGAGGTAACAAGCTAAACATCGAAGTCCAAGCGGAACTACTAGTGAGACTGAAGTCTCTCTGCAAAAACATAAAATAGGCAAACGTGAGTACAAATGTACCCAGCAAGACTTACATCAGAACTAACTACATATGCATCATTATCAACAAAGGGATGGTGGGGTTTAACTGCAGCAAGCCAGCTTTGACTCGGTGGCTATCCTAGACTACGACTGCAAGTAACTCTTTTGAGGTGGCGCACACGAGTCCACATATTCCCCATATCAATACACCACTATGGATCTGCTCCCGTCTCCCTACGAGAGCGCCATCCATAGCACTCACGCTTATCTTGCGTATTTTAGAGTATCCACTTTCACTTGTCTATGAACTGATATAAGCAACCCAGAAGTCCTTTTCCACGGACACGGCTATTCGAATAGATAATGTTAACCCTGCAGGGGTGTACTTCTTCATACATGTTTCCACCACTTAGCGTCTGCACACGACATGTGCTCGGCAGACTTCAAGCGAAAGCCGACGTGGGTGTAGACCACGACCTACCTAAACACTCAAGTCTCTAGTCCAGGTTTATCGCCTATTCGGGTTCCATCCATGAGGAGATCCGGTCGGAGTTTCGCTCACAGCCCCAAACGATGTGAACAGGGTTCCGTGACACCAAACGGGCGCCCGGTATACCCGGCCACGTGCCTACCGCATCACAGCCCACCCCTACGGTCAGCGCTGTCCATGGCCTCCAGCAAACTACAAACACCAGAAACTACTTGCAACTCCTGGACAGAGGACAAGGGTGAATAAGAAGTCGAGCGGGGTCATATTTCAGGGCCCAATGTATGGTAGTAGCTGAATCATGGATCACAAACACAGAACTCAGTTCCTAAGGACAGCTTCAATGAGACAACCCACCATGTACTCCTACATGGCCTCTCACCGACACCTTTTACCAAATCGTGTTCACACACTTAGCTCACACACAGTAGGACATGTTCACACGCCTCTGATTCATCCCGGATGAATCAGACCTGACACAACTCTAAGCAGTAGCAGGCATGACAAACAAGCATGAATGAGTAGGCACAACAGGGCTCAAACAACTCCTACTCATACTAGTGGGTTTCATCTATTTACTGTGGAATGACAGGTCATGCAAAGGATAAAGGGGTTCAGCTACCGCGGCAAGTAACAGATAAATCATTGTTGTCCTAATGCAGTAAAAGAGAGCAGGAGCGAGAGAGTAGGATTGTATCGGAATGAACGAGGGGTTTTGCTTGCCTGGCACTTCTGAAGATAACATTGAGTCTTCATCAGTGTCAACGATCACATCATCGGTATCACATCTATCGAGAGGGGACAAATACCGGCAACATAGAAGGGAACACAATCAATGCAATGCACAATATGATGCATGATCATGACATGGAAAAATGAATGTGTTTTGGGCTAAAGCAACTAGCAACAGATTAAATGAAGTTGGTTTGAATACAAGATTCAAATTCAAACTCCATATGTGATTATTCAAATGCCATTTAATTGATTTGTGCTAAACAGCAGCTATAAGTTGTTCTAACATGCATGAAAGTGGTACATATGGATTCCTTGAATTTTTCTGATAATTTTTCATATATAAATTATTTAATTTGGAGTTACGGTTGAATTTCTATGATTTTTAGAAGTTTATACAATTTTCTGGAATTTTCTGAATAAAAACAAATCCAGAAAACATTACTGCGTCATCCTGACGTCATGATGACGTCAGCAGGTCAACGTGGCACAGTCCGGTCAAACTCTGACCTGTGGGTCCCGAGTGTCAGTGGTTAGTTAACTAACCAAATTTAGTTGGCGTTAAACTATTGCTAATCCTGGTTTAGTTAGTGGCCTGGGGCCCACACGTCAGTGAGAGAGAGGGGAGGGTCAAACCGGGCAGTGGGGTCAACCCACGCCGGTCATCGGGTCAGCGGTCGCCGGCGTTTAGCCGCCGGTGAGTCCAGGCACGGCGGAGGGCTCGGGAAACGCCCTCCGGCGACCAAAACAGCGGCAGCGATCATCTACGCGTAGCTGGCGCTCAGCCGTATCCATCTAAGCAAGCGGGAGGGGCTGAGGTCGAGCGGGCTCGCCGGAATCAGGCTCGCGGCGGCGGCCGAGGTTCGGACCTCGACGGAAACGAGGCTACGGTTGACGAGAGGACGAACGGGTGCTTGTTCTGGGCTCCTGGGACCACGCTGAGCGCAGACACGTGCTCAAACATGGGCAGCAGCAACTGTGGCCGCGGTGGCGCCATGGCCGTCGGCGAAGAGCTCTCGGCTCGTTGTGAACGGCGGCTAGAGAGGGAGATAGGGCACGGGGAGAGGGGGAATCGGGTCAAAGGCTCACCGCGGAGCTGCAGGGAGGGTTAGTGGGCTCGGGGGCGCGCCGGAGTGGCCGAATTGACGGAGAAGGGCGCCGGGGCCGAAGCTTGAAGACGATGTCGATGGCGGCTGCTCGGGGCCCTTCTGGTCGCGTGAGATGACGAGGAGGACGAGGGCGGAACAGCGGAGCTCTGGGAGGCGTCGGGGAGGCGAGACGGTGGCTGTGGCCGCGCGAGCGCTGGTCGGCGGCGACAGGCTCCATTGGGTCGCGGGAGGGGAAGCAGAGGAGCCAGGGGAAGGGAGGTCCAGAGAGCGAGGGAGAAGTGAGAGGGGGTCGGGGAGGCGCGTGGCGTCTCCGGGTGTCGAGGAGGGAGGCAACCAGGCAGGAGGTGGCCAAGCGCGGTGGCGGTGCTCGCCACCGAGCTGCTTCATGCGCTGGCACGGGAAGAAGACAGGCATGCCCCCTGGTGGTTGGGCTGCACAGTGTTGGGCTGTCCAGGTGGGCTTCGGTGAGCGCCAGGTAAGTCCTTCTCTCTCTCTCTTTTATTTCTGTTCTGTTTCTCTTTTCTATTTCTGCAATTTGTTTTTGATTTGATTTAAAATATCAAATCATTTTATAAAATCCTGGAAATAATTATGGGTGCTTTCTGAATTATTTCAGTGACCCTTAACAATTTCCAACATTTATTTGAACATTTAAATTATTTATAGTATTTAAATGCCCAAAGTCAAATACAATATGGTTTATTCAAAAATCCAAAAATGTCTTGGAAAAATATCCATCATCTCTGGATATGGTTTTCACCCTTTTCCAGTGATCATGAACATTTTTGCAAACCAATTTGGGTTCTTTGAAAATATTTTGAAGTTGAACCTATTTGCAATGCTTTGGTGCTAGGGCTTGGTCATCCCCATTTCAAATTTCATAAAATTTAAACATGTTGCATGGATGCTAAAGCAAAAACAAACAAGGGCTGATCTGGGGCTGTGACAAATAAACCCGGCCGCTAAGAGCCGGGCCACTTCCTCCCCAATAGTTGTCCGTCTCTCTTCATTGAATCGTCGGAGAAACTGCCTGACCGGCTTATACTTCGGATCAATATTGAGAGTGTGCTCAGCGAGTTCCCTCGGTACACCCGGCATGTCAAAAGGTTTCCATGCAAAGATGTCCCGGTTCTCACGGATGAACTCGATGAGCGCGCTTTCCTATTTAGGATCCAAATTGGCATTGATACTGAACTGTTTAGAGGCGTCTCCCGGGGTGAAGTCGACAAGCTTTGTCTCAGCAGCCGATTTAAACTTCAATGTTGGGTCATGCTCTGTAGTTGGTTTCTTGAGGGAGGTCATATCTGTCGAGTCAACATTGTCCTGATAAAATTTGAGCTCCTCCGCGGCACAAGCCGTCTCAGCATAAGCTGCGTCGCCTTCTTCACATTCCAAGGCCACCTTTCAACTCCCCTGCACAGTGATGGTGCCCTTGTAACCCGACATCTTGAGCTATAAATAAACGTAACGCGACCGTGCCATGAACTTAGCATAAGCCGGTCGCCCAAACAGAGCGTGATATGGACTCCTGATCTTGACCACTTCAAACGTTAACTTCTCAGCCCTGGAATCATACTCATCTACAAAGGCCACCTCTAATTCAATCTTACCAACTGGGTAAGCCGACTTACCTGGAACTACCCCATGGAAAACAGTATTGGATGTTCTCAGGTTCTTCTCAGTCAACCCCATACGCTGGAAGGTCTCCTAATAGAGTATGTTGATGCTACTTCCTCCGTCCATGAGTACTTTAGTGAATTTATACCCACCAACCTAGGGTGCTACCACCAAGGCTAACTGACCCGGGTTATCAACGCGTGGAGGGTGATCCTTGTCGTGGTTCTAAGCCTGACAGTAGAGTGGGGGGTAGGTATGGAGAGGCAATGTCCTAGCTATGGAGAGGTTGTAAACACAAGGGATGTACGAGTTCAGGCCCTTCTCGGAAGAAGTAAAAGCCCTACGTCTCGGAGCCCGGAGGCGGTCGAGTGGTTTATGTGTATATGAGTTACAAGATGTCGAACCCCTCTGCCTGTGGAGGGGGGTGGCTTATATAGAGTGCGCCAGGACCCCAGCCAGCCCACGTAGGAGAGGGTTTAAGATGAGTTAAGTCTGGGGCGTTACTGGTAACGCCCCACATAAAGTGTCTTTACTATCATAAAGTCTACTTAATTACAGGCCGTTGCAGTGCAGAGTGCCTCTTGACCTTCTGGTGGTTGAGTGAGTCTTCGTGGTCGAGTCCTTCAAGTCAGTCGAGTGAGTCCCTCGTTGGTCGACTGGGAGGTGACCTCTTCTAAGGGTGTCCTTGGGCAGGGTACTTAGACCAGGTCTACGACCCTACCCTAGGTACATGACCCCAACATTAGCCCCCGAATGGATTGAGGCTTCGAGTGAGGAAGGAGTTGATGTTATTTCCGATTAACTTTTGCACATTGGTCGTGCATTGTTCTGGACCAAAGAATCTCTTCGTCGATAGTGAGCAACTTGTCTTCAGTCGACTCGATCCATTCTCTTCTTTCGTCGAGTGATCTTTCGGGCTTCGACGATCTCCAAGCGACGGATCGCAGGAAACCCCGCGTCTGACAGACCGATCTGCCGTTCGCGGATTCCGCGGGATGCGAAATTTGGGGAAGCGCGCGAAGCGGGGCGGACCGCGGCGTTCGGATGGGACGGGACATAGACGCCTCGATCTCCGCGCCGCTTTCTTCGCCACGTACCACGCCTGCATAACTGTTCCTGGATATGATTAGATCGACCGGGCCCACCTGTCATCCACTCGGAAGGGACCTTATAAATGCGCCCGGCGAGGATTTTTTGTACTGTGCCTCAGCATTCTCTTTCTCTGCTCTCTTCGTCTCCGCCCAACACGCTCGCTCTCGCCTCCGCCCAACCTCTCCTCGCGCGTCTCGCCGGCAACCATGGCCAAGGAGAAGACGGCGGCGCTGGAATGCGCGAAGAAGGCGTCGGCGACGGAGAAGGCGAAGGGGAGATCCACTAGCCGTGGCGGGTCTTCGTCTAGATCCCGCCTGCCGAAGGGCTAGGTCCAAGGAGATTGGATCCAGTCGACCATCACGGAGAAAGATCTCCTCGACATGGCCAACGAGGGCCTGATCCCCCATGGAGCTGCGAGGCTTCCGGGGAAGGAGTGGCAGCCCCAGCCAGAAGAGGGTGAGTGCGTGCTCCTGGCCACCCATGTCGATCGTGGATTTTCTTTGCCGCCGAGTATTTTCTTCCGTGGTTTCTTGAACTTCTTTGGAGCGCAGCTCCACCACTTTACCCCAAATTCTATCGCCTATCTTGCCACATTCGTGTCCATGTGTGAGGGTTTTCTGGGCTGTCGACCGCACTGGGGCTTGTTCAAGCATATATTCACGTGTCGCTCTCAGACCGTGAAGAAGGCGAGCCCAGGCGACGAAAGAACCCGAGTCGTCCAAATGTGTGGGGGCCTGGGGATCCAGGTGAGGAATAAGAGCACCTTCCCAGCCATGACTTTTCTCGAGTCAGTCAGAGGCTGGCAATCGACCTGGTTCTACTGCCAGGATCAGTCGACGCCGGGGCAGTCGAGTGGACTCCCTCAGTTTACCATGGACCGAGTGAACAAGCCCTCCTCTCTGAAGTTGATTCCGGAGGAGAAAGCTGACATGAAGATGTTGATGGAGCGCCTGGTACAGTTGGTTCGGGAGGGAGTGACGGGCATGGATCTCCTGGAGGTTTTCCTTAGGCGTCGTATCCAGCCCCTTCAATTCCGGAGCCACTGCATGTGGTTGTACTGTGGGACTGAAGACGAGACTCGAGTCCATCCAGAAGCAGTCGACGATGTCACTCTGGAAAGATGGATGGCCGCCGTTACCGGAAACAAGGATAACCCACGCGGAGCCAGAAGGATTCCTCCACTCGACCACAACAGTGATCCAAACAAGGTATGCCTGCTCTGCCCTCCACTGTGTTCTTGTCATATTCATTTCTGTTTATTCTGCCAATTGGTCGATTGATCCTTGTCTTGATGTCTATCAGGCCCTCACCGAGCTGTACTCGATGCCCAATGGAGCACAGGCTCCGACTGAGGAGGGTGAGGCGAGTGGGGGCGAGAGCCAGGAGGAGGAGGAATGGGACTCGGGCGTTGCTGAGGATGACGATGACGATGACGACGATGACGGTGATGAAGATGACGCTGAAGACGAGGAAGAAGAGGAGGAGGAGGTCGTACCACCGCGCTCAGAAAGGCGGTCGAAGCTTGTGCACGACCCTTCGACTGAACGTGGCAAGGGGGTTGCGACCGTTGCATAGTCGACCAAGCGCCCTCGGACCACCTCTCCGGCGCCGACTGAAAAAGCGCCGAAGCATCCCCGGGCGGCTCCGTCAAAGCCGACCAAGCTCCTGCCGAAGATGAAGGTGTCCATCCCCACCATATCAGGGTAATCATGCTGCTTAAGTCTTCTTATCTTGTGTGAACTTTGTCTCTGGTTGACGCTGAAGTTAGTCGACTGATTCTTTGGAGTTGCAGTGCTGCTACTTCTGAGACCTCAGCCCGGGCTGATGACCAAGAGATGGAGGACGCAGCAACCTCAAAACCAGGTACTATATTCTTAACGCCGTTTTTAGTCGACTGACTCATGATCTCTAATCCTGATTCTTCTCTATAGCTCCACCCAATGTTGTTATCACTCTCCCTGATGATGATGAGGATGAGGAACCGCTGAAGTGCAGAAGGAGTAGGAAAGCGTCCGCCAGCAAGGTGCCCCAGGATGTGACGGCGCCTGAGACTCTGATTGCGGAGGAAGAGAACACCACTCGACATACTGTGTCCTTCACAGATCCACTGACGAGTGCTCAGCAGCCCTCCCTCTTCACGACGCACCACGTCCCAGAGGACCAAGCTGGCGCCGCGAAGGAGGCGATACGCCAGGCAGGGATCATGATGGAGCAGTTAAGGACCATCCGGGATGCGAGCCAGGCAGCTTACGACGCCAGTTCCGCCCTTCAAAGCAAAGTTCAGGTCAGTCGACCACCGCCTGTTCTGTTAGGATATGCTATCGAAAACTTTTCTTTCCAGAATTTATAGTAGTCACCCAGTGGGTGTGTCGACTTAGACTCCGTGTTAGCGGGGGCACGCTGAGTGCACCCGCTGGGTGTAGTCCCCAAGGCTAAGGTCGACTACTGGCAGCCGGCCTTAGGCTTTATAATTTCAGTCTTTGTGTCGTTCGACTATGTCGACTGGATTTCGCAAACTGGTCGACTGGTCGACTCTGTCTTCAATAGGATTAGTGGGGGCACGCTGAGTGCACCCACTGGGTGTAGTTCCCAAGGCTAAGGTCGACTGCTGGCAGTCGGCTTTAGGTTTTGTAATGTAAGTCTTTGCGGCATTCGACTATGTCGAATGGATTTCGCAAACTGGTAGGGGCACGCTGAGTGCACCCACTGGGTGTAGTCCCCGAGACTGTGGTCGACTGCTTGCAGTCGATTACAGTCTTAAAGAATACATCTCTTTTTTTTAAGGTCGACTGGTCGACTCTATCTTCAATAGGATTAGTGGGGGCACGCTGAGTGCACCCACTGGGTGTAGTCCCCGAGACTACGGTCGAATGCTTGTGTTCGGCTGTAGTCTTAGAAACGTGTGATTTTTCCCTTTTTCACTCGGAAGTGAATTATTTTTGACATCTAGTCGATTGGTTCTTCGTAGAACTCCTGTGATCTTGTGGCTCGCTACTCTGAGCTGGAAAACAAGCACACTCAACTCGAGCTGAACTTGAAGCTGGTTCAGGAGAAGCTGACGAAGGCAAAGGAGGAGACCGAAGGTATGTTTGGTGAGACCCTGACGACTGCTTTTCCCCTTGTTTGTTTCAAAATCTGATCTTGCTGTAACTTGCAGGTAAGGTAAGGGAGGCCCAACAGAAGAAAGACCTTGAACTAGCTGAGAAGATCAAGCTTGCTGACGAGAAGTTAGCTTGAGTCACCAAGCTTGAACAAGACAATACCAATCTGAAAGCTGCTCTTGGGATCGCCAACAAGGAGGTCAGTCGACTGAAAGCTGATAAAGCTGCCCTGACCGACCAAGTCAGTAAGTTGACTGGGAAGAAAAATGATCTGGAGGCCTTCCTGAGTGGTCTTGCCAAGAAGCTGTTTCTTGTGCTTGAAGGTAAGCCTCTATGCTCGGCAATCATTTCCAATCGTGGTTTTTCCATTCGACCATTCCCTTGACTCAGTGATCGTCCTTGCAGAATTTTGCCAAAACTTTGAAGAAGAAACTAGCCGGCTGGAGCCAAACCTCGACCCCGTCAATTCTCCGGTGAACGACGAAGTTGCCATGGATGTTTTCCGACTGGAGTCCCGTGTTGCAGCTGTCGTGGACTATCTCGCAAGGCTGAAGGTCGCCACATCTCGCATCGACTCGACGCTCTGGCCCGGGGAGACACTTCAGAATGACCTTGAGTCACAGATGGCTCGCTTGAACACGATCCCTGGTCGAGTGCAGGAATGGAAGAAGTCCTCGGCTCGGTGCGGTGCAGATGTTGCTCTGTGTCTGGCCCGAGTCCACTGCAAAGATGCGCGAGAAGAGAAGCTGGCGGCCCTTCGGGTGGCCAACACCAAGAAACACGACTTCAGGTCCTTTATGGAAACTTTCCTTGCGGCTGCCACTCGGATCGCAGACGGAATTGATCTTGATGAGTTTGTTGCACCTTCCAGCCCTCCACAGGAGGGGTAAAAAACTTCTTCTAGCTCGACGCTTTAAATTTGCCTCGGTATGCCGAGTGGAATTGTAACCGATAAACCTTAACGGGCTTAACGCCTGAGCACTTTCGGTTCCTTTAGATATCGATTCGAACTTGAATTTGGTGCTTGAATATGATTGCTTTTGGCTCGAAATGTCTTTTGCAGGTTCAAAGCAGGGCGCCTTTACTGCAATCGACTTATTCCTTAGTCCACTTAGGCGAGCACTGGGCTGCGGCTAAGCCTCCGAGTGGAAGTCCGGCTTACCACTCGGTAGGATTTTTATAACTTAGGCGAGTACTTGGACTGCAGCTAAGCCTCCGAGTGGAAGTCCGGCTTACCACTCGGTAGGATTTTTATATCTTAGGCGAGCACTGGGCTGCAGCTAAGCCCCCGAGTGAGAGGTTTGCTCTTCACTCGGTAGGGTTTCGATAACTTAGGCGAGTACTTGGACTGCAGCTAAGCCCCCGAGTGAGAGGTTTGCTCTTCACTCGGTAGGATTTTTTACAAACTTAGGCGAGCACAGGGCTGCAGCTAAGCCCTCGAGTGAGAGGTTTGCTCTTCACTCGGTAGGATTTTTTACAAACTTAGGCGAGCACAGGGCTGCAGCTAAGCCCCCGAGTGGAAGTCTGGCTTACCACTCGGTAGGATTTCGATAACTTAGGCGAAACGGATTCGCAGCTAAGCCTCCGAGTGGGAGTCTGGCTCACCACTCGGTAGGATGTTTATAACTTAGGCGAGTGCTTGGACTGCAGCTAAGCCCCCGAGTGGAAGTCTGGCTTACCACTCGGTAGGATTTCGATAACTTAGGCGAAACGGATTCGCAGCTAAGCCTCCGAGTGGGAGTCTGGCTCACCACTCGGTAGGATTTCGATAACTTAGGCGAAACGGATTCGCAGCTAAGCCTCCGAGTGGGAGTCTGGCTCACCACTCGGTAGGATTTTTATAACTTAGGCGAGTGCTTGGACTACAGCTAAGCCCCCGAGTGAGAGGTTTGCTCTTCACTCGGTAGGATTTTTTACAAACTTAGGCGAGCACAGGGCTGCAGCTAAGCCCCCGAGTGAGAGGTTTGCTCTTCACTTGGTAGGATTTCGATAACTTAGGCGAGTACTTGGACTGCAGCTAAGCCCCCGAGTGAGAGGTTTGCTCTTCACTCGGTAGGATTTTTTACAAACTTAGGCGAGCACAGGGCTGCAGCTAAGCCCCCGAGTGAGAGGTTTGTTCTTCACTCGGTAGGATTTTTTACAAACTTAGGCGAGCACAGGGCTGCAGCTAAGCCCCCGAGTGGAAGTCTGGCTTACCACTCGGTAGGATTTCGATAACTTAGGCGAAACGGATTCGCAGCTAAGCCTCCGAGTGGGAGTCTGGCTCACCACTCGGTAGGATTTTTATAACTTAGGCGAGTGCTTGGACTGCAGCTAAGCCCCCGAGTGGAAGTCTGGCTTACCACTCGGTCGGATTTCGATAACTTAGGCGAAACGGATTCGCAGCTAAGTCACCCACTGAGGGGGAATTTTATTGGACAAAAATTATGGAGGAATTATGACACTATTATTTTGAGGTCCATGAACTACAGAAGTACTTTATTGCAACTCATCCGAGTGATAAACCTTAAGTGTAAAATGGGCGGAGTAGTTCCGCGTTCCAAGCTCGGGGCTCGTTGATATTATGCTCGACGTTGTAAAGACGGTACGCCCCGTTGTGGAGGACCTTGGTGACGATGAAGGGACCTTCCCAAGAAGGAGCAAGCTTGTGTGGTTTGTGCTGATCCACTCGGAGAACCAAATCTCCTTCCTGGAAGGCTCGACCTCTCACATTTCTGGCGTGGAAACGACGCAAATCTTGTTGGTAGATGGTCGAGCGGATCAGAGCCATCTCCCTTTCTTCCTCTAAAAGGTCGACTGCGTCCTGCCGCGCTTGTTCAGCTTCTGCTTCGTTGTAGATTTCAACTCGAGGAGCATTGTGGAGAAGATCACTCGGCAAGACTGCTTCAGCTCCGTAGACCAAGAAGAATGGAGTTCTTCCGGTCGACCGATTAGGTGTGGTCCGCAGTCCCCAAAGCACTAAGGGAAGTTCGTCGACCCAAGCTCCAGCTGCATGCTTGAGATCACGCATCAGTCGGGGTTTCAATCCCTTGAGAATCAGGCCATTGGCTCGCTCCGCCTGTCCATTCGACTGCGGATGGGCGACTGAAGCGTAGTCGACCCGTGTGCCTTGAGAGTTACAGAAATCTCTGAATTCCTCCGAGTCAAAGTTCGACCCATTATCCGTAATGATGCTGTGCGGGACTCCATATCTGAATATTAGTTCCCTGATGAAGCTAACAGCAGTACCAGCGTCAAGGTTCTTGATTGGTTTAGCCTCAATCCACTTGGTGAACTTGTCGACTGCCACCAGTACATGCGTGAAGCCACTTCGCCCTGTTCTCAAAGGACCGACCAAGTCCAACCCCCATACTGCGAAAGGCCAGACGAGTGGGATGGTCTTCAGAGCTGATGCAGGCTTGTGCGACATATTCGAGTAGCACTGACATCCCTCGCACTTATCCACTATCTCCTTTGCCATCTCATTCGCCTTTGGCTAGTAAAATCCGGCTCGGTATGCTTTGGCCACGATGGTCTGAGAGGACGCGTGATGACCATAGGTTCCCGAGTGGATGTCATTGAGGATGAGTCGACCTTCTTCTGGTGTTATGCACTTCTGACCAACTCCAGTCGCGCTTTCTCTGTATAATTGTCCTTTGATTACGGTAAAGGCCTTAGATGGACGGACGATCTGTCGAGCCTATTCCTCATCCTCCGGAAGCTCTTTTCTCAGGATATACGCGATATATGGAACTGTCCAGTCGGGAATGACCACCAAGACCTCCATGATCAAGTCGACCACCGCTGGGACTTCAACCTCAGTCGGATTTGTGGCACTCTTGGGCTGTGGAGCTTCTTCGGTGAAAGGATCTTCTTTGACTGACGGAGTGTGTATATGCTCCAAGAACACACCACTCGGAATGGCTTCTCTCTTGGAACCTATCTTTGCTAGATCATCAGCTGCTTGATTTTTCAGTCGGGGTATATGATGGAGCTCCAACCCCTCGAACTTCTTTTCCAGCTTCCTCACTGCACTGCAGTATCCAGTCATGGCTGGGCTTCTCACGTCCCACTCCTTCATCACTTGGTTGACCACTAAATCCGAGTCGCCATAGACCATCAGGCGACGGACGCCGAGTGAGATGGCCATGCGCAACCCATATAAGAGGGCCTCATATTCTGCCTCATTGTTGGAGGAATCAAAGTGAATCTGGAGCACATATCTGAGCTTATCTCCTCTGGGGGAAACCAGGACAACCCCAGCACCGGAACCATTCAACATCTTAGAGCCATCAAAGAACATGGTCCAATGCTCCGAGTGAACTTCAGTCGGCTGCTGCTGTTCAATCCACTCGGCGAGGAAATCTGTTATTGCCTGGGACTTAATGGCTTTCTTTGCCTCAAACTTGATATCAAGGGGAAGAAGTTCAATCGCCCATTTAGCCACTCGACCAGTTGCATCTCTGTTGTGTAAAATCTCTGATAGTGGAGCGTCGCTGACGACTGTGATGGAATGATCAGAGAAATAATGAGCAACCTTCTTTGTGGTCATGTATATTCCATACACAAGCTTCTGATAATGAGGATATCTCTGCTTGGATGGAGTCAAGACTTCAGACAAATAATACACTGGGTGCTGAACTTTGAGAGCTTTTCCTTCTTCTTCCCGCTCGACCGTAAGCACAGTACTGACGACTTGTCCTGTGGCTGCGATATAGAGCAACAGAGGCTCTTTGCTGATTGGAGCAGCAAGCACCGGCTGGGTGGAGAGCAGAGCTTTTAGCTCGGCAAATGCTGCATCAGCTTCTGGAGTCCACTCGAACTTGTCTGCCTTCTTCATCAGTCGGTAAAGAGGCAATGCCTTTTCACCGAGTCGTGAGATGAATCGACTTAATGCGGCCAAGCATCCAGTAAGCTTCTGAACATCGTGCACTCGCACAGGGCGTTTCATTCGGAGAATAGTGCCGATCTTCTCTGGATTAGCGTCGATTCCTCGTTCGGAAACGAGAAAACCGAGTAACTTGCCGCCAGGAACTCCAAATGTGCACTTTGATGGATTGAGCTTGATATCATACCTTTTGAGGTTGGCAAATGTTTCGGCGAGATCAGCGAGCAGGTCGGAACCTTTTCGTGACTTGACAACGATATCATCCATATATGCTTCCACATTCCGACTGATTTGAGTGAGTAGACACTTCTGAATCATTCCCATAAATGTGGCTTCGGCATTCTTGAGGCCGAATGGCATGGTGATATAGCAGAAGCACCCGAATGGAGTGATGAAAGCTGTTTTTATCTCGTCGGGCCCGTACAGACGGATCTGGTGGTACCCGGAGTAGGCGTCTAGAAAAGACAGTCTCTCGCATCCCGCGGTCGAGTCAACAATTTGATCTATGCGAGGGAGAGTAAAATGATCTTTCGGGCAGGCCCGGTTGATGTGCTTGAAATCAATGCACATTCGGAGTGATTTGTCCTTCTTAGGAACCATGACGACATTAGCGATCCACTCGGAGTGGTATATCTCTCGGATAAATCCTGCCGCCAACAGTCGAGCCACTTCCTCACCAATGGCTTTTCTCTTCTGGACGGCGGACCGCCGAAGATGCTCTTTGACTGGTTTTGCAGATGAGTCGACTCTTAGGCGATGCTCAGCCAGTCCCCTGGGAACACCTGGCATGTCAGCGGGCTTCCATGCAAAAATGTCCTAGTTCTCACGGAGGAACTGGATGAGCGCTTCTTCCTATTTTGGGTCGAGTGTTGTGGAGATGTGGGTCGGAGCTGCATCGGGGTCGGTCGGGTGAATATGAACAGGCTTCGTCTCACCGGACGACTGAAATGCAGACTTTGTGGCGGGTTTCTTGGATCGCAGCAACTCACTCGGATCTGCGTTTTGCTTGTATTCCTCGAACTCGACCGCTGTCACCTGGGAATTGGCAATCTTTGAGCCCTTCTGAAAGCACTCTTCTGCCTTTTTCCGATCACCGGTGACAGTGATCACTCCTTTGGGGCCGGGCATCTTCAATTTGAGGTACACGTAACATGGTCGAGCCATGAACCGTGCGTAAGCTGGTCTCCCCAAAATGGCATGATATGCACTCTGAAAATCCACGACCTCAAACGTCAACTTTTCTTTGTGAAAATGTTTCGAATCACCAAACACCACGTCCAGAGCTATTTGGCCGAGTGACTCGGCTTTCTTTCCTGGTATAACTCCATGAAAGCTCATGTTACTGGTGCTCAGTCGGGACATCGAAATGCCCATTCCTTTCAGTGTGTCTGCATACAGCAAATTCAGCCCACTACCACCGTCCATAAGCACTTTTGTCAGTCGAGTGCCTTCGACAACTGGATCGACCACCAAAGCTTGCCTCCCAGGGGTGGCAATATGAGTCGGGTGATCAGATTGGTCAAATGTGATGGGTATTTGGGACCATTTCAGATAATTTGCTTTTGCCGGGGTAACCATGTTCACCTCTCGGTTAATGACTTTCAATCGACTCTTGCTTTCCACATCTGCAAAGATCATCAGAGTGGAGTTGATATGCGGATATCCTTCCTCACTGACCTCCTTGTCTTCGGCCTTGTCCGACTCCTTCTCCTTGTCCTTAGACTGTTTTCCCTGAAACTGCTGGATCAGGAGTCGACATTGGCGAGTGGTATGCTTCGGGTAGATGATATTCCCCTCTTCGTCTTTCTTCGTGTGGATGTGACATGGCATATCCATTACGTCGTTCCCTTCTTTATCCTTTACCTTCTTAGGGTTCCAGGATCCTTTTGGTTTCCCTTTAAACTTTCCTTGAGTCACGGCCAGAGCCTCTCCAGGAGCTGCCGGTTCAGCCTTCCGCTTCTGTTTCCGATTGGTGTTTCCCTTTTCCGACTGGCTCGGCTTGTGCTTGCCGCTTCGGAGTCGGTCTTCTTCTTCGCTGTTGCCATACTTGGTAGCAATCTCCATCATCCGACTCAAGGTCATGTCACCGGTTCGACCAAATTTCAAACTTAATTCTCTGTTCTTGACACCATCTTTGAAGGCGCAGACTGCCTGATGATCAGACACATTCTCCACAATATGGTGCAAAGTGATCCATCTCTGAATATACTCTCTGAGAGTCTCATTGGTCTTCTGCACGCAGACTTGCAACTCTGTCAGTCCAGCTGGTCGCTTGCAAGTTCCTTCAAACGTTCTGATGAACACTCGGGACAGATCTTCCCAAGTGTAAATGCTGCTAGGAGGTAATTGAGTTAACCATGCCCTGGCAGAACCTTCCAGCATGAGGGGCAAATGCTTCATGGCCACCTCGTCGTTCCCACCACCAATCTGAACTGCCACTCGGTAGTCCTCAAGCCAAGTTTCAGGCTTAGACTCACCAGTGAACTTGCTGACTCCTGTTGCCAACCTGAAATTGGGAGGGATAACTGCGGCTCTGATAGCTCTGCTGAAACATTCAGGACCAGAAACATGCACTCGACTGCTTGTGGGCGCATCTCTGTCGAGTCCGCCTCGATGGGATATGTTCCGGTCGACCAAACCTTGCACGATAATGGATCGCGCGTCGAAGCCTGGTTCTCTGGGGTCAACTGGAACTCTTCGCCCTGTACTGAACTGACGCCTGTCATCTTGCTGCCGAGGAGCGTAAGACCCACCCCTCGGAGGGGAATTGGGCACTCGACGCCTATCATCTCGGTTGAGTCGGTCATCATATTGGTCTCGCCGATTCTCGCGCCCTTCACGCCGCGGAGGCGATCTGGGACTGTGAGCCGACTGAACCGTATTCGCAGCGACGGATCGACTGTGAATTCTGTTGCGCGACTGCGACACGGCCAAATTCTGATCTCCTGCTGCCCGGAGCAGATCCCTGATCTGCATCAAGCCTCTGCCAGCTTCCGACTGAGAAGGCTGGATAGACTCTGCTATACGGGTCGCAGCTGCTAAATTCTGGATTGGGGTTCGATATACCTGAGTCGGCAGGAAGAGTTGACATCGACTGTTGTCGGGAACTCGTTGCCGTGCGCGCTCGTCGAGTGCTCGCTGAAGATTCTCCAGTCGAGTGCGTTCGGCCAAGTTGGCCAAACGTGCCTCCTCCAAGGCGCGAGCCTCGGGGGTTTCTCCTGCGATGGGAGTACGCAGGGCATCCACGTTCCTGCGGCGAAGTTCCTCTCTTTGCAGAGAGTCGAGTGGCTCGGGCTGGTACTCTTCGTGGTCTCGTGTGGGGTCGCCTCCGTCGCCTGCTCCACCATCACGGGCGAAGCCAGGGGGACTGCGGGGCCCGTCGACCATCAGGATTTCCGCCGCTGGATCACTGCTATCGCACTCGGATGCAGTCTCTACGGAGCCAGTCGACAGATCGAACAGGCCGTAGAGAGATTCGTCGGGCTCGATTGCCGCAACATGAGTGGTGGCCATCTGGCGAGCCACCGCGTGTCTCACCCACCGCTGAAGCCTCGACCGGCCCGAGCGCTTGCGCTGGCGGGAGACCGGGAGGGTGGACGATGGGGGAGTCGACCGATACGGCGTCGACGGTTGCCACAGCAGAACACCGCGGACACATGCGCAAAAATGCGTCGCACCGCGGACGGGGAGCGCATCAACGTCGAGTGGAGCCTCCTGGAGCCAGGCGGAGTCGTCGGCGATGAAGGTGAGAGCGCCGAGACGGATCTCTCGACCCTCGACCAAAACTCCAGCAGCCACCATGATGAAGGTACTCGGAAGAATCGCAACTTCTCCACAAAATTGCTAAAACACCGGCCCCACGGTGGGCGCCAACTGTCGTGGTTCTAAGCCTGACAGTAGAGTGGGGGTAGGTATGGAGAGGCAAGGTCCTAGCTATGGAGAGGTTGTAAACACAAGGGATGTACGAGTTCAGGCCCTTCTCGGAAGAAGTAAAAGCCCTACGTCTCGGAGCCCGGAGGCGGTCGAGTGGATTATGTGTATATGAGTTACAAGATGCCGAACCCCTCTGCCTGTGGAGGGGGGTGGCTTATATAGAGTGTGCCAGGACCCCAGCCAGCCCACGTAGGAGAGGGTTTAAGATGAGTTAAGTCTGGGGCGTTACTGGTAACGCCCCACATAAAGTGTCTTTACTATCATAAAGTCTACTTAATTACAGGCCGTTGCAGTGCAGAGTGCCTCTTGACCTTCTGGTGGTTGAGTGAGTCTTCGTGGTCGAGTCCTTCAAGTCAGTCGAGTGAGTCCCTCGTTGGTCGATTGGGAGGTG
This sequence comes from Triticum aestivum, assembly GCF_018294505.1. Lineage (NCBI taxonomy): Eukaryota > Viridiplantae > Streptophyta > Magnoliopsida > Poales > Poaceae > Triticum > Triticum aestivum. The sequence goes on along the minus strand of NC_057813.1, from coordinate 543,594,485 downwards.
ACCTCTTCTAAGGGTGTCCTTGGGCAGGGTACTTAGACCAGGTCTACGACCCTACCCTAGGTACATGACCCCAACAATCCTCTCTGCTCCAAACAATGGGTTGCTCAGACCATCTCAAATAACGAGGAACTGCCAGCTCAACAGAATTTACAGCTCTCTTATGAACCTTCTGGTCACGTTTGCATAAGCTGGTGGTAAATACATGGTACTGCCCACCGCTCAACTGTTTTGGTTGGCTCTGGTAACCCGACTGCTGCTGTTGCTGCTGTCCTCCTTGACCAGACTGCTGCTGATTATTTCCACTCGGCTGTCCCTCGAAACCAGAATTTGAACCGCCGCCTGGGCCATGAAAGCCGCCGGCCCCTGAACCGCCGCCAGATCCATGGCCACCATCAAAGATATTGGAGTTTTTAAACGCCCTCATGATCGCACAATCTTTCCACAGGTGTGTAGCGGGGTGCTCCCGGGTGCCGTGTTTTGGACAGGACTCGTTGAGTAGCTGCTCAAGAGATGGGCCTGACCCGCCGTTTCGAGGCCACTTACCCTTACGTCTCTAATTGTTACCCTGTGTACTAGCGTTAGCCACAAGCTCCAGGTTGCCATCCACCTTACGCTTATTGCTGCTTTGATTCCCCGGGTTGTGTTGTTGACCCTTTCCATTACCGTTCTTTTTACCCTTCCCTGTCTTCTCATCGTCAGACACGGGATCCTTGGTATTATCAGAATCGGCATATTTGACTAAAGCCGCCATCAACGTTCCCATATCGGTGCAATCACACTTAAGTCGTCCCAACTTCTGCCTCAACGGTTCAAAGTTGCAATTCTTCTCCAACATGAGGACTGCAGAGCCGGCATCCATCTTATCAGATGAGTGAATGATCTCCTTGACCCGGCGTACCCAATGGGTGGTGGACTCACCCTCCCCCTGTTTACAACTTGTCAAGTCCACGATTGACATGGACTGCTTATAGGTGTCTTTGAAGTTCTGGATAAACCAGGCCTTTAACTCCTCCCATGAACCAATGGAATTGGGTGGTAAACCTTTTAGCCATGACCGGGCCGTTCCATCTAACATCATGGTGAAGTATTTAGCCATTGCCGCGTCACTAACCTCCAACAGCTCCATGGCCATCTCATAGCTTTCAATCCATGCTCCGGGTTGTAAGTCGGCCGTATAATTCGGCACTTTTCGAGGTCCCTTGAAGTCCTTAGGCAGGCGCACATTGCGCAAAGCCGGTATCAAACAGGGAACTCCACCGGTTCTGGTGCCTACTCCCATCTCAAAAGAAGTCGTTGGATACTCCGGGATATCCTGGTGAGTCGCCCGCTGAGCCGCCAGTTGAGCCGCCCGCTCGTTCTCCTGACGTACTCGGTTCTGCACCGGGTTATAGCCACCATGCTGGCATTGGGCGTTGCTTGATAAAGCTTCGTACTCCATGTGCCTGCTGTAACTTGGGCTCCGGTTCTGACGAGGCGGCGCTAACCAAGGTGGAGGGGTTGAATGAATTCTATCCCGGCTTTGAGAATAGGTCTCTTGCTGAGCCAGAGCCGTCTGGACAAGTTCCCTGATCCTCCGGGTCTCCACCGCTGTTGGATCATCACCATCCACTGGAAGAGCCGCCAAACGCGCTGACGCTGCAATTAAATTCTCCATGGGGTTGGAAAAGTGACCCTCTGGTTTTGGCACATAACGCGGCAGTGCCATGCTCATGTGAGGAGGTGGCATCTCCTGACGCTGAGCCGGTCCTCCCGCTCCGGGTGTCATGAACTGATTAGCATTGGGCGGGTTACTTGGCCCGACTCCGGGTGTGGCAAAGAGAACCCTAGGATCGTAATTCGGAGGTAACCGGGATTGGGTCTTCTGGTGTCTCCTCCTCATTACTTCATTGGACGCGTTTAAACTCATTGTGAGCTGATAAGCCTCTGACTGCAACCGCTGTGCCCGGGCGTTGAGATCCGCCCGCTCCGTAGCTAGCCTAGTGTCCTCAGCTGCTAAGGCTTCCTTGGACTGAGCTATCTCCTCACGTACCTGTGCTACCTCCGCGTCATGCTCATCTTTGTTTGCAGGGATGACTGTGGCAGTTAACAAGGTCGTAAGCTTGTCCATGAGGTCCATCAGTATTTGAGCCGGCAGGCGCACAGGGCCTCCTGCCCCGGCTGCTCCTAACCCGGAAGTGATTGCGGCCGCGGCTGTAGAGTTTTGCCCGGGTTGAGTCCTAGCCATAAAGACTCCTGCCCAATTTGGCGACTCGCAGAGGTCCGGAATACTAAGGCCATCGGAACAGCCCCCGAGCGCACCATCTTGAACTTGATACAAAGAATCTATTGAACCGGTGGACGAATCACCATCAGAGGGGACGTCCGTCTCACCACCATCTTCAGGACCTTCAGAAAGCTCTTCTCCGTGGACGCAGCCCACAAAGACATGCTTCATGCCGGGTTGAACTCGAGCGGGACTCGCACGCTGAGCCATCTCGAGAGGTCGGTGCAGCTGTCCGGCTCAGGCCCCGGCTCACCAATCCGGCCGATGAAGGTGTGGATCCCTCCAAAGGGGACCCGGTACCTGTACTCAATTGAGCCGGCGTCGAGGCCCCAGCCTTCGTCGTCGAAGTAGATCTTGCCGCGACGACTTTTGGTCATCCGTCCCACTACGTATCCCTTGAGCCCTTCGAAGTTGCCCTTCAAGAACTCAAATCCACCGTGCGCTGGCCCCACGGTGGGCGCCAACTGTCGTGGAATTATCGCGTCAGATGTCCTCGTGAAAGGACTTAGTTGTGGAGCCATCGCAACTAGGAAGCTTGAAGGGGTTAATCGATACAAAGGACACGAGAGGTTTTATACTAGTTCGGCCCCTTACGGTGAAGGTAAGGCCTATGTCTAGTTGAGTTGGTATTGATGTTTCGATGACCAGGGAGCGAGATACGCTATGCCTGGCTCTCGATGAGTTGTTTCTTTTCCTAAGCCGCCAGCGGGTCGTCCCCTTATATACACGAGTCGACGCCCTGCGGCCTACAGAGTCCCGGCCGGTTTATAAACATTGTCCGGCTCAGTGACTAGTTAAGTCTACCTTATGATACAAGTAATATTATAACTGCGGTTTACTACAACGGGCCTTAAATCGCCGGTGGGCTTTAAGCTTCCTATGAACCGTCATCTTTATGTCTTGTCTTGGGCTTCTCTCCGGTGAGTCCTCTTTGCGTAACCCGGCCCCTCCTGGGCGGCTTACACAAATAGTTATATCCCCAACACCAGATACACCTCATCAAGCCCTACCGTGCCAACCATGTGTCAGGGCGGGGCTGTACACGCCCCGGGGGCTCCTCCCGGAGGGGAGCCTTCTCCCACACATCAGTGGAAGCACCATGCTCCATGCTAGCTGACGACACTGCCAAGGAGCGGCTATGCCCGTACTGGTGATAAACAATTGACACGGAAGCGCTATGCTCCGTGCTGGTGATAAACAACTGAGGGTGTCCTACGGCCGCATCAACCTCAGGGAGACCAGAGCTCAGTGTCCGGCCCCATCGTAACGCCTCCCCTCGGGAGTGCCACGCGAGGGGGCTGCGCACGGGGGCTACGCCCAGGCCACGCCCGGGCGCACGCCACCCAGCCAGGCCCCTCGGGCCTGGTTCGTCGCGCGCCCCTCCCCGAGCGGAGCCATGGTACGAAGGCCGTTTGAACGTCAAGGGGGACTCCTGAGCATCACGACTCAGGAGCCTAACTGGTCACGTAGCCCCTCACTCCTTGGTCCCGTCCTGGGCTAATGGCAGTTGAGGTATGCGCGGGGCCGGGCCCTGCCGACGTAGAACGGCAGATCCTCTCCTATGCCTCCCCTCCCTACTTGCTTGTCACGCCCAAGATGCGACCCTATCCTAAAGGAACTCGAAGGTCCCACCAAGGATAGAAGCGCATCTTGAAGACGCTTTTGCAAGGTGGATATCATTACATCAACATTACATAATAGATGGGGATACATATCAGAGACATACAATGCCACAAGAATACAACAACACATCATACATAAGATCAACATCCGACTATGGATGAAACACAAACAGAAACTCAAACGACATCCACCCTGCTAACCCAGGCTAACGACCTGGAACCTATCCCCTGATTGAAGAAGAAGCAGAAGAAGAACTCCAAGACAAGCAAACAACACTCTCGCATCATGATCATCGCATAACTTGTACCTGCAACTATTGTTGTAGTAATCTGTGAGCCACGAGGACTCAGCAATCCCATTACCATGGGTATCAAGAATAGAAAAGCTTAATGGGTAAGGAAAGGATAAAGTGGTGAGGTTGCAGCACCGACTAAGCATGATGTGGTGACTAACATACGCAAATAAGAGCGAGAAGAGAAGCAACGGAACGGTCATGAAGCTAGCAATGATCAAGAAGTGATCCTGAACTCCTACTTACGTCAAACATAACCCCAAACCGTGTTCACTTCCCGGACTCCGCCGAAAAGAGACCATCACGACTACACACACGGTTGATGCGTTTTAATTCGAATTAGGTGTCAAGTTATCTACAACCGGACATTAACAAATTCCCATCTGCCGCATAACCGTGGGCACGACTTTCAAAAGTTTAAACCCTGTAGGGGTGTCCCAACTTAGCCCATCACAAGCTCTCACGGTCAACGAAGGATATTCCTTCTCCTAGGAAGACCCGATCAGACTCGGAATCCTGGTTAAAAGACATTTTGACAATGGTAAAACAAGACCAGCAAAGTTGCCTGATGTGCCGACAAATCCCGATAGGAGCTGCACATATCTCGTTCTCAGGGCAACACCAGATGAGACTAGCTACGAGTAAAACCAATCCTCAATTTTCCCAAGGTGGCCCCGCAGGCAGCTCAGTTCGGACCAACACTCGAAGGAGCACTAGCCTGGGGGGGTTAAAATAAAGACGATCCTTGAGTCTGCAGAACCCAAGGGAAAAAGGCTTAGGTGGCAAATGTTAAAACCAAGATTGGGCCTTGCTGGAGGAGTTTTATTCAAAGCGAACTGTCAAGGGGGTCCCCTAAATCACCCAACCGTGTAAGCAACGCAAAATCAAGGAACATAACACCGGTATGATGGAAACTAGGGCGCCAAGAGTGGAACAAAACACCAGGCATAAGGCCTAGTCTTCCACCCTTTACCAAGTATATAGATGCTTTAATTAAATAAGAGATATTGTGATATCCCAACATAATCATGTCCACCATGGAGCAATCTTCAACTTCACCTGCAACTAAAAATGCTATAATAGGGGCTGAGCAAAGCGGTAACATAGCCAAGCAACGGTTTGCTAGGAAGGGTGAAAAAGGTTAGAGGCTGACATGGCAATTTGGGAGGCTTAAAGAGAAAATGATAGGTAGCGCAGCATAGTGATAGAACGAAGCAACTAGCATAGCAATGATAGTAGTGAGATCCAGGGTAGCGGTCATCTTGCCTGAAATCCCGCAAGGAAGAAGAACGAGTCCATGAAGAAGATGAATCCATGAAAATGAACCAAGTGTAGACGAACGAATCCTCACGATCGCAACGAAACAGGAACTGATGAGAAGGAGCACAACCGGAAAGAAGCAAACAACAAGGTAAACACACAACACATAGACAAGACATGATGCGCAACCAAGCATGATGCATGACAAAGCTAGATGAGGCTAATCATGGCAAGAAATGATGCATACAAGAGCAACACATCAAAGCAAGTTTAAATGAGGCCGGAAACAACAAATAACAAATCTGGTAAGTCCTCATATGCAAATTTCGAAATTGGTCCAGATCTGAAAAAACCTTATGTTCAAGTTGTTAAACAGCAAGTTAAGATGCACAAAGATTATCTACACGAAATTCTAGTCAAGTTACATATAAAGTCCATTTAGTTCGGAGCTACGGCCTAGAAGATATGAGCAAAATAAGTTAAACATGGAATTGATGCAAAATGCATTCAAACATCAAGCCAACACCTCAAAACATGGATGTAACAAGGTAATATGAAACTACATGAAATTCTAAGCAAGTTTCATATCGAGCATGCTCAAAACGGAGCAAGGGTTCAACACACTCTACAAGTTTAAAGGACAAGTTGTCCAAAACAGCAACTAGGCATCTTGCAAGCATCAAAACAATATGCTACAGCATCTCAAAATGAAAACAGAAGATATGAACACTGAGCTATCTTCATAAATCACTAGAACATGCTCAAACCGACATGGAAAGATTGCATCTAATAACAGTTTCAGAATTAGCAGAAATAACATCAGGTTGCAATGTTTAGAGCTACCAAACAACATGTTACATGAACTTAACATGGCAAACAAAGGCATGGCATGCTAATACTAAAGACAAAGAACAAATCTCCCTTACTGAACTAATTCCAAAGATCCACAGACAATATGGTAGGATACATGCAAACATGGCAAATAATATGACAGATTCAGACATGGCAGGAACAACAATAAGTAGGCATGTTGGTAAGCTTGTACCACTCACCACAGAGCAATACATGGCATGTGAAGTAAACCAACAGTAATATGACATATTTATGAAGCTAAGCATGGCAAGATAAAGTTCATAGGGTGCATATATCACTAGCAAAGCTCATGGCAAAACTGAAATTAATGTTAACAGGCTGACAGCAACATTATTTAGCAATTTTAGAGCAAAATTACAACAAGCTACAGCAGGATATAAATGCAACCAAGGGCATAGATGGATATATCATGACATGTATAACACAACATCCTTATTGGACATCTCCATATTATGCATAGAATGACTTGTAGCAGCAGGTTTACCTAGCATCACGAAATAACAGATTCAGCCCAGCAAAACAGTAACAACAAGTACCATACTTCACAAGCTTGATGCACACACTACAAGACTCACAAAAATACATGGATTGCACCCCTGTAAATATGGCATGATGTAGCTCAAAACTCATGTAGGACTCATGCTCATAGGATGCACACACAAAATGCAATGAAAATAACAAATCATCAAATTCTGTTAATAGACAGCAGTTAACATCATATAGCACTCTTGCAACGATAATTAGGGCATCCATATGGACTCAAACAAGCATGGCACAATGGAACAAAATGAAGAGCACATCATGATGAACATTCTGATATATTATACGCATGAAACGAAGCATCACACATGAAGTTATGGCTTGCAAAACATAGCACCAGAATGCACAAATTAAGGGACTTGGGCGATTTTTGAAAAAAAACGAGTGAGTGCAAAATTACTATATAGCGCACGGTGCGAGGGACAGCTGGGTTGCTCACCAATGGGCTCGGCCCATATGAAGAGGAGGTGAGGCAGGACGGTGGGGGGAGCCGGGCTGGGCCGTGGCCCACGAGGCCTGCATGGCTGGAGGAGGCCCAGGACGGCGCCAAGCGCCCGAGCTCGTCGCCCGATCCGGGAGGCCGAGCAAGGCGGCGACGCTGGCAGGGCTCTGGCGATGCAGGGACGGGGATGAGGCAGGGGCCGGCGAGGAGGCGACAGGGACCGGTAGATCGGGTCCGGTGCGGGTCGCAGGTCGAGGTCGAGGCGAAGAGGAGGCGGCGTCTCTAGCGAGTCGAGGCGCGGGGAAGGCTGCGGCAGCGATGGCGGCCGGGACGAGGTCGCGGCGCACGGCGGCGTTGCCGGGCGGCGCGCAGGACGGCGGGGGACTCAAGGTCGAGGTGGAAGCGAGGCGAGAGGAGCTCGGGCTCCGGCGAGCTCCTGCCAGAGCAACGGCGGAAGGCGGCGGCGAGCAGGATGGCGCGGTCGGTGCTAGGGACGCCGGCGAGGCGCAGAGGCGGGCGAACGGGTGACGCGGTGCCCTCGGGCCAGGGCGGGCCGAGCGCGGGCCTGGCGGGCCGCGACTGCTGGGAACGTGGCTCGGGCGATGTGGAGGGCATCGGTGGACATGTCCGGCGGCGGGCGGACATGTCCGGCGGGCGAGAGGGAGGTTTGATCTAGGGTTAGGGTAGGATTTGATCCGAAATTTTGGGGGAGGGGGTGTTTAAATAGGAAGAGGGGGCTAGGAGAGTCCAAATGGGGTGTGGTTTTCGCCCACACAATCATGATTGAACGACCGAGAGCATGGAGGGGGTTTGGATGGGCTAGGGCTATGTGAAAGGGGCTGGGCTGCAAAGAGAGAGGGGTTACGGGCTACGCGGTTAACCTTTGGGCATAAAACGACCTCCAAATGGAACGAAACTTGACGGGCGGTCTACCGGTGATATACCAAGGCCACTCGGCAAACCTTGGTCCATTCTGAGAACTTTTTTATCCCGCTCACGAAACAAGGTCTGAGAGGTGCGGCAGGCACCTGCAATTGTGTCTGTGCTGAGAACGGACAACAGAGAGAACCGGGGGAACCCGAACGGATGGAAGGTTTGAAAAACATGCAGATGAAATGAGAGGATGACATGGAAAAATGCAACACGCAAGCAAAGACATGGAAACTATGACAAATAACTGGGAGACACCTGGCGCATCGAATCCGGGGCGTTACAACTCTCCTCCACTAACAAGAGATCTCGTCCCGAGATCTTAGGAATGAGACGGAAGAAAAAAAGGAAGAGGTGAAATAAGACCAGAAGAGAGAAGAATAACAAGGTCGAGAGGACTCGGATAGAAAAGAGGAATAACGAGTATGACGAAATCAAATGCTCATGGAAACAAGATAGACTCTGAAACCACTCCGGTTAGAACAAGATAGAAAAGGAATGAATAAAAAAATCGGCAGCACTCCGACTGAAAATGGAAGGAATAGAACATGAACTTCACCCAATGAGATGGCACTTGACGAGATGACCAATGCCATGCCTCCGGAAGAATTGAAAGAATGGAATGAAAAGAACTTAGAAAGAAGGATTGAATGGAGTTGTTGAGAACATCAACAACGAAAGAATAAGCTTGTTGTGGACTTATCAAAAACAACTCAAAACTTGAGCTGAAATTATACCACAACCAATGTCTGAATAGCTAAGAAGAACGAAGAAATGCAAAACTCCACTTCAAAAGAAATACGGAGAATTAATTGCACTTCGAGACGCGAGAAGAAAAGATACTTGAACTCCACCAACAAAATCTTGATGAAAACTTGAAGAATGAATTAACTCATGAAGAACCACCATGAAGAACTCCGGTGACAAAAGGATGATGAGATAGAGTTGAAGGATGAAAGAATAAGATGAGCCTTGCGGTGATTTAGATGGAGGTTCCAACGAAATGGCCGAGTAATTTGAACTCCGGGAAAAGAAAAGATGAAAACACTTGGAACTAGAATTTATTCACAAGAACAAACTCCGAAGAAAGGGATTACTTACTTGGATGAAATAAGAATATGAATTACGTTATGCTTATCCGCATCCAACTTAATGGGTGACGAGCGGGTTTGGCATGCAACTTATTCCTCTTGAAAAGGATTGAGAAATGACATATCGCAAACTTGAGAAGGTCTTCATGAACCGCCGGTAGGATTTGGAAGAACGAATGAATTAATATGATAATCAGGGAAAAAGGAATCTGAAGGAACCACCAAAAGAATTAGAAAAATGACTGATGAAAGAGAATGAATCACCGGGAAGAATAAGAAGAACAAATATGTTTGATGGAATTTAGACGCAAGAGAACGGGAAGAGCTCGATCTGATTAAAAAGCACTTGAATGAAGCGCCGTGATAATTAGAGAACGATAGCTGGAATGATGTCCTCCGGTGAAACGAAAAAGAAATCAACTCCTGAAATACTCCGGATGGGTAAGAAAGAATATCTTACAAAATGAAATAATTTGAGAGGATGATATGAAGCTAGAACCATGAATCTTCAAGAGGACGGACAAGATAAATTCTTCTTCGGTCTTCAAATGACGACGGGAAAACACCACCAAAATTTGTTGAAATACTCTGGGAGAATGAAAAAGAGGAAGGGTTGAACCAAAGATGAAAAGAATTTGAAAGTGATCTTGGAGATGGCATCTGACTGATGAAATCCATTCTTACGTCACACTTGAAAAGAATTGAGAATAACTCCGGGAGAATTAGAAGAGTCAGGTAAGATCCTGGGAAACGACCTGTGGGTTAGGGCCCACTAAAATAGAACACCGTTGGAAAGGGATGTTGAAGAGATAGATGATGCAGCGAAACAATTGAAATATTTGAATGAGGTGACAACCTCGAATTAATTGGAACACTGACGAATCTCCTGAGAATGTCTTGAGCACTCCGGAAGGATAAACTGGCGAGAGGCGAACGAGTAGGGAAAACACTTGATCCAAGGGAAAGAATATGATCAGCCCGAAAAAACTTGAATTGAGTCCACCGGAAAAGAGATGAAGAATGTCAAACAAAAGAGAATTCACCGGTTGGAACAATTGACGAAATACTGAAGAGGCTCTGCACGAATGAAATTGATGGTCGAAAGAGACTCAGACTCCGGGAAGAAAAAAGGGTGGGAGGGCGGAAAAAACAAAGGCAACTTGAAATGGGGAACCGACGAATAACTTGAAGAGAAAGCACCGGTTGGAATAATTGAGGAAAGAAATCAAAGACTTCGCACGAGTAGGATGGATACTCAATTACGTACTCCGGCTCCAAGGAGAAAAAGGGTGGGTGGGTGGGAAAAGAAAACAACTGAGGATTGAACTTGCAAAGATGAAGAGGCTCGAGTCAACTTGACGAGACATGCACCGGATGCAAAGAGCTGAGAACCAACGATCGGAAAACCAACTGCGTGATCCTAAAGAAAATTTGAAAGGAAAGAGGAAAAATTCAAAACACCTACGTCAAGATTCCTGACCAAAGCGACAAAGGGGCTGAGGAGTAAAAAGAAGTCCTACTCTCCGATATAACTAGACTCCAAAAAGTTTTCTTCTAGACTCAACAACGGCAAACAATTCGATCAATCAAGGGGGCTCCTATGGTCGGTCGATGCTCTGATACCAACTTGTCACGCCCAAGATGCAACCCTATCCTAAAGGAACTCGAAGGTCCCACCAAGGATAGAAGCGCATATTGAAGACGCTTTTGCAAGGTGGATATCATTATATCAACATTACATAATAGATGGGCATACATACCAAAGACATACAATGCCACAAGAATACAACAACACATCATACATAAGATCAACATCCGACTACGAATGAAACACAAACATAAACTCAAACGACATCCACCCTGCTAACCCAGGCTGCCAACCTGGAACCTATCCCCTGATCCAAGAAGAAGCAGAAGAAGAACTCCAAGACAAGCAAACAACGTTCTTGCGTCATGATCATCGCATAACCTGTACCTGCAACTGTTGTTGTAGTAATATGTGAGCCACGAGGACTCAGCAATCCTATTACCATGGGTATCAATACTAGCAAAGCTTAATGGGTAAGGAAAGGATAAAGTGGTGAGGTTGCAGCAGCGACTAAGCACGATGTGGTGACAAACATACGCAAATAAGAGCGAGAAGAGAAGCAACGGAATGGTCGTGAAGCTAGCAATGATCAAGAAGTGATCCTGAACTCCTACTTGCATCAAACATAACCCAAAACCGTGTTCACTTCCCGGACTCCGCCGAAAAGAGACCATCACAGCTACACACACGGTTGATGCGTTTTAATTCGAATCTGGTGTCAAGTTATCTACAACCGGACATTAACAAATTCTCATCTGCCGCATAACTGCGGGCACGGCTTTCGAACGTTTAAACCCTGCAGGGGTGTCCCAACTTAGCACATCACAAGCTCTCGTGCTCAACGAAGGATATTCCTTCTCCCAGGAAGACCCGATCAGACTCTGAATCCCGGTTACAAGACATTTCGACAATGGTAAAACAAGACCAGCAAAGCCGCCCGATGTGCCGACAAATCCCGATAGGAGCTGCACATATCTCATTCTCATGCAACACCGGATGAGACTAGCTACGAATAAAACCAGTCCTCAAGTTTCCCCAAGGTGGCCCCGCAGGCAGCTCAGTTCGGACCAACACTCGAAGGAGCACTGGCCCGGGGGGGTTAAAATAAAGATGACCCTTGAGTCTGCAGAACCCAAGGGAAAAAGGCTTAGGTGGCAAATGTTAAAACCAAGATTGGGCCTTGCTAGAGGAGTTTTATTCAATGCAAACTATCAAGGGGGTCCCATAAATCACCCAACCGTGTAAGGAACGCAAAATCAAGGAACATAACACCGGTATGATGGAAACTAGGGCGGTAAGAGTGGAACAAAACACCAGGCATAAGGCCGAGTCTTCCACCCTTTACTAAGTATATAGATGCATGAATTAAATAAGAGATATTGTGATATCCCAACATAATCCTGTCCACCATGGAGCAATCTTCAACTTCACCTGCAACTAACAACACTATAAGAGGGGCTAAGCAAAGCGGTAACATAGCCAAGCAACGGTTTGCTAGGAAGAGTGAAAAAGGTTAGAGGCTGACATGGCAATTTGGGAGGCTTAAAGAGCAAATGATAGGTAGCGCAGCATAGCGATAGAACGAAGCAACTAGCATAGCAATGATAGTAGTGAGATCCAGGGTAGCGGTCATCTTTCCTGAAATCCCGCAAGGAAGAAGAACGAGTCCATGAAGAAGATGAAGCCACGAAGACGAATCAAGTGTAGACGAACGAATCCTCACGATCGCAACGAAACAGGAACTAACGAGAAGGAGCACAACCGGAAAGAAGCAAACAACAAGGTAAACACACAACACATAGACAAGACATGATGCGCAACCAAGCATGATGCATGACAAAGCTAGATGAGGCTAATCATGGCAAGAGATGATGCATACAAGAGCAACACATCAAAGCAAGTTTAAATGAAGCCGGAAACAACAAATAATAAATCCGGTAAGTCCTCATATGCAAATTTCGAAATTGGTCCAGATCTGAAAAAACCTTATGTTCAAGTTGTTAAACAGCAAGTTAAGATGCACAAAGATTATCTACACGAAATTCTAGTCAAGTTACATATAAAGTTCATTTAGTTCGGAGCTACGGCCTAGAAGATATGAGCAAAACAAGTTAAACATGGCATTGATGCAAAATGCATTCAAACATCAAGCAAACACCTCAAAACATGGATGTAACAAGGTAATATGAAACTACATGCAATTCTAAGCAAGTTTCATATAGAGCATGCTCAAAATGGAGCAACGGTTCAACACACACACTACAAGTTTAAAGGACAAGCTGTCCAAAACAGCAACTAGGCATCTTGCAAGCATCAAAACAATATGCTACAGCATCTCAACATGAAAACAAAAGATATGGACATGATGTACAGATGAAGCATAACAAAACATGAACACAGAGCTATCTCCATAAATCACTAGAACATGCTCAAACCGACATGGCAAGATTGCATCTAATAACAGTTTTAGAATTAGCATAAATAACATCAGGTTGCAATGTTTAGAGCTACCAAACAACATGTTACATGAACATAACATGGAAAACAAAGGCATGGCATGCTAATACTAAAGACAAAGAACAAATCTCCCTTACTGAACTAATTCCAAAGATCCACAGAAAATATGGTAGGATCCATGCAAACATGGCAAATGATATGACAGATTCAGACATGGCAGGAACAACAATAAGTAGGCATGTTGGTAGGCTTGTACCACTCACCACAGAGCAATACATGGCATGTGAAGTAAACCAACAGTAATATGACATATTTATGAAGCTAAGCATGGCAAGAGAAAGTTTATAGGGTGGATAGATCACTAGCAAAGCTCATGACAAAACTAAACTTAATGTTAACAGGCTGACAGCAACATTATTTAGCAATTTTAGAGCAAAATTACAACAAGCTACAGCAGGATATAAATGCAACCATGGGCATAGATGGATATAACATGACATGTATAACACAACATCCTTATTAGACATCTCCAGATTATGCATAGAATGACTTGTAGCAGCAGGTTTACCTAGCATCACGAAATAACAGATTCAGCCTAGCAAAACAGTAACAACAAGTACCATACTTCACAAGCTTGATGCACTCACTACAATACTCACAAAAATACATGGATTCCACCCCTGTAGATATGGCATGATGTAGCTCAAAACTCATGTAGGACTCATGCTCATAGGATGCACACACAAAATGCAATGAAAATAACAAATCATCAAGTTCTGTTAATAGACAGCAGTTAACATCATATAGCACTCTTGCAACGATAATTAGGGCATCAATATGGACTCAAACAAGCATGGCACAATGGAACAAAATGAAGAGCACATCATGATGAACATTCTGATATATTATACGCACGAAGCGGAGCAGCACACATGAAGTTATGGCATGCAAAACATAGCACCAGAATGCACAAATTAAGGGACTTGGGCGATTTTTGAAAAAAAAACGAGTGAGCGCAAAATTACTATATAGCGCACGGTGCGAGGGACAGCTGGGTTGCTCACCAATGGGCTCGACCCATATGAAGAGGAGGTGAGGCAGGCCGGTGGGGGGAGTCGGGCTGGGCCGTGGCCCATGAGGCCTGCGTGGCTCGAGGAGGCCCAGGACGGCGCCGAGCGCCCGAGCTCGTCGCCCGATCCGGGAGGCCGAGCAAGGCAGCGACGCTGGCGGGGCTCCGGCGATGCAGTGACGGGGATGAGGCAGGGGCCGGTGAGGAGGCGACAGGGACCGGTAGATCGGGTCCGGCGGGGGTCGCAGGTCGAGGTCGAGGCAAAGAGGAGGCGGCGTCTCTGGCGAGCCGGGGCGCAGGGAAGGCTGCGGCGGCGATGGCGGCCGGGACGAGGTCGCGGCGCACGGCAGCATTGCCGGGCGGCACACAGGACGGCGGGGGACTCGCGGTCAAGATGGAAGCGAGGCGAGAGGAGCTCAGGCTCCGGCGAGCTCCTGCTAGAGCAACGGCGGAAGGGGGCGGCGAGCAGGATGGCGCGGTAAGCGCTAGGGACGCCGGAGAGGCGCAGAGGCGGGCGAACGGGCGAGGCCGCGACTGCTGGGAACGTGGCTCGGGCGATGTGGAGGGCATCGGTGGACATGTCCGGCGGCGGGCAGACATGTCCGGCGGGCGAGAGGGAGGTTTGATCTAGGGTTAGGGTAGGATTTGATCCGAAATTTCGGGGGAGGGGGTGTTTAAATAGGAAGAGGGGGCTAGGAGAGTCCAAATGGGGTGTGGTTTTCGCCCACACGATCATGATCGAACGACCGAGAGCATGGAGGGGGTTTGGATGGGCTAGGGCTGTGTGAAAGGGGCTGGGCTGCAAAGAGAGAGGGGTTACGCGCTACGCGGTTAACCTTTGGGCATCAAACGACCTCCAAATGGAACGAAACTTGACGGTCGGTCTACCGGTGATATACCAAGGCCACTCGGCAAACCTTGGTCCATTCTGAGAACGTTTTTATCCCGCTCACAAAACAAGGTCTGAGAGGTGCGGCAGGCACGTGAAATTGTGTCTGTGCTGAGAACGGACAACGGAGAGAACCGGGGGAACCCGAACGGATGGAAGGTTTGAAAAACATGCAGATGAAATGAGAGGATGACATGGAAAAATGCAACACGCAAGCAAAGACATGGCAACTATGACAAATAACTGGGAGACACCTGGCGCATCGAATCCGTGGCGTTACAACTCTCCTCCACTAACAAGAGATCTCGTCCCGAGATCTTAGGAATGAGACGAAAGAAAAAAAGGAAGAGGTGAAATAAGACCAGAAGAGAGAAGAATAACAAGGTCGAGAGGACTCGGATAGAAAAGAGGAATAATGAGTATGACGAAATCAAATGCTCATGGAAACAAGATAGACTCTGAAACCACTCCGGTTAGAACAAGATAGAAAAGGAATGAATAAAAAAATCAGCAGCACTCCGACTGAAAATGGAAGGAATAGAACATGAACTTCACCCAATGAGATGGCACTTGACGAGATGACCAATGCCATGCCTCCGGAAGAATTGAAAGAATGGAATGAAAAGAACTTAGAAAGAAGGATTGAATGGAGTTGTTGAGAACATCAACAACGAAAGAATAAGCTTGTTGTGGACTTATCAAAAACAACTCAAAACTTGAGCTGAAATTATACCACAACCAATGTCTGAATAGCTAAGAAGAACGAAGAAATGCAAAACTCCACTTCAAAAGAAATACGGAGAATTAATTGCACTTCGAGACGCGAGAAGAAAAGATACTTGAACTCCACCAACAAAATCTTGATGAAAACTTGAAGAATGAATTAACTCATGAAGAACCACCATGAAGAACTCCGGTGACAAAAGGATGATGAGATAGAGTTGAAGGATGAAAGAATAAGATGAGCCTTGCGGTGATTTAGATGGAGGTTCCAACGAAATGGCCGAGTAATTTAAACTCCGGGAAAAGAAAAGATGAAAACACTTGGAACTAGAATTTATTCACAAGAACAAACTCCGAAGAAAGGGATTACTTACTTGGATGAAATAAGAATATGAATTACGTTATGCTTATCCGCATCCAACTTAATGGGTGACGAGCGGGTTTGGCATGCAACTTATTCCTCTTGAAAAGGATTGAGAAATGACATATCGCAAACTTGAGAAGGTCTTCATGAACCGCCGGTAGGATTTGGAAGAACGAATGAATTAATATGATAATCAGGGAAAAAGGAATCTGAAGGAACCACCGAAAGAATTAGAAAAATGACTGATGAAAGAGAATGAATCACCGGGGAGAATAAGAAGAACAAATATGTTTGATGGAATTTAGACGCAAGAGAATGGGAAGAGCTCGATCTGATTAAAAAGCACTTGAATGAAGCGCCAGGATAATTAGAGAACGATAGCTGGAATGATGTCCTCCAGTGAAACAAAAAAGAAATCAACTCCTGAAATACTCCGGATGGGTAAGAAAGAATATCTTACAAAATGAAATAATTCGAGAGGATGATATGAAGCTAGAACCACGAATCTTCAAGAGGACGGACAAGATAAATTCTTCTTCGGTCTTCAAATGACGACGGGAAAACACCACCAAAATTTGTTGAAATACTCTGGGAGAATGAAAAAGAGGAAGGGTTGAACCAAAGATGAAAAGAATTTGAAAGTGATCTTGGAGATGGCATTTGACTGATGAAATCCATTCTTACGTCACACTTGAAAAGAATTGAGAATAACTCCGGGAGAATTAGAAGAGTCAGGTAAGATCCTGGGAAATGACCTGTGGGTTAGGGCCCACTAAAATAGAACACCGTTGGAAAGGGATGTTGAAGAGATAGATGATGCAGCGAAACAATTGAAATATTTGAATGAGGTGACAACCTCGAATTAATTGGAACACTGACGAATCTCCTGAGAATGTCTTGAGCACTCCAGAAGGATAAACTGGCGAGAGGTGAATGAGCAGGGAAAACACTTGATCCAATGGAAAGAATATGATCAACCCGAAAAAACTTGAATTGAGTCCACCGGAAAAGAGATGAAGAATGTCAAACAAAAGAGAATTCACCGGTTGGAATAATTGACGAAATACTGAAGAGGCTCCGCACGAATGAAATTGATGGTCGAAAGAGACTCAGACTCCGGGAAGAAAAAAGGGTGGGAGGGCGGGAAAAACAAAGGCAACTTGAAATGGGGAACCGACGAATAACTTGAAGAGAAAGCACCAGTTGGAGTAATTGAGGAAAGAAAGCAAAGACTTCGCACGAGTAGGATGGATACTCTATTACGGACTCCGGCTCCAAGGAGAAAAAGGGTGGGTGGGTGGGAAAAGAAAACAACTAAGGATTGAACTCGCAAAGATGAAGAGGCTCGAGTCAACTTGACGAGACATGCACCGGATGCAAAGAGCTGAGAACCAACGATCGGAAAACCAACTGCATGATCCTAAAGAAAATTTGAAACGAAAGAGGAAAAATTCAAAACACCTACGTCAAGATTCCTGACCAGAGCGACAAAGGGGTTGAGGAGTAAAAAGAAGTCCTACTCTCCGGTATAACTAGACTCCAAAAAGTTTTCTTCTAGACTCAACAACAGACAAACTACTTGATCAATCAAGGGGGCTCCTATGGTCGGTCGAGGCTCTGATACCAACTTGTCATGCCCAAGATGCAACCCTATCCTAAAGGAACTCGAAGGTCCCACCAAGGATAGAAGCGCATCTTGAAGACGCTTTTGCAAGGTGGATATCATTACATCAACATTACATAATAGATGGGCATACATACCAGAGACATACAATGCCACAAGAATACAACAACACATCATACATAAGATCAACATCCGACTACGGATGAAACACAAACATAAACTCAAATGACATCCACCCTGCTAACCCAGGCTGCCGACCTGGAACCTATCCCCTGATCGAAGAAGAAGCAGAAGAAGAACTCCAAGACAAGCAAACAACGGTCTCGCGTCATGATCAACGCATAACCTGTACCTACAATTGTTGTTGTAGTAATCTGTGAGCCACGAGGACTCAGCAATCTTATTACCATGGGTATCAAGACTAGCAAAGCTTAATGGGTAAGGAAAGGATAAAGTGGTGAGGTTGCAGCAGCCACTAAGCATGACGTGGTGACTAACATACGCAAATAAGAGCGAGAAGAGAAGCAACGGAAGGGTCGTGAAGCTAGCAATGATCAAGAAGTGATCCTGAACTCCTACTTACGTCAAACATAACCCAAAACCGTGTTCACTTCCCGGACTCTACCGAAAAGAGACCATCACGGCTACACACACGGTTGATGCGTTTTAATTTGAATCAGGTGTCAAGTTATCTACAACCGCACATTAACAAATTCTCATCTGCCGCATAACCGCGGGCACGACTTTCGAAAGTTTAAACCCTGCAGGGGTGTCCCAACTTAGCCCATCACAAGCTCTCATGGTCAACGAAGGATATTCCTTCTCCCAGGAAGACCCGATCAGACTCTGAATCCCGGTTACAAGACATTTCGACAATGGTAAAACAAGACCAGCAAAGCCGCCCGATGTGCCGACAAATCCCGATAGGAGCTGCACATATCTCGTTCTCAGGGCAACACCGGATGAGACTAGCTACGAGTAAAACCAGTCCTCAAGTTTCCCCAAGGTGGCCCCGCAGGCAGCTCAGTTCAGACCAACACTCGAAGGAGCACTGGCCCGGGGGGGTTAAAATAAAGATGAACCTTGAGTCTGCAGAACCCAAGGGAAAAAGGCTTAGGTGGCAAATGTTAAAACCAAGATTGGGCCTTGCTGGATGAGTTTTATTCAACGCGAACTGTCAAGGGGGTCCCATAAATCACCCAACCGTGTAAGGAACGCAAAATCAAGGAACATAACACCTGTATGATGGAAACTAGGGCGGCAAGAGTGGAACAAAACACCAGGCATAAGGCCGAGTCTTCCACCCTTTACCAAGTATATAGATGCATTAATTAAATAAGAGATATTGTGATATCCCAACATAATCCTGTCCACCATGGAGCAATCTTCAACTTCACCTGCAACTAACAATGCTATAAGAGGGGCTGAGCAAAGCGGTAATATAGCCAAGCAACGGTTTGCTAGGATGGGTGAAAAAGGTTAGAGGCTGACATGGCAATTTGGGAGGCTTAAAGAGCAAATGATAGGTAGCGCAGCAGAGCGATAGAATGAAGCAACTAGCATAGCAATGATAGTAGTGAGATCCAGGGTAGCGGTCATCTTGCCCGAAATCCCATAAGGAAGAAGAACCAGTCCATGAAGAAGATGAAGCCACGAAGACGAACCAAGTGTAGACGAATGAATCCTCACGATTGCAATGAAACAGGAACTAACGAGAAGGAGCACAACCGGAAAGAAGCAAACAACAAGGTAAACACACAACACATAGACAAGACATGATGCACAACCAAGCATGATGCATGACAAAGCTAGAAGAGGCTAATCATGGCAAGAGATGATGCATACAAGAGCAACACATCAAAGCAAGTTTAAATGAGGCCGGAAACAACAAATAACAAATCCGGTAAGTCCTCATATGCAAATTTCGAAATTGGTCCAGATCTGACCAAAACTTATGTTCAAGTTGTTAAACAGCAAGTTAAGATGCACAAAGATGATCTACACGAAATTCTAGTCAAGGTACATATAAAGTTCATTTAGTTCGGAGCTACGGCCTGGAAGATATGAGCAAAACAAGTTAAACATGGCATTGATGCAAAATGCATTCAAACATCAAGCAAACACCTCAAAACATGGATCCAACAAGGTAATATGAAACTACATGCAATTCTAAGCAAGTTTCATATAGAGCATGCTCAAAACGGAGCAACATTCAACACATACACTCTACATGTTTAAAGGACAAGCTGTCCAAAACAGCAACTAGGCATCTTGCAAGCATCAAAACAGTATGCTACAACATCTCAACATGAAAACAAAAGACATGGACATTATGTACATATGAAGCATAACAAAATATGAACACTGATCTATCTCCATAAATCACTAGAACATGCTCAAAACGACATGGCAAGATTGCATCTAATAACAGTTTCACTCTTAGCAGAAATAACATCAGGTTGCAATGTTTAGAGCTATCAAACAACATGTTACATGAACTTAACATGACAAACAAAGGAATGGCATGCTAATACTAAAGACAAAGAACAAATCTCCCTTACTGGACTAATTTCAAAGATCAACAGAAAAGATGGTAGGATCCATGCAAACATGGCAAATGATATGACAGATTCAGACATGGCAGGAACAACAATAAGTAGGCCTGTTGGTAAGCTTGTAACACTCACCATAGAGCAATACATGGCATGTCAAGTCAACCAACAGTAATATGACATATTTAAGAAGCTAATAATGTCAATAGAAAGTTCATAGGGTGCATGGATCACTAGCAAAGCTCATGACAAAACTGAACTTAATGTTAACAGGCTGACAGCAACATTATTTAGAAATTTGAGAGCAAGATTACAACAAGCTACAGCAGGATATAAATTAAACCAAGGGCATGCATGGATAGAGCATGACATGTATAACAAAACATCCTTAGTGAACATCTCCAGATTATGCACAGAATGACTTGTAGCAGTAGGTTTACATAGCATCACGAAATAACAGATTCAGCCTAGCAAAACAGTAACAACAAGTATCATACTTCACAAGCTTGATGCACTCACTACAAGACTCACAAAAATACATGGATTGCACCCCTGTAAATATGGCATGATGTAGCTCAAAACTCATGTAGGACTCATGCTCATAGGATGCACACACAAAATGCAATGAAAATAACAAATCATCAAGTTCTGTTAATAGACAGCAGTTAACATCATATAGCACTCTTGCAACGATAATTAGGGCATCAATATGGACTCGATCAAGCACGGGACAATGGAACAAAATGAAGAGCACATCATGATGAACATTCTGATATATTATACGCATGAAACGGAGCAGAACGCATGAAGTTATGGCATGCAAAACATAGTACCAGAATGCAAAAATTAAGGGACAGGCAATTTTTAAAAAAAAAACAAGTGAGCACAAAATTACTATATAGCGCACGGTGCGAGGGACAGCTGGGTTGCTCACCAATGGGCTCGGCCCATATGAAGGCAGGCCGGTGGGGGGAGTCGGGCTAGGCCGTGGCCCACGAGACTTGCGTGGCTGGAGGAGGCCCAGGACGGCGCCGAGCGTCCGAGCTTGTCGCCCGATCCGGGAGGCCGAGCAAGGCGGCGGCGCTGGCGGGGCTTCGGAGATGCAGGGACGGGGACGAGGCAGGGGCCGGCGAGGAGGCGACAGGGACCGGTAGATCGGGTCCAGCGGGGGTCGCAGGTCGAGGTCGAGGCGAAGAGGAGGCAGCGTCTCTAGTGAGCCGAGGCGCGGGGAAGGCTGCGGTGGCGATGGCGGCCGGGACAAGGTCGCGGCGCACGGCGGCGGTGCCGGGTGGCGCACAGGACGGCGGGGGACTCGTGGTCAAGGTGGAAGTGAGGCAGGAGGAGCTCGGGCACCGGCGAGCTCCTACCGGAGCGGCGGCGGAAGGCAGCGGTGAGCAGGATGGCGTGGGCGGCGCTCGGGACGCCGGCGAGGCGCAGAGGTAGGCGAACGGGCGAGGCAGCGCCCTCAGGCCCGGGCGGGCCGAGCGCGGGCCGCGGCTGCGGGGAGCGTGGCCGGGGCGACATGGAGGGCGCCGGGGGACAAGTCCGGCGGTGGGCGGACATGTCCGGCGAGCGAGAGGGAGGTTTGATCTAGGGTTAGGGTAGGATTTGATCCGAAATTTCGGGGGAGGGGTGTTTAAATAGGAAGAGGGAGCTAGGAGAGTCCAAATGGGGTGCGGTTTTCACCCACACGATCACGATCGAACGACCGAGAGTATGGAGGGGGTTTGGATGGGCTAGGGCTGTGTGAAAAAGGGCTGGGCTACAAAGAGAGAGGGGTTACGGGCTACGCGGTTAACCATTGGGCATCAAACGACCTCCAAATGGAACGAAACTTGACGGGCGGTCTACCGGTGATATACCAAGGCCACTCGGCAAACCTTGATCCATTCCAAGAACATTTTTATCCCGCTCACGAAACAAGGTCTGATAGGTGCGACGGGCGCATGCAAGTGTGTCTGTGCTCAGAACGGACAACAGAGAGAACCGGGGGAACCCGAACGGATGGATGTTTTGAAAAACATGCAGATGAAATAAAGAGGATGACATGGCAAAATGCAACACGCAAGCAAAGACATGGCAACTACGGTGAATAACTGGGAGACACCTGGCGCATCGAATCCGGGGCGTTACATTGCTATCCATGCGTCAAGGGGGACTCCTGAGCATCGCGACTTAGGAGCCTAACTGGTCACGTAGACCCTCACTCCTTGGTCCCGTCCTGGTTTCCGATCAGGGCTAAAGGCGGCTGAGGTATGCGCGGGGCCGGGTCGTGCCGACGTAGAACACAAGCAAGTAGGAAGGGAAAACGCAAATTTCAAGGAATTCAAAGGCAAATATTACAGTCCATAGGTTGTTTTCACAACGCCAAACACAAGTTTAAACGTCTCCATGAGGCATGATGCATGTTGCAGGATCTAAAACAGGACAGAAGCCGTGAAGGGGTCATTTTCCGGCGGTGCCATCGCTGGTGGTGGAGTTGCGCTGGGCGGCTCCACCTCCCGAAGCCCCAGGGTTGACAACATCTCGCCTTGGCTTGGTGCTGAAGGTGCGGAACCTCGCCAGCAGGGCTTCCGCTCGACCCTTCACTGCCTCAGCAGCGGCAGCGGCAAGCTCGCCGCTCGCAGGCTCCAGCAGGCTGTCAAGATCGACGTTGGGGCCACGAAGATAGACGTGGGTGAAGACACGCACTAGCGCTGCAGAAGAAAGGACACGTGCCTCGGCCTCAGCCGTGGGGCCAAGGCCGTTAGCGACATCTTCAAGTGCGCGGACCAGGAAGGGAAGCAACTTGGCGGGGCCATCCTCGGCGCCAGCTAGCGGCTTTTCCAGGCCGCCGTCATAAAGTGTCTTCAGCGAGGCGCGAGCCCTCTCCTCTAGCTGCGCGAAGGCCACATGGTCCTCGGCCAAGACCCTCGCCTTGCCATCCATCTTGATCCTCTTCGCATCCAACACCCGCTCCAGCACCTCCAACCGACCACGACGTTCATCAAGCTCGGCATCCCGGTCCTTTACGGCAGTTTCTCGAGTCCTCATCTCCTCCTCTTTCTCCTGGCGGTCATGGACTTCCTTGGCGAGCTCGTCACGCAGGCCTTGCAGCTTGCTCTCCAGCGCCTTGCAGCGGCCCCGGACATCCGCAGCCTCACCCAAGGCAGCACCGCGAGCGGCCTTGGCTTGAAGGATGGCCTGCTTCTCCTCGTCGCATGCCGTCACGGCCTGGCTCAGTGCCGCTCGAACGGAGGCGTCGGAGCGGACCCAGCCAAAGGCCAACTCCAAGCGCCCGGACCACCAGGCGGGGATCGGCGCCCTGGAGACCTTCTCGCAGCCAGTCCAGCTCGGCGGCAGCATGATCCAAGATGGTAGAAGGAGTCGGAGAAACGGCGATTGGCGGAGTAGGAGGAGAAGACAGCAGCGTGATCACAACATCAAGCGTCGGGACCTTCTGAGCCCCGGCGGCCATAGTAGTGGCATTGGACATGGACGCCTCGGGAGTCGCCTGGGCCACGGGGGCTGGACCCACGCCAGCACGCCCCACCTGGCCTCGCGAGGATGACCGGGCAGGGGAGGCTCGAGCCTTGCCACCTCCTTCTTCTGCAGGTGGAAGAGTTGCCACAGGCGAGGCCTCAGGGGCCCCTTTCAGCCTTTTCGCCACAGGCACTGGCCTAGCCAAGGAATATGGACGTCAAGCCTCAGCAACAGAAGCAGGAAGCAAAACAAAAATCAAGCACTTACTGGTCATTGTTTGCGGACTCAAGCAGCCTCCGGCCGAACTTGAAGCCCGAGAGCCGGCTGCTGGGGTCATCCTCAGGAGACTCGGAAGCGGGGGGCACGTCAGAGGAGTTGAAGCTGGCTTCAGGTCACCTTGGAGCTGGAGCAGGCCCGCGGGGAACCAGCCCCGTCCTGTCCTTCTTCGGGACCAGGGGCGAGCTCTTCCCGCCTCGCTCGTCGCTGCCCTCATCGTCGTCCGGCATAAGGCGTAGGGCGCGGGACCTGCGCTGGGGGAGGGACTTCCCCGACTCTTCATCGGTCGCCTCAGAGTCGGACACTTCTTCCTCCTCCTTCCTGCCGGAGTCGCTGGAAGACAAGTCCACCGTCGCCAGAGCCGCCAGATCCTCGGGAACCTCCGCAGGCACTAGCCCCTCCCCGTTGAAGGTGGGCATGGAGTTCACCACCTGCTCCCAGTCGCCACGGAGGAACAGGCGTACAGGAGCACCCTCCAGTCTCACCACGTCCGCTCCAACCAAGGCATGTAGGACTGCGGCCAGATCTTTGTTGGTCAGGTGGAGGGCAGCATCGGCTTCCCCGAGCCTCCATAGTGGGAGCGAGTGTTCCTGAAGCGGAGCCACCCGATGCTCCAGGAACTCCCTCATGAGCGTCGCCCCGGTCAGCTTCACCACCGCCAGGTTGCCTGGCCTCAGGTCCGCGTCCATCCTCTTCAGCACCGGCCTCGTGTGGGGCTCAGCGAGCTCTGCACGGGACCAAGCGTCAACGGCCTTAGGCTGCCCCGTAGGCAGCACCAGCCGAGGGTGGGTGCGCCCAACATCCACCATGATCCACTTGCTCCGGAAGCCTTCAATCCTCTTCCCAGGCTTCGAGATTGCGTTGGAGTTGGAGTATGCGACAAAGCTCGCGCACGCAGAGATGGAGCCGCGAGAGACCCGAAGGTAAAAGTAAGGGCGCAGCAAGGCCACCGAGGGCTTTACCCCGACGTGAGCCTCACAATAATAGGCAAAAATCGCCAAAAGAAGAACAGAGTTGGGGTGGAGGTGCAGAGCTTGCAAGTTGTATTGGCGAAGAACAGCAAGGAAGAACTCGGAAAAGGGAGGCACCAGCCCGGCGATGATGGCGCTCACAAAGAGTGGGTAGAAGGTGCTCCCCTTATCTTCAGGCAAGTCGGAACCGACCTTGAGCGCGGCCGCCCCCTCGCTGCCTTGCGCCACCACCATCTGGCCCGTGAGGGCGAGGTTCTTCTCCGACACGTTCGGAGGATCCAGAGCGGGCGAGTACCAGGCCTCGGCCGGGGTCTGGTGAGGCGCCATGGCTTGCTGAAGGTGCGGGATTGAAGTAGATCTGGAGGATTTCGGAAGCAAGAAGGCGGAGAGAAAGAAAGGGGATCTGGACAATGACTGGTGAAGGCAAAGAAGGTAAGCCTGGCCCGGGGCCGCTCTTTTGTCAAGTCATGCAGTTGTCGAGGCGTTGTGGGGAAGCGGGGACGCCCACGTCCAATCAACTGCCACGAGGTGCCCAAGGCCGCAGGCTGTTGGGGCCCGCGGCGCTTCGCACTTGCCCCTTCGCTTCTCTGCTAAGCCAAGTCCAGGCGCGCCTCGGGCCCGGGGGCTACTGTCGGCGTTCTGGGAACGGGGGTACCCAGACTTGCCTGCCTGCGGCCTGCAGCGTGGCTCAAGGAATGGCCCAGTACGGCCCATCTTCGTCAACACAAGCTCAAGACCCTCGCGATGGGCCAAGCCTCGCGGGGCGGATGACAGGAAGCTTCCTCAGGCGCAGCCTCGTCAGGCTGGCTCGCGAGGAGGCGGAGAGATCAAGGCGGGGTACCTCACGAGGTGCCCATGACGCAAGCCATGACAACCGAAGCCAGGCAGGCGCCGGCCTGGGCAGTGTCCTTGCTTCCTCTTTGGTGCAAAGGGGGCAAGCGCAGGACAAGGTATCAAGCAAAGGCTACCATTTCGGTGCAACAAGACCAAGACCAGCAGAATGGCGGGATGGAGGTCATCGTGGAGCCCAGGAAGGTGTCAACGTCAGAGCCTTTGGCAGGCGAGGACCAACTTTAGTCAGGATAAGTGTACTAGATGTTCCCCTTCAAAATGGCCAAATGTTGGCGCCCTTCCCGCTCAATATTTGGGAAGAGGACCAGACCTCGCTCTAAATAGGGCTAGACACCACAGTAGAAAGGGATCCGGATTCAATCCTCCCCAAGAGGTATCACCTCCGCAAGAACATCCCTCGCGAGGCTATTCATCCCTTGTATTGTTCATCATCAGCCCCTGAGGCAATCCACACACCACACACACTGGAGTAGGGTATTACACCACCATGGTGGCCTGAACCAGTATAAACCTTGTGTCCCTTGTGTTGTTCTTCGTGTAGCCTAGATCCTTTGTGAGGCGACCAGACGTGAGTTGGTAGAAGGGTGATCCCTGCGTGCACCCCAGAGTTCGAACCTTAAGGGTCCGCCGGAACCCGAAATCCGACATGCGCGATCGCAACGCCTACTACCTCATTGACGCACGCAAGTCAAAAAAGTGCAAGAGAGACACCGCCGGTGAAGAAATGACCCGGCCGTGGAACGCGAAACTCCTTCGCCCGTTTTACAGTTAGCCGCGTGAGTGTATGTATCGTCGCCTTTTGTAAACGCATGAAACTATGGGGTTCCTGAACGAGACTCGGGGGCTGCCTTTGTTGGAACAATTTATTGTGTCCCTACTTTCTTGCATCACTATGCCACTGAACGCGGCAACCAGTCCGACCCGCTCGACCTGGGGGCTCGGGGGCTGGCCGGCTGGATCGCCACCTCGCTGCCTTACTTGGTGATTCCTGATACAGTAAGGATGTCGTGGTCCCCCACTTCGCCCTAAAGCCATAGATCCGGCTTCGGCTGTCGGCTGGCAAGCACAACGGGCCAAAGCTCCTTCACGCTTCAAACGCCAAGTCAAAGGCTGTCGGGTCAAGCAACCCGCCCGCCGCTCAGAAAATAAACAGCTGCACGACTGGCTGCTCGCCAACCGGCGTCGCCAGGTTGCCGCCAGCCGGCCCAATGGGTGTTTCGCTCGCGCTCAACATTTTGAAGATCCCAAGTCCTGCATGCTCCTCTCGAAGAACCGAACTCCTTGTCACGGACCGGAGCCTCGGCCGTCTGACTCGCGGGGGGGAGGTTTGAGAAAGGAAAAGCGCAAGAAATCGGTCCAAAAACGGAAGGCAAAAGCAAAAACATTCACGACATATACACATAAATATTTAGAAGGCCCACGACCCGAGTTCATTACACCATAAAAACACCCAATGGGTGGGTGGACCTGCTACTTAAAAAATTCTTCTAAGAATGTCTCAGGCATCTCCAGCGCCGCGTCGCGACATCGACGGCTCTCCCCTAGCGGCCTCCGGGTCCAGCGAGGCACCGGTGTCCTCCTCTGCACCCCCATCGTGGTAGACGCCCGTCTCCTCGGAGCTCCCCTCCTGATCATGGAGAAGCAGGCCGTACTTGTCGCCATCCACGACCCTGCCGTCTTCTGTCCGCTCCGGGTGGAACTCGTTGTGAAAGGCGAACTCGGCGATGTAGCTGGCCCGGGAGGCAACCGGCCGGCTTGCTCCTGCAACAGCTGCTCCGAGCTGGCCCGCTGGCCCATCAGTGCGTCCAGCTTAAGGTCCGGGTGCCAAGACAGCGCGAACAGGAGCGCCATCTCAGCGCCGGCACAAGCGGCGGAGACGCGCCACTCGTGAAGCTGGTCCGGCCCCATCTCCAACCAACGCGCCAGGGGCGTGAAGCTGCTCGGCTCGATGGAGTCCGGCCAAAGAGCCGCTGTCATCGCGGTGCCGGCCTGGGACAGCCGCCCCATCTGCGTCCCCAAGACCCACGGGCGGGCCTCAGCGGTGGCGATGATTTTCGAGAAGGTCCACGCCACCCGCGGATCTGTCCCGGATCCAACGAATCTGGTTGGGTCGTGCTGAAAGCAGACGGCTTCCTTTGCCGGCTGTTGCATCTCCGGAAAGGCTCCTGCCACAAAAGGCAGAAGTAGGACAACAAGGACGAAAGGCCGGATCTCGACCCGGCAAAATACAAGAAAAGCACTTGCTGGAGAAGGACTCTTTCAGGTGCTGCGCTTCGAGCAATGTACCACGCCGCTCCCGGTCAATGGTGCGCTCGCGCTCCTGGAGCGTCTTCTCCAGATCGGCTGCCTTGGCGAGGGCCGCCCTCAGCTTGGCGTCCTTGTCCTCGACCGCCTTCTCGGCCACCTCGCGACGACGGGCCTCATCCTGATGGGCCCCCTCAGCCATTGCAACCGCCCCCCGCAGGCGATCCGCCTCGACCAGGGCCTGCTGCGCCTCCACCACCTTGGCGGCTTCCGCCTTAAGAAGCTCCACCTCGGCCTCGAGGCGGCTCTTGTGACCTGCCAGCTGCTCCTGCAGCTGGTTGGCCTCGTCGAGAGACCGCCGGGCCGCGGCCGCCTCCGCCCTCGCCTGCGCCGCCTCGACGCCAAGACGGCCGGTGTTGACAACGAGCCGGTCATAGTGATGACCAGCCCAGAACAGACGAGTCCGCCAGGACAGCACCTCGACTGCGAAAAGAAGGATTCAGCAAATGAGAAAGTAAGACTTAAGATTTGGCCCAACTGTTACACAGTTGGCCCGAATCTCGGGGGCTACACCCAGTGGGTGCACTAGCGCGCCCCCACTAGAAAAAAGCATGAAGATACCTGGGGCGAGCGAAGCTCCTCCTCCTTGGCGGCGAGCTGCTCCTTGAGCTCCCGATACTTTCCCAGGAGATGATTGAAAGCGCCGACCAGGTAGGCGTCGAGTTGCTGAAGAAGGCAGAAATCAGAACAAGGACAATGCTCTAAAGATTCGACCCAACTACTATGTAGTTGGCCCAAACCTTGGGGGCTACACCCAGCGGGTGCACTGGCGCGCCCCCACAAAGAAGAAATCGCGAGAAAGAAGAAGCCTACCAGAACGGCATGCTCCAGGTCACGCGTCTGCTCCACCTCGGCCTGGGCGAAGACCTCGAGCTGGTCCGTCCGGCTGCGCAGGCGGCGGCCGACGGCGTCCATCGCCGTCTCCTCCTGGGTGTGAGGCCCGAACACCACGATGCCCCCGCTCTGCGCCGGCTGCGGTGCGGCGGCCCGGCGTCCTCCCTGCCTGGGCACCAAGGTGTGCTCCCCGCTGGCCGCTCCCGACTCGGCCGGCACCTCCTCCGATGCCCTCTTCGGCGCTGTCGACGACCCGGACGCCGGGACACTCTACGTCGCCGCCTCCGATCCGAACGTCGGGACGGCCTGCTGCGCCACCACCGGCCCAGCTGCCGGGGTAGCCTCCGGCTCCGCCGCCCGCGGTGCCTCCTCCAACACCGCGGCGCCTCGTGCGCCGCCGCCCACAGCGCCTCTTCCAAGACGGCGCCGCCTCCTCCACCATCAGCCCTCGCCCACTCAACAACATCGACCCGCGGCCGGGTATCATCCTCCACCTCCACGACCTCCCAGTCGAGGATCGCCACCTCAGCCCAGCCCTCACGGCCGCGCTACCTCACCGATGACGGCTCGAACACCGTCGCCGCCACCATCGTGCCCTCCGGCATCTCGCGCCAGGCCGGCTCCGCACCGGCTCACGCCCATGCCGCCGTCGCGTCGGTCCAAGCCCGGACCGATGCGGCCTCCTGCTCCGCCTCGGCCCTGTTCCTGTCCCGCCAGGCCAAGACCTCGGCATCGTTCGGGTCCAGGCCGACGCCCGAGTCAGCCCGTCCCTCCGCCTCAACCTGGTCGACGAGGTTGAACCAGCTCCTGTGGAATGCGGTCCCTTCGGCGGCCGCGGCGGCCGCCGCCACCCTCGCCAATGCAACTGGTGACTTGAAGAGGAAGAAGACGGAATAAGCAAAAAAGAAACAAGGCTGGCTTGACAGCCCGGACGCGTATGGGAGATGAAGCTTACCCCGACAACACCAGGACCGGGTTGGCCTCCCATACCCGGCGCCGCGCTTCCTCTTGGCCGCCCTCCCGGCCCTTCCGGGTCCGCCGTGCGCTTCAGGGCCCGAGGCCGCGGCGCGAAGCTGTCCTTCCCATGCGGGCGGCTCGGCGCCGTCCCACGCGACGACCCAGCTCTGCCCGCGTCGCCGCCTCCCCCACCCAATGCCACTACACCAACAACTGGCGTCAGCATCGCCCGTACCATGCCGCGGTCAACAACGCAAGATACACGAAGAAAAATACAAGACTTACCCGCGCGACACCCAGCACCGGCGCTAGCCTCGGCCTCTTCCTCCCTGCCATGGGCCACGGGCTCCTCTGGCGCCACTGGCACCACCTGCGATGGAGCCCGGGCGTAAGGATGCCGGATCGCATTCAGAAGCACCTCCCGCATCGCGTCAGGGCGGACGAGGAGGTGTGTAGAAGCAAAGTAAGGCGACCAGACACTCACCTATGGCGTCGGGTTCGACTCATTGTACGGCACCTTGCCCAACCGCTAGTCCTCCCCAAGGTTGGCCTTGGAGATGTCGTTCATGCGGCGCATGATCTGCTCCACCGTCAGCCGCGTCGACCCCATGCGGTTGGGATCTTCAAGGCCGACCATCTCGCCAACGAGGCAGGAGCACCTCTGCAGCGGGAGGACCCGGCACATGATGAACGCGGCGATGAGGTCATTGCCAGTGAGCCCCTCCCGCGTCCTCATCACCGTCACCTGCTCACAGAGATTGAGAATCTCCTGCGACGGGCGCCTGGGGGAGTAGCCCCAATTCATATTCGCCCGCGGTGGCGCGATGGCGAGGGTCGGAAGATTGATGCAGTCCGCACCCAATTTGCAAACATAGAAGAAGGAGTTCTGCCATTTCTTGGCAGAATCCTCCAGCAGGATCTTGGGGAAGTACGCCTCCGACCGCTTCGAGATGACGGCGGGGCGGCAGTCGGCAAACTCTCCGGCCGACGGGCCCTGCTGCTTTAGGAAGAAGAAGCGCGCCCAGAGGTCGATCATGGGCTCGACCCCCAGGTACCCCTCGCAGAGGGTGACGAAGCCGGAGAGCTGGACGATGGCGTCGGTGCCAAGATGATGCGGCTGGAGCCCGAAGAACTCCAGGAACGTGCGGAAAAAGGTGCTCGTCGGCAACCCAAATTCACGCTCGAAGTGCATGAGGAAGACCACGCGCTCCAACTCCTCGGGCTGCGGCCTCTGCTCGCCGAGCGGCAGACGGACGGCGACATCCATCTCCCGCAGCAGGCGCTGCGATGCCCGAAGATGGGCGATGTCCTCGATGGTGACATTCGAGCCCATCCAAGAGCCCGACGGCAGTGCCATGAACGAAGGAAGGAGAAAGAAGATGGACGACGGAGAAGTTCTGCTCGCTGCAGCGGGCGCCACAGTGCTTCGGTTGCAAAGAGCAGGGCAAGAGCAAAGGGGCAGGAGGCCGCGTGCGAGAATGATGTTCGCCGCCCACCTGCCCCCCGACTTATAACCCTCGGTTTGAACGTGGGGGAGTGGGATCGTCTGCACGCGCCCTTTCCACTACCCCGCAATAAGTGTGCATGTACACACGCAGTAACTGCCCGGGGAAGAGCAATCGGCCCCCGGACACGCAATAAATCCGCGCGCGTGGGCCAAGGGCGCGCGGTGGCGGGCCCCAGCCCGTTGCCTAGTCCCATCACACGCGTGGCCTGACAGGCCCCTCCTACTTCCGGGCACCACATGGCGCCCGCGCAAAGCCCGAGGGATTGCCCCAAGATTCGACGGTCTCCTCGATTCCCGCCATCGCCGGGACGCCGCGATCCGGTTTCTGAGAAAACCGGCACACAGTGGGTGTTGCCAGACCCGGCGCTCGCAGAATCCGCCTTGCTTAAGGGGGAAATTGCGAAGGCCCACTCATGCGAAGACGGCGGACCTTCACAGCTTCGAGGACTACTTTCGGGGGGATGAACCCCGGGCAGGCAATGAAATCTGGATCCTTTTCAAAAACAACGGGGCCAGCATCGCCCCTCAAGCCGGCACGCGCTTGTCCGGGTCGCTCGACCCGGCCAAGCCCCGCAACCCGGCCAAGCTCTCTGACCCAGCAAGACGCGTCGACTCGGCCTCAACAACTAGCACAAGACAGCTGAACCTAGCACAACCAAAGCTTCCTCAACAAGCCAGCTCCACCCGTGGTGTGCTCCGCAATCCAGCCACGGGTCAGCCCCTGTCCCATCCAGGCCGTACGATGGGACGAGTCTTCAATCACCGATGACCAAGGCAACAGTGTCCCGCCCATGCCTCTGTTCAGCCGGAACATGGCAACAGTGCCCCTCACCTACCCGCTGACCAGGGCTGGCATGGCTACAGTGCCCCCGCCCTCACCACTGACGACAGCAAGCGGCAACCTGACGGAGCACCATTGTACACGACTAGACTCGGCCACGCCCTGATGATCGACAAGACGGTGCACAGTCCCCCTAGGCATGCGGGGCCCACACCTAGGGGAACCCGGTGAACCACAGGCCCCCAGCGGATCCCAGCCCGGGTCCTCGGACACCGACAACCAGGACCCACTGACTCGTAACATTACCATTGTACCCCTAGGGGGTTGGTCTATAAAACCCCCTAGGAGCCCTCACGTATACGGGCATGAAAGCAAGTAAGCGCAGAAGGAAACAGCAACCCCAGAGAGAAGGAGCAGCCTAAGCCTTGGCCAGCTTCCTTCCTCCCCCATACAGCTCCAGGAGCGACATTGTACTATTGAACATCAAACTACACTCGGCAGGACTAGGGGTGTTATCTCTCCAAAGAGCCCCGAATCTGGGTATGTCCGGCGTCCCGCGCTCGCTCATACCAACCTCACCTCTGGAGCCCACCAGCACCATCGAGCCTCCTCCTCTCTTTAGCCATCCCTTGGCATCTGTCGTGCACCCACCACGACAGTGATGCTGCTATATTTTCCTTCCAAGGATCTTCTTTTTGCGAAGCACCGACCGATTCTCACAGCCTATTCTTTTCCTATTTTCACTGCAATTGTGGTTTCCTTTCGATTGATTTTTGTTTGCTAGTTCATTGATGGATCCTGGAGCACTAGGCAAAGAGTTGCCGGCAGACAACCCACTGGAGACAGCGATCTCTAGGAAGCGAGCACCGACCAACGAGTTGACCATGTTGGCGGGCCAACCCATGGAGACGAAGAACTCCAAGAAACAAGCACTGGCCAAAGAGTTGACGACGTTGGCAGACGAAGTCCTCAAAGAAAGTTGGAAGAACCACAAGGGCCCCATCGTGCCTACCCCAGAAACTCTGATGGCCACCTATGCGAGGCTCAAGGCCGAGTTTGAGGAGATAGTCGCTGTTGAGAAGCAGTATTCCCCTGGAAAGGTGATGGCCCCCATCGAGGATGAGGAGATGGCCCCCGGAGGGATGGGATCCCCCGGTGAGCTGCACAAGGTAAAAAATAATGGCTTATTACCATAGTTGTGATTTTTGATTATTTGCAATGTGCTTGCTAATATGTTAGGGTTGTGCAGGTGCCGGTGAACGTCCTTGATGATTCCGATGTCGCGGCCCGTCCTGTGGACAACGCCCTAGAGATCATTTTCGATGTCGCGGTCCGTCCTGTTGGCATCGCCCCGAAGATCGATTCCGATGCTGCTGTCCATCCTGTGGACATCGCCCCAGAGATCGATTCTGATGTCACGGCCAGTCTTGTGGACATCACCCCAGAGATCGATTCCCATGTCGCTGCCCGTGCTGTGGTCATTGCCCGAGAGATCGATGACAAGAAATAGTTGGTCACGCTAATCCTTTAGGGTAGTTTGCATTACCCTGTGTTTAATTACCAGAATGATGCATGTTATCAAACCATCTTAGGGCTAGTGCACTGTCTTGTGTCGGCGGTACTTGCTACTTTTGTTTGATACTGAATCATGCGAACCCTCTCCAAGTTATGGAAACAGATGTATCCTCATCATCTTTTGATGTAATATATGACATGCTTAGATGTAAGTTTGAACTATTTATCATATCAGCAGGTCTTGTTTGATGATTCCTGGTGTTAGTACGCTAGACACTGTGCGAGCTATAGTACTTGCAAAACAATCACCGATGAGAAACGTTGGGGCTGATGAGCTCGTGGTACACTCATACTTATCCATCGTCGATCGGCCAATAGCCCATGGCAAACTCCTAAAATTGTAGGCTTAGTCGACATGGATACATTCAGACCTCATTTGGTTCATAGGGTAGGAAAATCATAGCAAAAGTACAGAGATGTACAACACAAAATCATAGCAGTACAGAGAAGTACTCCCTCCGTTCCAAAATAGATGACCTATAGGCGGGCTAGTTTGGCCTAGTGGGGTTTTTTTAGGATGACCTAGTGGGTTTCAGTGATATGACGTGGTAGAGTGTCGTCCAGTCTTTGCGTGTGGTAGCAGTATTGCGGGTACAGTAAGTTTTCTTGAAGAAGCGGAATTCAATGAATTCATGATGATTCCTTCATCCGACCAACTTACAGTGGGAAAGGTTGGGCCTGCGATACGACCGGGGTATACCAGGATAATTTTGTGCATGGCAGGTGGACCAGGATGGTCGACGTCCCACATGTCGGTGAAAGAACATATTCTTTCCGATATAGAGGACGTGCAACGAGTATTCATTGTTTATTTTTGATGAAAGCTATTGTCTCCACTATTACGACGGAGGAGTGTGAAACACGGCAGCCCAGTGAACTTGGCATGTGCACCACTCCCTCCTTCCTCGTGTAATACTACCATACTATTGACTATAAGGTTGGCTATAAGGTTACTACTTTTTCTCACTTTCTCTCTATCTATTTCCTCTCAAATGTTTTTACCTTTCTTTTTTTAGACACAATTGTTTTTTATGCCTCTTTTTTACAATTATTTTTTATACCTAGAAGCACGTGTAGAGACGGGCTCCTGCAGAGCCCGCTCCTTGACTTTGTCAATGCCTCTCTCTCCTCCACATAAGCGGGCTTATAGCCCAGTATTTTACTGGTACTACTTTCTATGCATGCATGCGGCGGGTAGCTGGCGTCTGAGGGGCCAGGGCGGTCAAAAGCGGGCTTGGAAGCAGTCCAGACTCCCGCATGGCCCACCTCACATTATCACCATATATTTCTTGGAGTCCATGCGCGGCAGGCGGACGATCTCCTGTCCCTCCCCTGTCTCTCTCTTCTTAGCCAACGCCCACCGAGCGATTAGATTTTAGCTATCGACGGTTTATTCAATTGCAGTCCCACATGTCAGTGAAACTGCAAGACAACGCGTGTCCCCTCTGGTGAGCGACGTGCGAGCCGGACTGTCGGGGGTGCGACGCGTACGAGTCGTAAGTGTGCCGCCTTTTCCTTTAGAACTTGCAAAGTGTAACATTTTCGCGCGATCGATCGATAGAAATCCAGAACAAAATGGCGAGGGCAGTGCTTTCCGGCTTGTTAGGCGGGCTAGTTTGAGTGATATGACATGCTACAGTGCCGTCCACTTGCTCCATTTTTATGTAAGCAAGAGTTTACACTCTTATGTGGGAGGAGTATGAAACACCGTGGATCTGGTTATGATTGAGGGATAACTGTTCCCTGCCAAATAATGGAGCACTGTTAGCGATTATAGCATGATAGTTAGGGCATCTCCAGCGCTGGCCCACAAATTTACACCGGCATCTGTCCGAGGACACTGATGGATGCCATCCGATGCTGCCCGCATACCTTTCGACAACTATATGAACTAACCGGACGAAATTCGTGCAAACAAAGCAAATTTCAAATTAACTGGATGAAATTCATTACATTTCGAAAACTTTTCCTACAAACTGGATGAAATTCATTACATATTTCGCACAAACCGTACTAAAACCTACTGTAAACCTAATCTAAACGATCGCTGGTGCCCGACCACCATGTCCGGCCATGAACCCGAGAAAGCCGGCCATTGCCTTTGCCTCCTCCTCATCCGCCTCGATAACCTCCTCCTCCGGAGCACAAGGTTCTGAAGATTTCCGCCTCCACGTCGCCGTCAAGCGGCTAATTGGCCACCGATGTTTACCCCACCAAGCTTGGCGTCGACTTAGTGGAGTAGCGGTGGCCTTCCTAGGACCAGACTGGTGGCGACCTACCATGTACTACTCTTCCTCGCTACCGGCTGCGGCCGCACACGCGCGCCGGCTTCATGGTCGTGGAGGCGGAGGGCGGCCGGGGCGTGCCGGCGATCTCCTTCGTCTGCTCCTGTGATAGTACATTGAAGCTAGCTTTGGAGCGCGCCCGGAGCGGAGCCGCCGATGTCCCTTGTCTACTCTTGTGACAGTACATCTAAGAGAGCTTCGGAGCTCCAGGAGGCCATGGTTGGAGTGGTGCCGACAGAAGGAAGGGACCGTAGGAGAATGAGTGTGGATCTTTGGCTATGGCTGGGAGCTGGGGCTCAAGTTAATATAGCGGGCGAATGGCAATGAGCCGCGGTAGACGGATGGACGGCTGGCGCCGGAGTAGGTTCGTCGGGCATGAATGCGGACACTAGTTTAGTGACTTAACTGCAGGTGCGTTGGGTTACTGACATGTGGGCCCAACGGGCATTTGGCCCGCATGTCAGTGACACACCAACTACACCTGCAATTAAGTCCGGTGAATGTGGCATTGACGTTCTGGAGAGACGGTGACCGTTTCAGGCAGGAAGCGCGTGCTAGCGATGGAAGGGGTTTCGGTAGGCCAGGGCGGTCAGATGCTGGCGTGGTGGTAATGTGTGAACTCATGGATGACGAGCCTTTGAAGCATATGTGACACATATTGACAACCAGGCGTCCATGCAACCGCTCTTGTTGCCAGCTAGCCTTCGACGATGACCATTAGACATCACACAACCATGTATAACTTACGAATAATGGACGAATTGATCAGACACACACTCGTGTGCAGTGGCAACTAAGATCGATCGCTCACGATAGTACATACTCAGTACCATAGTACCCTCTCTAGCTAGGTTGTTTTATAGATTGTCATTGTGATAGATGATATACATGAGCAAGGCACTCCGAGTATGACCGTTGGTGTTGAGCCAGGTGAATACATGCTCGGCATTCGCGTAGGCCTCCATCAAATGTCTAAACAGTAATTTCAGGCACCGCCGGGGCGCGCAGGTGATGGGCTTGCCGTTTGCATTGCGCCATGAGCAGGACTTTGATTGAGAGGGCGACGTGCATGCATTAGCATGCTTTGACAGCATGAGCGTGAGTGTCTGACGCAAAGTATTTCATTTTCATTTGGCTGACGAGTGTGTGTTGCAGCGACGAGTCCATGGTTTGATTCCCCACATACGCATAATTTTGGTTTTTATTTCTTTCTCAACTGACAGGTAGGCCTGCGTAGATAGATAAAGAACACGAGCTGATGAGGCGCATGCGGACTATTTGACTGGTCAACCAGACAAATACGGAGCTATACGCTGAGCCAGCGACCGTATAATCACCATATCTCGTATACAATGATCAAAGTGAGCTATCAAGACAAGTTTGATGACCGCCAATGCATTTTACTTGGTAATAAATGACCAAGATTGAAGGGGAATCCAAATTTCCTTCGTCTTCTGTCCTTGAGCTCTTAACAAACCAATACACTATATGGTTGTCCGGCCACTCCACCCCAGTGCTCTCACCAAGCGTCATTCATGCCACCACGCCACACACTAACCGGTAAGGAAGCGATGGCATCCCGCCGTGCAAAGTTCCTCGCCGCCCACGACCGCACACAAAATGGTAGGGAACAGATGGCTTCCCGCCGTGCCGAGTTTATCGCCGCTCGCGACCTCACACCTATGTGGGAGGAATTTGAAGCTGCCAAGGCCGAATGGGCGGTAGAGCAAGAGGTGACCCAAGCCGCACAGAGGGAGCGGAAAAGTCAGAAAGCACTCAAGAAAAGAGAGGCCCGCCGCCGCAAGAAAGAAGAGGATGCACGCGCTGCTGCGGAGAGGTTGGTGGAGATCCAAGCACGGTGGGGTGTCGCCGACAAAGCCAGGAAGGAGAACGATGGTGTCTGGCCAGCATGTGAGAAGTAGTAGTACTAGTAGTTAGTGTGTGTGTCTGTGTCTGAGTACGAGCATGTACCAGTATTACTAGTTACTATTGTAGTTTTTAGAGCAAATTACCAGTACATTAGCCTAGACTCAATGGAAAAAATTCCTATCCCATGCATCAAATGGCATCTCTTTCTCTATAGGAATTGAGATGCATGTCATCTCACTTCCTATGATTTTCATATTCCTATAAAATTCATATCCTATGAACGAAGGAGGCCTCTATTGGAGTAACTACTCTAGCTAGCAGTACTGATGGTACAGTAGTTTTCTTCAAGAAGCGGAATTCAACGAAGTCATGATGGTTCCTTCGTCCGAGCAACTTCAAAGTGGGGAAGGTTGGGCCTATGATTTGACAGCTCACTAGTCATTATTACTGCGGCGCGACAACCAGGGTGACTCTCCCTTGGAGTTCTGCATGCATGGCAAGTGGACCAGGATGGTCGACATCCCACATGTTGGCGAATGGAAGTATTCTTTCCGATATCGAGGAGCAAGGAAACCGTGTGGTATAGTATCACTGTTGATTGGTTCTCAAAAAATAGTATCACTACTGATTTATATTTATTTTTTATTTCTCATGAATGCTAGTGTTTCAACTCTGACGACGAAGAGTGCCAAGCACGGCACGTGCTGGATGTCCCACACGTCAGCGAAAGGAGTGGGACATGAACAGCATGGTAGAGCCCAATGCAAAAAAATAGTGTGGTAGAGTGTCTCCACTTCTTCCAATTCTAGGTCGGAGACCACACGTAGTAGTACTAGTGGTATGAATGATACAAAGTGCGACCTGGAGAGAAAGACACGTGTAGTTGGAAGGTCTCGGGGCATACACGTAAACAAATATAAAAGCTAATATGAGCCTCCAACTAATATAGTAGTAGTAGGGTACTTAGGCACGTACTCCATAAGATCATCGTGCATTGCACGTACAACATTTAGTGGTACTATGTAGTAAGAGACAAAGGCCGCCTAAGAGTTCCCTTCTCGACCCACTTTTGGGTGTTTAGTAGAGTGTACGGAGGGTGCATGAGTCCACACTAGTTTAGCACAAATACACTAGGAGCATGCATGAAGAGAGCATGCATGAAGAGGGGTGTTAAGTTGAGCATGCATGAAGAGGGAACAACTATGCTGAGACGAGAATGCAACCAAGCACACCATATATGCCACGCATGTTCATACCATTTGTGCCTTTCTACTTCATTTACCGCGCTACATTACTCAGGTTCGTACGTCCACTCCTGGGTACATGTCTGTCTCGTAGTTCCAGTCCCACGTGTTCTTCATATAGATGGAACGATCCTTGCATGACACGTGCACCTTGATGCTAGATGTCTGTGTGTTGGCAAAAGGATGAACAAAGCTCACATAAAAAATAGAATGGAAGAACATAGATTCCCGACGACCGAGAAGGAGCAAGGAACCTCGTGGTGGAGCGTCTACACTCATAATATTTTATATTATTCAGTGATATAAAATCAACCAATCATCTTCACAGTGGACTGGAAGAGTACGAAACACGGGAGCCCAGTGTAGTTACATCATACTAGTACATGGCTAACCCATGCTATCACCATATTTCTTGGCTTCCGTGCGACACCTATCTCTAGTAATCCAGCAGCCCGTATTGCTTCTCCCTCCTCGTCTCTCTCAAAGTGCGGCGGGCTGGCATTTTTGCCGTCTATCGAGACCGGTTAACTCATCACATGTTAGCGACATGCCAACAACATTCTAAAAAATTTCCTTTCACATTCCATTTTCAAAAAGAAAAAATCCTTTCACGTACAAATTTGACTGTATGCTTTGAGCAACTTGCATGTCCTATACTGCTCCTGTTTGGATACTCTAACTTAGCTAGAGGTTAGACTAACTCATGACTAACCCTGAACTGACTGTAGCCAAAGAGGTGTTTGGGTGACAGAGTTAGATTGACAGTAATGCACTTGATGGAGAGAGAAAAGTGACTTTCCAGTGGTCCCAATGAGAACTATCTCCAGTTAGCACCTCTTGGGTGGGATAGTTTTTTTGGTGGGTTCGGTGCAACTTGCTCCAATTTAAACCCTAATGCTTGGATACTTTAGGGCTATTTGAGCCCCAACTAGCTCAAACTAACTCTAACCCATGGATCCAAACAGGGCCTATGGTCAGCCTCGACGCGGAGCAGTCGCGTGCACCGGGAAGTGGCACTCTCTCGGCCGTCGTGCCGCTTCAAAGCCGACGCCAGTGAGAGTTCGCCTCCGCTTTGGCCGGGCACTGACGCTCCAGGGCGACCCTGACCATTTCACGCGGGAAGCGCGCGCTGGCAAGGGAGTATAGGTTTTGAACCATCTCAGGTGTAGTACTGGTAGTTTGCAAAACTACTCAATTATTGCACTCAGTTTCCTAAGAAATTGTGGTAAAAAAACATTACTCCATAGCCCGCTTCCCTTCTCCTTCCTCTTCCACCGCCTGTGCACGTCTGCGGGAAGCTACCGATCAACCCTTATATAGGATTGCTAGCACAACAAGATGCATGCATGACCACTAAAATTTCCAGATTAAAGCGCCGCTCCGGCGGGAGTATGGCGTATGTTGCTACCTTCGACCGGGCCATGGCTACCGGGAGACAGCGACCAGAGAAGAGGCGGCGGGAGGGGAATGAATGCAGCTACTGTTTGGGTTCGCCGTCTGGCTTAAATAAATGCACAACATCACGTGTACCCGCGGGTGCACAAATTGTAACATACGTGTCTGCTTAAGTGGGCGTCACGTAACGGGTGTGTGTGTGTGTTGTGTGTGTGTGTGTGAGAGAGAGAGAGAGAGATTCTGAGAGACAGAGTGCGTGTGTGCGACTCTACTCTTCGGACATGTACTCAACCTTTTGCATCGGGATATAAGTATAATGGTATTTACTTTAGCTAGTGATTTACGTGGCCATGTTAACGTGGTTGTGTAAAAAAAATGTCACTTTCTGCTCGTGATTTGTGTTATATAATTACAAGCAAGATGCTCGTGCATTGCACGGAACATCAATATTCATTTTTTTACAAAACACCTGTTGTGATTGACCCATGTAGGAGTAATCCCATGTGTAAAAATAATGATATCTCGAGAATTTTATCGGAAAACTGGTATCTCGAGAATGTCATCGAAAAATGAAAGATGAGATATAAGGTGAGGAGGAGTGGAGCGTGGTGGTGACTGGTGGTCGGAATGGGAGGAGGCATGGGGATGGACGGTGCCGGCAGGCGGCAGCTGTCGGTGTCAAAACCGGCGGTTCTCGGGTAGGGGGTCCCGAACTGTGCGTCTAAGGCTAATGGTAACAGGAGGCAGGGGACACAATGTTTTTACCCAGGTTCGGGCCCTCTCGATGGAGGTAATACCCTACTTCCTGCTTGATTGATCTTGATGATATGAGTATTACAAGAGTTGATCTACCACCAGATCGTAGAGGCTAAACCCTAGAAGCTAGCCTATGATTATGATTGTTATCCTTTTCTACGGACTAAACCCTCCGGTTTATATAGACACTGGAGGAGGCTAGGGTTACATAGAGTCGGTTACATAGAAGGAGATCTAACATCCGAATCGCCAAGCTTGCCTTCCATGCAAAGGAGAGTCCCATCCATACACGGGACAAAGTCTTGAATCTTGTATCTTCATAGTCCAACAGTCCGGCCAAAGTACATAGTCCGGCTGTTGGGATACCCCCTAATCCAGGATTCCCTCAGTAGCCCCTGAACCAGGCTTCAATGATGATGAGTCCGGCGCGCAGATTGTCTTCGGCATTGCAAGGCGGGTTCCATCTCCAAATACTCCAAGGTAGATTCTGGACACAAGGATCGTGTCCGGCTCTGCAAAATAATTTCCACACACCACCGTAGAGAGCACAATACTTTGCAAATCTAATTTGCTGACAATTTTCCATAGCGTGTTTTCATGTTGTGGCCTGGTTCAACACGAACCGTTCTTCTCAGCCTGCCATGACAGGCACTGCAAGGCGGTTTTATTGGCACGCCTTTGTCGAAGCAGAGATCGTGTTCCCCTTATCGCGGGATTCTCATCAATACGGGTGCGGGTAACCCAACTATGCCCGTTGGCATGACTGTGTTTTTAGGCAAGTCCCAAATGGTTACGCTGAGGACGCTTGATATTCACCCCCTTTATAGAGGGGTCGAGGCCTATCCCTCTCTCTTACCACGCTTGCGCCTTTCCGCATCTCGAGTTCCAACACCCGAAGCTCAAGCTTAGGCACCTCGAATCTTCAATCATGTCCGGATCCAACCTTCAAGGCCGGTGGATGGCTTCCTCTGTCACAGAGGAGGACATTGCAAAGCTCAGGGAGGCCAGATATCTGACCGCCGATGTCAAGCACAGGCTTCCTGCTCCAGGGCAGGTCATCCCCACTCCCGAGCCCAACGAGAGTGTTGTATTCGTTTCTCACTTCCTCCGAGGCTTAGGCTTTACCCTTGATCCCTTCGTGAGAGGGCTCATATTCTATTATGGGCTAGATTTCAATGATCTAGCTCCGGATTCCATCCTTCACATCTCGTCGTTTATCATCATGTGTGAAGATTTCCTCCACATCACCCCCCACTTCGGCTTATGTCTCAAGACCTTCAATGTAAAGCCGAAGGTGATCGAGGGGCGACATGCAGAGTGCGGAGGCGCTACAATAAGAAGAAACACCGATGCCCCATGGCCAGTGGGTTCATTCCCGGAGGTGTTCAATCTGTGGCAACGGAGGTGGTACTATATCACAGCTCCCCAAGGCACAAAGTGGGCGGCTACCCCCGCCTTCCGCTCGGGCCCTCCACCTCAACTGGCGTCGTGGGCGAATGTGGGACTGGACTGGGGGCTTGCTAATGACGTACCGACATTGCAGAGCCACATTCGGGAGCTTCTTGAGAGGGACGTCAGTCTTGTCAGCATAATTCAGGTAATGCTAGTTCGACTGATCCTGCCATGCAAACATCGGCCTCTCCAGATGTGGGAGTTCAACCCAGAAGGTCCGCAAACTGTTCAGCACTTCTTCGGCATGACGCTCGAAGGGATGTATAGGTTATTCTTCAGACCACAAATAAAGTGCCCGGACACCACCGAGGATGCGGGCCTGAGCTGCAACCGCCTAGATACCCAAGTAAGTGACCCTGAAACCAAACACTTTGTTTATATTTATCACAACATTATTCTGAAAACTATCCGCGACCAGGATTGGCTCAGCAAGGCGGAGAGGATCAGGTGTCCGGCCCCACTTCCTGAAGGCTCGCCTAGTCCTGCAATAGCCAGGATGCTCAAATGTGCGCTAAGTCAAGTGCTCTCGGGGAAAGATGAAGGGAAGAATAGAGAAGCCTAGCTTCACACATTGCACATCCCAACCAGGGGAATTACTGTCTCCACGAAGGAGGATAGTCAGGGAGGGGAATTTAAGGTTGCCTCCCCCTGCAGGAAGAAGAGGGCCGCCTCCAAAGACTTGGAAGTGGAGGCGCCTAGACAAGGGAAGAAAACTTCGCCAGGGGGCCCTGCCCTGGAGGGCATCCTCACCGCGCCATGCCAGCAAACGGGCCAGCCCTCCACCAAGTTGTAAGTTAATCGTAAATATAGA
This sequence comes from Triticum aestivum, assembly GCF_018294505.1. Taxonomy (NCBI): domain Eukaryota; kingdom Viridiplantae; phylum Streptophyta; class Magnoliopsida; order Poales; family Poaceae; genus Triticum; species Triticum aestivum. The sequence goes on along the minus strand of NC_057813.1, from coordinate 543,550,574 downwards.
GCTACTGCTTCCTCCTTCGAGAACAATAACCAGGATTTATCCTTTGCATTCCGGCTAGTAGCTCTTCTCGACAGAGTTCGTCCTCGGGGGATCTTCCTCCGAAGATGATGGAGAGTGAAACCCCACCTGCCTCTCCGCCCCATGGGGCGGGCGACCCCGAGGAGTCGTCACGGAGGAGTCCAGATTCGTCGAGGCCAGAAGCTAACACTTCGGCCGCCCTGAGCCCAGAGCGTTCGGCTCCCATGGAGGGCAATAAGAAGGGTCCGGTACAGTCCGATGACCATCCGGACATGCTGATGGGCCTTCTGGAGCAAGCTGCTCTCTCGTACGATCACCGTGCGTTAATGGATACAGTGTTGGACAAGATTTCATCCTCCGCAAGCGGGTTGAATGAAGCTTTTACGAGCCTGCTTAAAGGCTTTGAGGTACATAATGAAATACGTAATTTTTCATTTGTACCGCACGTGCTAGGTGTGCTCCGTATAGATAGTAGCCCCTGAGACTCTGGTTGCCAGCCCTAGGCGGCAAACGGAGGATCACACTCTCAAGTAATGATCGCACTGCATTCATGCGCAGGTGGCTAAGGGTCCGCCAGTAGACCGGACCACTGAATTTGCCGAACTGAGGCGACAGATTGAAGTTGTGGACGCCGACATCACGCTTGTGAACGAGCGGCTTGACGAGTCACAGAGTATGTGCTCTGTTTTCCTTATTTGTTTTAGTAAATATTAAGAGGAGCATAAATTTAATGTGATATGCTTTGGATGCAGGCGGAGCTGCTGCCGTGGAGGCCCTGAGGGCGGAACTTGCCCTAGCCAAGGAACAAGCCCATGCTAGCAATGCGGCTGCCCTAAAGGCGGCCGAAGATTTGAGAGCCGAACAGGCTGCTCATCGCTGAAGCGAAGATAAAATAGCCGAGATGGTTGTGGAGCTGAGAGACGCCGCCGGCCGGTATGAGCTCCTTGAAAAGGAGAATCAGGCGAAGTCGGCTGACCTGAAGAAGGCCCTTGATGCGGCCAAGGAGACGCGTTCTGAAATTAGGGATGCACGGGAGGAGCTTCGACAGGCCAGAGAAATCGCGGCTAGAAGCCCCTATTTGTTGCGGATGAATTTCTTAGATCCAAAGTACGCTCCTCTGGATCGGCTCTGGAGCGCTGCAGACGCGTATGCGGATCTGGCAAAAAGTACGGTTGATGCGACCAAGTTCTTCAAGGATCAAAAAGATGGTGCAGTAGAAAGGTTGTTCTGGTCGCAATTCAGTGCTCCAACGCGCCCATTGCCATTGAGTGAGAGGATGGCCGTTGTGGCCGAGCTCCATAGGTTGTCCGGTCTTGCAATGAGGTCTGTAATAGACCATCTATGGCTGAAGGGACCGAGGCCGGACAGTTATTTTGGTTTAGTGCAACAATTCCTTGGTCTTGTATCACGAATCGATGCCATGAAGAGGTCGGCGTGCATAGAGGGTGCGCGGATGGCTCTTGCCCGTGTTAAAACATATTGGGCAGATATGGAGGCCACCATCATTGCAACCCAGAATCTGGTAGGAAGCCAGGACCCAGCCGAGCACTATTTTGAGCAGGTCACGGAAGGTGCCCGTTTAATAGAGGCTCAGCTCAAAGAGTGTCATGTTCGAGTGACAAATCGTTCAATTGTAAAAACAATTCTATTTTGATTATAAAGGCTATGTTTATACTTTCGCTCGAAAGTGTTATAGTGCCTCATGTGCGGCAGTTTGATGTATGTATATATCCTGAAAGTTAGCAATCGTTGGCTTCAGCCCCCACGCATATAACGCGGGGGTGTTCACGAAAATGTGTGTAATCACACTTGATCCAATGTCTTGGTCCATTAAGGAGGTGATCGCACGTCAAACTAGGCAACCGGACTATATAGCTTTAACACTTTCACTTAGCCATAGGAGTTTGACGGTGGGGCTACTATATAGCCCCTGGTATCTTCGCGTGCATCCGGATACGGGCGCGTATGTACATGACCGCGAAATGGTCCTTCGTTAATGCCGAGGAATCCCGAAGATTTCGATGAGTCCTTGAGTGGTTGACCAGTCTCTCGCTGTATCATGACAGTCAGTTTTCGGCTTTCTCTCTGAGGTGCTCATCCGGAATAACTAGGGCACAATCGCGGTAGTTCTCCTTTGGCCGCCTTAGCCGGTAGAATGGAATGTAAGGCAGCAAACCTAGGAGCCGGGCAAACCCAACATTTGACCAAAGACATGATTCGGAGCTGATGCATATAAAGCCAAACTCGCCACGCCGAACACTCCCGAAGGTATTCGGACTTTATAACATATACTGGGCTGAGTAGCACCCTTGATTATGAACCCTGTATTTCCAGGTACGTGCATTAACTGGTCGTGGCGAAATGCCAATAACGCCAGTATCCCCTATGGGTGTATTGAATACCTGTGGGATGTCGAGCAACAAGAGACAGTAAAAAGGTTTACACAAGGGCTTAATCTAAAGAGAAACCTTTGAGCGGGGCCCTGCTGCATGTCTACGCCTTTGTCTTCGTTGTGCCGTGTCCTAGAAGGGTGTCGCACGAATGGTGCTTGTAAGAAGGAAAACTCATGCAAAAGAGTATGGCGTAAGCGTGCGAAAAGTTGGTTTATTCTCAATGGATAGTAGGAATGTGAGATATTGGCATGTTTAATAAGGTCAAGCCGAATTATGGGCTTTATTATATGTTTGCAACCCCTGGTTCCATCTATGGGGGGAATATGTATAGCACCCAGCTCAGGTTTATCTAGGCTGTTACCGACGGTGGTGCGCCAGACTCGTCTAACTGTGTATGTGGTCTTAACGACTGATCATGCAGTCTGATAGGAGAGGCCGCTTTGTGTCTGGCTGCTAGAGCCGCCACATACTCTTCCGCACATAAGGAACGCTCTGTGTTTCCGCTAACAGTGATGACGCCACGTGGACCAGGCATCTTGAGTTTAAGGTAGGCGTAGTGCGGTACTGCGTTGAAGCGAGCGAAGGCCGTTCTTCTGAGTAATGCATGATAACCGCTTCGGAAGGGAGCGACGTCAAAGAGTAATTCTTTGATTCTGAAGTTGTCGGGAGAACCGAATGTCACCTCTAATATGAGGGATCCCCTCCAGTGGGCCTCAACGCCTGGTATCACTCCTTTAAAGGTGGTGTTACTTTGGCTGATTCTGGATGGGTCTATCCCCATCTTCCGGACAGTGTCCTGATACATCAGATTAAGACTACTGTCGCCGTCCATGAGAACGCGAGTGAGATGGTATCCATCGATTATTGGGTCGAGCACCAAGGCAGCCGATCCTCCGTGCCAGATACTAGTCGGATGGTCCCTGTGATCGAAGGTGATCGGGCAGGCCGACCAGGGGTTGAATTTGGGGGCGACGGGATCTACAGCGTATACGTCTCTGAGCGCGCGTTTGCGCCTTCTCTTTGGCATGTGAGTCGCGTAGATCATGTTTACTGTTTTGACTTCTGGTGGGAATTTTTTCTGTCCCCCAGTGTTCGGCTGGCGAGGCTCATCCTCATCTTCACTTGGTGTTTCCCTTCCCTTGTGTTCGGCATTTAACTTGCCTGCCTGCTTCAAGACCCAGCATTCTCTGTGAGTGTGATTCGCAGGTTTTTCGGGAGTGCTACGAATTTGGCACAATCTGTCCAGGACTTTGTTCAGGCCGGACGGTCCCTCCTTGCTGCCTTTAAATGGCTTCTTTCGTTGACCAGGTCGAGAGCCCCTGATTCCGGCGTTGACCGCCGTGTTGTCTGGACTGTCTTCCTTGTTTCGACGCTTGTTTTTATTGCATCGTGGCTTCCCTGCCATCCCTAATTTCGGATGTGCCTGGGTCACTGGTGCCTCTACGGGTCAACCAACTGCCCTTGCCCGCGCATAAGCGGGTCATAAGGCTAGTCAAGGCTGCCATTGTCCTCAGCTTTTCTTGGCCGAGGTGTCTGGAAAGCCATTCGTCCCGGATACTGTGCTTGAAGGCCGCTAGGGCTCGGCATCCGGACAATCGACAATTTGATTCTTCTTGGTGAGAAATTTGCTCCAAAGCTTACGGGCTGACTCTCCGGGCTGTTGTATTATGTGACTTAAATCGTCTGCGTCCAGAGGTGGGATATAGGTCCCTTGAAAATTGGCCCTGAAAGCGTCCTCAAGTTCCTCCCAACTTCCGACTGAATTTTTGGGGAGGCTTTTCAACCAGTGCCGAGCTGGCCCTTTCAACTTGAGGGGGAGATATTTGATGGCGTGGAGGTCATCCCCACGAGCCATGTGGATATGAAGGATAAAATCCTCAATCCAGACCCCAGGGTCTGTCGTTCCGTCGTATGCCTCTATGTTCACGGGTTTGAATCCCTGTGGAAATTCGTGATCCAGCACCTCGTTGGTGAAGCACATAGGGTGCACCGCCCCTCTGTATCTGGACATGTCATGGCATGTTATCGACTGGTGTTGTGTCCGGCATTGATTCCGAACTGGTATTCGATCAGTGTGATCGTCTTGATGACCATAATCCCACGCTAGAGCATGTCCTCTAGATCCATAGATGGACCTGGTCGCGCTGGCCTTTTTGTTCAGGAGCTGACATAAATCATGTGCATCGTCCGTAGCTGCTCTATTGCGGCCGCGAAGTGGTTGGTCCGGCTGATTGGCCGTATTGTTCTTTGGCGGAATGGGCTCTACGGCTTCATCATCGAATTCGGGCAGCAGCTTGCGCTTTGGGTAGCTCTTTGTATGGCGATCATCGCCATATTTTTCTTTAGTGTCTAGCACTTTATTCCATTTGCGGTTGAGCATATCCTGCGCGGCTTTAAGCCCTTGCTTCTGCTTCTTTAGGCTTCTCACAGTGGCCATAAGCCTTCTGTGGGGGTTATCTCGTTCCAAACGTTTGTCCGGGATGATGAATGCATCGTCGTCCGGACTACACTCTTCTGCAGAGGCGGGTTGATGAGTTTGGCCCTCAGGATCGCTGTGATCGGGCGTCTGCTCCAGGCTGTGTTCGGCGTGATCTGGCTCATCCTGCTCCATCCATGGGTCCATATGGTCGTTTTTGCCTTTGGAGTTGACTGGGGTGTCGATTTTTCTAGCGCTGTTATCACTATTTTTACTGTGGCTGGACTTAGAGTGGCGCATGCGCCATCTTTTTGGCTTTTGTTCGGGGGTTTTATCCTCCGTTGTGTCCTTTTGGTCGCCGTTGTCCTCCTTAGGTGTGTCCACCATGTATATATGGTATGATCAGGTGGTAGTCCAGCGCCCCGTGGGCGGTGGTTCCAGATCGTCCCCTGCACCGACGTCCATACCGTCGGTGTCGCCGGAGTCAAAGTCAAGCACGTCTGTTACGTCATCGACAGTGGCTATTAAGTGGGTGGTGGGTGGGCGGAGATTTTCTTCGTCGCCCGAATCCCCCTTGAGCCGGACATAGTTCGGCCAAGAGTCCTCTGACAAAGAGAGAGACCTTAAAGAGTTTAGCATGTCACCAAAGGGTGGGTGCTGAAAGATATCCGCGGCGGTAAACTCCATGATTGGTGCCCAATCAACTTCGATGGGCACGGATGTGTGCGGTCCGGGACCTACAATTGGAAACAAGTCCGGGGCTCCGGCAACACAGATTTCCTTAGAGGTGGAGTCTGTGTTCGGCTCCAACACCGATGAGTATGCGGCCCCCGTGGCGGGGTCCATCCACCCGTCCTCGGACGACGCGCTATGCCCCAGATTTAGGTCCGGGGCTGCTGCAGGTGCGATATCCTGAATATTGTCCGGCGGCAGATCCAAGTCTTGCCCGTCGTGACAGTTCTGCGCTCCCGGTGAAGGCCCGAATTCGTCGAAGATCAAGTCTCTGCGAATGTCGGTCGTATAATTCAAGTTTCCAAACCTGACTTGATGGCCAGGGATGTAGCTGTTGATCGGCTCCAGGTGGCCAAGCGAATTGGCCCGCGGTATGAAGCCGCCGAACACGAAGATCTCACCGAGGAGAAAAGTCTCACCCTGGACCGCATTGTTGTTGATGATTGAAGGAGCCATCGAGCCTTACGGCGACGACACAGAGGAACTCTCAATGAAAGCACCAATGTTGGTGTCAAAACCGACGGATCTCGGGTAGGGGGTCCCGAACTGTGCGTCTAAGGCTAATGGTAATAGGAGGCAGGGGACACAATGTTTTTACCCAGGTTCGGGCCCTCTTGATGGAGGTAATACCCTACTTCCTGCTTGATTGATCTTGATGATATGAGTATTACAAGAGTTGATCTACCACGAGATCGGAGAGGCTAAACCCTAGAAGCTAGCCTATGATTATGATTGTTATCCTTTTCTACGGACTAAACCCTCCGGTTTATATAGACACTGGAGGAGGCTAGGGTTACACAGAGTCGGTTACAGAGAAGGAGATCTAACATCCGAATCGCCAAGCTTGCCTTCCACGCAAAGGAGAGTCCCATCCGGACACAAGACGAAGTCTTGAATCTTGTATCTTCATAGTCCAATAGTCCGGCCAAAGTACATAGTCCGGTTGTCCGGATACCCCCTAATCCAGGATTCCCTCAGAAGCGGACACCATGCTAGATTGTTCCAGAGATTTCCTTTTTTAATTGCTCAGCAATGAGGTTGTGGGAGATAAGGATGTGGAGAGAGGTGCGGGTCTCTTTTGTAAAATTATCATAGTTTGCTTTCTATCCATCAGATATAGATCAGATGGTCTATATTACAAGATGGCAGGCACACCATCATCGCCAACTCGGTTTTTTATAAGGGTACAGATGATAAGTTTGCTAACTACTAAAGTAAAGTGGAATTTGGCCATGTTATACAAGTAAATTAAGGGAATTGTTCATCATACGGGTAAGGTTGGATGAAGGGTGGTAGGAACAAATGCCCCTCCTAGAGCATGTGTGTGTGAGATGGAGTCTTAGTGTGTGTGTGTGTGTGTGTATGTTTGTGTGTGTGTGTGAGAGAGAGAGAGATGGAGTCTTAGTGTGTGTGTGTGTGTGATGGAGTCTTAGTGTGTGTGTGTGTCGCGGGGTCCTCGGTGACGGATGTAATTTAAGTGTGCATGGATTCATCATAGAGAGGTGATATGTATGGTAGAGGCCACCAACGATGGGGTGCGAGAGAGAAAATTCCTGTAGAGAGGGAAGAGAATGTGTGTGCGCGTGAGAGGAGTCGACATTGAGAGAACGTGTTTGTTCAAGAGACACCAAGGAAGACTACTATATATCGATGGTGCATGTAGGCGAGAATTAAACGAAGGGATGGTCTTATTGGTTTCGGGGATATAGGGGAAGAGTGAGAGGGGGTAGCTAGAAGGAGATTATTAAGTGTCAGTGTGTGTTTTACCCATCCAGGCGGAAGTTATGTGCACACAAGAAGAGAACGATTCGATGTGGCGCTAGGGTTGAGGGTAATTAACTACGCATGGAGACATAGAGACCTTGAATGTGCATGTGTGAGAGGTATACATGTATACATGATGTGTGTGTGTGTGTGTGTGCGCGCGCGCGCATGATCGGGATAAAAGAAAGAAGACATAAGTCTTAAGATCAACGACATGGGAGAGACGGATCGGTATGACAATATGCATGCATGTGAGAATGCAGGGAAGAAGGCCTGACAATTGAGCATGTGTTATTGTCTTTAAGAGATAGTGGCGTGGGCTGGAGCATGCATCTATGGCGAGCAGAGGGAGTGAGGCACAACGATTGTGCAAAAGAGATCAACCTATAAATGCATATGTATGGAGAGACATTAGTGTGGGTGATAGGAAGCAAGACTACGTGTGAGAAAGAAATGTTGACGGAGAAACTACAGATAGATACAGAGATGGAGATGCTAGCTAGAGGGACATCCGCTAGTTTGAGTGTTGGAGATGACCGCCGGGTGGTTCAGAGGGTGAAGTTATGTGTGTGTGAGAGAAAGATAAAAAGAGGGCACTTGACTGCATGTAGAGAGAAACATATGTAGTGTGTGTGATAGGAAGCAAGAGTGAGGGCGAGAAAGAAGGTTGATGGAGAAACAGATAAATAGAAAGATAAAGATGCTAGCTAGTGTGTGTTAGAGATAGGAGTCGAGTGGATCAGAAGGCTGAGTTATGTGTGTGGGTGTGAGAGAGGTAGAGAGAGGGTGCATGTGAGTCACATACAAAAAAATATCACAGAGAAATGAGATCCCGAGAGACGGAGTTTTGTGTCTGTGAGAGAGAAAGATATTTCACAATGAGAGTGATAGCTAGAGAGACATATGAGGGAACGCAAGATATCTCTAGGGAGAGAGTGTGTGTGTGAGCAACATACAAGAGAACGGTGGAGAAATATGAGACCCTGGGAGGCAGAGTTTGTGCTTGTGTGTGAGAAAGAGATATTTAAGAGGAAGAGTCATAGGTTCTCATACCTAAGGAGAGAAAGACATCTCTGTATGAGGGGTGTGCGAGTGGCACACAGGGGAATAGTAGAGAGAAATGAGACCCCGGGAGACAAAGTTTTGTGTTTGTGTGAGAGAAAGAGATTCCACATGGAGAATCATAGTTAGAGACACATAGCAGGGAGTGAGATATACTTAGAGAGAGATAGAGTGATGTAGGTCGAGGGAGAGAGTACTGTCAGTGTGTTACGAAGATAAAAGATCATTGTCGACATACAGGTAGCACGAGAGATACCTGAGAGATGATGAACTCGTATAGGTCTAGAGAGAGTCCTATATAAGCATGAGTGATAGCTATATGAGACAAATATCTGGATTAAAGGGGATTCAAATATTTAAACTGGAGATCACGGCATCGATAATATAATAACGCAAATTGGTGTATCAAACATGCATATTCATTTGAATTTGGGGACACGTAATGTTATATAGTTTATCAATATTGGTGATCCATAGATTCTTTAATTAGAAACAATGCATGGTTTATATGCAATTAATGTCTAAACGGGATTACACTATATGTTGCGTGTGTGAAACACATTATACATGTTTGAGAAGTAAAAAAAACCCGCATGAAACACACATTAATTGGAGATAGTTAGCGAGGAATGCATACATTGGATTTCAACATAAAGTGGTTTCAAATATTTGAAAATCCAAATTAATGGATACAACCTTATGAATCTGAGATCATGCCATTTGTAAACCATATTTATGTATAAAGGGTGTTGTGCTTTTGAAAGTATATATAAAAAATGATGTATATAGAATTTTATTCCAATCGAAAATGGATCTCGCCCGAAAAAAAATAGAATACAAACGGGATTCGAATTGAGTAGGCACGGTAAACGTGCACTCTGCAAAATTTGAACAAAGCGAGGAAAGTCGTAGTAACCGCCCGAAACCAAAATCTGCGAAATGGAAATTACTACTGCCTATCCCTGCCACGCAAAGCCTATGTGCTCGATTTCTATAGGTTTTGATAGGGGTAGGTTTGTAATTTCACTCAAACGTGACATAACCGCCTCTCACCCGGATTCATACACGGTGGGAGACAAAACACAGTGTGTCCTTGGCCGAAATCGACTCCCTCCCCGATTCATACACGGTGGGCGCCAAAAACAAACTCTCGTCGGCAAATATTCAGTGTATGCAAGATTACCGTCCTATCCCCAACCGACTAATTTTGCTGTGATGTAGGAAATTTGAAACAGGGGCTAAGTTTGTAAATTTCCTTGCATTTGAGACAAGCGCGCCCTAAAGACATGGTTCCCCCCTTCCTCTCTACCTCCCTTTCCCCATTCCTACTCCATGGGCGCCAAAACACCCTCTCCACCCCAGCCTCCTCCATCCGCCACCCCATCCACCGCCATCCTCCTCCACCATGTCAGAGCTGATACCCCAACGCCGATGTCCATTACAAGAGATCGACCTCTCTCATCCACGGCTTCGGACCGGGATCCATGCATCCCATCCTCTCGATTCATCCCGGCTGTCGTCCACCTTACCGGCGCCGCTCCTACGACTATCTCGTCCACCGCGCCCCACCGCCACCGTCCACCCTCCTAGATCTGCTTCCACGCCACCGACAGCCATCGCTACCGCAGCACCGTCAAATTCTCAACAGATGCATACACGGTGCCGCACTAGAGGCGGTACTCTTTTGTATCTGCTCAACTTATTTATCGCAGCAAGAAAATAGATCGCCACTGCTTTACTCCGATTTCTTTTCCATCACTTACTTGCTAGTTGAAAGCAAACATTGGTTGCGAAGTTGCCTTTGTCCGGTTTGCACCTTCAGATCTGCCATGGCACGCTCAACACTATACTCCCAATGCTTATGGTTTTCCCCTTTTATATTCCACACTAGTTAAATCACAACAGACTAAATTTCAAAATTGGGTCAGTCGATTTTTCAGAGCTCGCCGGAGTTCGCCGGTGCGAACGTAGGGGATCAGGTGGGGATGGTGGTTGTGGGGGGCGGTGGTGGGGCCTCGCGAATGAAGAAAACTCGACGTGGGTGGGGGCGGGAGTGGGGGGTGGGGGTGGCGGAGGAACACAGGCGGTGGGGGCCGGTGGTCCGGCCGGCGGCCTGTGCGGTGTTCTATATGGGAAGAATCAGAGACGAGGAAGAAGAAGGGTTAGGAGACGTAGGATCTTCATCCAACCGCATGAAATTGTCGAGAGACAGCAGGGAGTTGCATTCTTAATGCGCTCTGGTTCATCATGTGTGGGCACTGTGCAACGAACATTTTATTATCCAAAATCTTCTTGCTCTTCTTTACCATGTTCCTCTTCCATTCTTCTTTAAAGTACTCTCTCCATTCCTAAATACAAGTCTTTGTATAGATTCCACCATGGACTACATATGGAGCAAAATGAGTGAATCTACACTCTAAAATGTATCTGGATACATCTGTGTGTGATCCATAGTGGAAATCTCTACCAAGACTTATATTTTGGAACGGAGGGAGTATGATAGTAGTACAGTATGTTCCTTGTACTAAAGATGAGCAGGGACATTTGCAGTGTAGAGGTCTATACGGTCGGTTGTGATGGACACTTTGAACACTTCGGGCCTCTTTGATTCGTAGGATTTTGTAAACATAGGAATAGGATTTGTAGTGGCCTGCCCACTTGAATCCTATAAGAATAGATAGGAAATGCGGGGATCTATGTCGCCTTTGAGATTTACACTAATATTAACAGTACCGCACCTTCAGTTGAAGAGAGCTGGTATCTGAAGCCTTTCTAGCCGTGTCGGCAATACTAGCACATATATTCCAGCAAGTTCCACTTTGCTAATTTTACTCTGATGCTTACAGTTTTCCCGTTATATCTACACTATGATCTGTGTACCTGCTTTATGTGGCACTAGCAGCAGTCCACTCTTGAAGCCAAACACTGCAATGACTTACAAAATTGGCACCAAGGCATTGAGTGCCATTCTGGATGCAATGAAACTCATATGCTCCCCATCTATTGACTCTTGTTCAGAATATGATCCTAATGACTCTTGTTCAAACTTGCCACATGTAGAGAGACAACATGGAATTGTATTTCTTTGGGCGCTGTGATTAATCATGAGTGGGCAACCAACATTGTATGCAATGAAGCGGAACCTCAAGAATATGCTTCCTCTTCTGTTCTTTAACATGTTCCTCTTTTGTTATTCTGTATTTAGTACGTACAGTATGTTCCTTGTCAGGAAGGGGAGCAGGGACATCTGCAGTCAACAGCTGATAGAGCTGGCATGTACGTGATCGATAGGCTTTCAATTACTAGCGGCAATACAACACCATATTTTCAAGCCAGTTCCACTTTCCCGATTTATATATCGTGGTTATGGTGTACCCCTTTTATGTACACTATGATCTGCCTAGTTGCTGTGTGCTCTTGTTATCATGGTTTGGCAATAAACTCTCTATACAGTATATTATGAACCTATCATCTGCCAACTATCCTTACTTCTGGAGCCTATTTTTTTGTGTACTTGTGCCAGATGATATAAATGCACGCACCATATTACAGCACACATGATCTCTCATCAGAATCTAGTGATAGCACACAAGTGTTTATAGGGGTGCCCCTATATTAGAATATCCTCTGCATTACAAAGATAATCTCACAACTATTTATGTTTTCATGCTTCTCAGATATTATACGTAATTACAGTGAATATCAAAATCCGCGCATCACAAGAATATTGTGGAACACTGCAATGACTTACAAAATTGGCACCAAGGCATTGAGTGCCATTCTGGATGCAATGACACTCATACGCTCCCCACCTGTAGATTCTTGTTCAGAATATGATCCTAATGACTATTCTAACCTCGAGGAGTCAAAGGCAGATGGCATGTCATGTTCACCCATCAAGGTGCCTATTCTAATTTGGCAAGGTTTTATTGATTGCGTGTATCTTGCATATGTTGTCTTGCATTTCTTCTACTTTGTTGCACCGCCATCTGCTTAGTTTACTCATCATATATGTCGAGATGCCATGCCCATCCATTATCAATACATATTCCATCTGTCATCATACCATATTTTTTCACTCAAATGTTGTTCTTGTGCATCAGGCATCAAAAAGGAAGAGGGTGATTGCCGAACCTGAAGGAGCACCAGCAAAGTCCTTGAAAAACGTGGTTGTGCCGGAGAAATCAGACAGCACCCCACTTATATTGGTTGTACAACCAGTGACACAAAACGTAGGACCGACTCCAGCAGACTGTACCCATACTTCACTAGCCACACCACTAGCCCCACCACACAGGACCTGCACTCCAGCAAAAGGTATGCCGATTTTAGTTGCCATAGCACCAGTCGTACCATAGAAAAATCCCACTCCAGCAAAAAGCACAGCAAGTCCACCGGCCGAAGACCTATCCCAACTGCTGAGACGGCTAATTCCTGCAGATTGGAACCCCATTCTAGTTATTCCCAGTTTGAAAGACAATGCTTTCAATGTTGTTAGGGACTACATGCATATATTCCCATCATGGGAAGATTATAGTGAAGACAAACACCATTTTCACATCTTCCTATCCCACTTACGTGTAAGTGCTATTATTCATGGTGATTATTTTCCTGTTTTCTGCTGATTGAACACATCAATGATTTACATTGCATTGTTGTAAGTAGGCAAGGGTCAATCTGGATAGTCATGACGAGCAAAGCTTTCTTGTGCTTTTCAAGGAAGCATTGCAGCAGTATCGGTGTTACCTGAGGAAATCACACTTTGATGGCAAGTCTATAAACGAATTTCCAGTGAAGTCTCTCGTGCTAAATTTAGAAGACATTGAATGGAAAAACCTTGTTATGCACTGGTCTCGTTCCGAGGATGAGGTACTATCTATGATATCGCATGAAAATTTGAACTTCTACTTTTCTGCATGTGCCTTATGGATCTTTTTTGCAGGATATCTGCTCGAAAAAAATTCTGGTTTGAAAAGAACGACAGGATATCGCAAATATGCTGCTCACTGCTTTGCTCTTGTTAGTACATGTTGTCCTGTATCACTGTACTTGCATACATACCTGGTTCATTATGTGACAGCAGTATGCATGATAGCTTGCTTATCAATTGTTCACTCCAAATTATCTGATCTGTATGAATGGTTACATTAGTGTAGAATATATCCAATGCCAATGAAATTTTTTAGCTCTGCATTGTTCTTGTAAGTACCTGATGTCCTTTATCAGTGTACTTATATTGGTAGGTAGTTGTTCATGTACCATCACTCTGCAGCTTATTTTCCTTTGCCCTCCATTTTCTACACATAAGATCTATATTTACTCTTAACATAAGGTTGGATAACACCGATGGTACTGAAGAAGTTTAGCTCTGTATTGCTCTTGGTTGTACCTTTTGCCTATATCGTTGTACTTACATTTATAGCTTCTTGGTTATGTAGCATCACTCTTCGTCTTATCTTAAATATTCTCTATTTTTTCTTATATTGTCACATCTATATTTACTCTTAACAAAATGTAGAATAAAGGCAATGCTTATGAAGAAGATTTTGTGGTAAACTTCTTGAATTGCCCCCCCCCCATCAACATGGACAAGGGCTTTATAGAGCCTGCCTTCACCAATAATGTAAGTTTGTCCTTCTCAAGCCTTCAAACTTTGTTGTGTATATTTGGTTAGGCATGACTGCAACAACTATTTATTTTTGGTGTTTGCATCAAATTGCATGTTTAAAGTTTATTATGTAGTTCATAAACAAAAGTTTGTCCTTCCCAATTTAAGATTTCAGTTGTACAACCAAGTTCCTTCTTCATACCATGTAAATTAAAAAATATAGAGCAAGTGATCTTATTTTGCCAATCTGAAATGGGATAAATTGACAGCACACTAACCATTGATACTTATGAGATATCGATCTGTAATCCAGTGGTGTCGTGAAGCTGCCAACTCCTTCACAATGTCATTTCCTGCCATGTCTTGACCTGAGCAATACCATATTGTGTTGATGCTATTTTAAACTATATCACTTTATTCATCAGTAAGAAATGTGATGAACTGTCGGCACTGATACTTATATGTGCAAAACCTGTCATCTGTGTGCTTGTTTATCTTTCAGAGTGAGGAGGATATAAGTGTCAAACAAGCGCAGTCTCATCAGCTTGCTCAGCTGCTTGTGCTACAGCTCCCAAGCAGGGCTAACCTTTCTTGAACTATATTGAAGTGCTGTCGGTTTTGTATATTATTTTGTCAGCGTGTTTAATTGCATTCGTGGCGATTTTTGATGCCTAGTGTATGTAATCTGTTGTCTGCTTATGCTTTATTATCATAGTGGCGAACTTTGATGCCCAGTGGATGTAACATGCCGTAATTTCTTTATTGTATAGTCTAGGTTTTTTTCTTATTCACGATGTTGCAGTTATTTTACTATATATATATATATATCATGTCTTCGTAGTAAACTGGCCAAACCGTAACATTACGGTACATAATCGGGCCGTCATGCAAATCACTATGTATGATCCGCATCATGGGCCCCGTCATGTTGGTCCATTAACAGGCCTAAATGTAAACTGGCCCACTAGTAGATTTGGGCCTTTAATAGGCCAAGTAAACCGCCGGCCCTATTTTCCCAAGAAAACTCAATGGGCTTTTAGGAGGCTGGAAAGTAGGTTGGGCCTGAAACGTGCCGAGCAGCTCACGGGCCGACAGCAGGCCGAAATAGACCCCGGCCCATGATTGTGCCAATCAAATCACGGGCTTATAGTAGGCCAAAATTATCTCGGTCCTTGTTTGACCCAACCAGATTATCGGCTGTGAGCAGGCCGGATGCAAACGGGGTCATAGTTAGGCCCAACTATATGACGGGCTTTTAACAGGCCAAAATATATATAGGGCCGAAATAATAAATGGGCCTTTAACAGGCCGAAACTAATATCAGGCTGAATTACTAAATGGGCCTTTAGCAAGTGGGCCCAAAAGCATAGCGTCCAGTTGACAGGCCGAATTTGATATGGGCCATAATTTAGGCCAAAGCCTCTTAACGGGTCGGACCTGATCTGGGCTGTAATTTGGCCCAGAACGTGGTAGGCTTTTAACGGGCCGGATATCATATGGGCCATTATTAGGCCCGGAACGTCGCAGGCCATTAATGAACCGGATCAAATATGGGCCGACATTTGGCCCAAAACATGGCAGCCAGTTAATGGGCCGGCCTACTAGGGTCCTCAAAATTTTGTGGGCCTTCAGCTGGGCCGGCCCATTATGGTCAGCGAAATCTCATGGGCCTTTAGCTGGGACGGCCCATTATGGTCCGCAAAATCTTGTGGGCCTTTAGCTGGGACGGCCCATTATGGTCCGCAAAATCTCACGGGCCTTTAGCTGGGCCGACCCATTATGGCCCGCAAAATCTTGGGGGCCTTTAGCTGGGCCGGCCCATTATGGTCCGCAAAATCTCGTGGGCCTTTAGTTGGGCCGGCCCATTATGGTCCTCAAAATCTTGTGGGCCTTTAGTTGGGCCAGCCCATTTAAACTTTATGGGCCACTTTTGGGCCGGTCCACGTGTCAACATATCATAGGCGCATCTCGCCCATTGGATGAGTGACATCTGTCCCAACAATGAGCCGACACGTATTTCCTTACACGTGGAAAATCCCCATTGGTCGGGGCTGTTAACGGGTTATCGGATCCAAAACCGGATCCGATAGCTTAACGGCGTTCCGTTACGGTGGATGCCACGTGTCGGTCACCCTTGACGAAATCACTTCTGTGATGCGCGATTTATCGTCATGGAAGTGGACACTTCCGTGATGATAATTTTAGTAATGTCATGGAACACTTCTACGACAGCACATGTATGACTATCTTGATTCTGTCATAAAATCGTCATGGATGTACATGCATGACAGAAAACATGACCTACTGTGACAAACACGTATCATCACGGAAGTGTATTTTTTTAGTGATATGTGATATATGAGATTGATCATGTTCTTGTAATAGCAATCACGACTTGCATGTCGATGAGTATGACAACCGGCAGGAGCCATAGGAGTTGTCTTAATTTATTGTATGACCTGCGTGTCATTGAAAACGCCATGTAATTACTTTACTTCATTGTGAACCGTTAGCCATAGTAGTAGAAGTAATAGTTGGTGAGACAACTTCATGAAGACACGATGATGGAGATCATGGTGTCATGCCAGTGACGAAGGTGATCATGCTGCGCCTCAAAGATGGAGATCAAAGGCGCAAGATGATATTGGCCATATCATGTCAGTTTATGATTTGCATGTGATGTTTGTCATGTTTACATCTTATTTACTTAGAATGACGGTAACATAAATAAGATGATCCCTCATAAAAATTTCAAGAAAGTCTTCCCCCTAACTATGCACCGTTGCGAAAGTTTGTTGTTTCGAAGTACCATGTGATGATCGGATGTGATAGATTCTAACGTTCGCATACAATGGGTGTAAGCCAGATTTACACATGCAAAACACTTAGGTTGACTTGACGAGCCTAGCATGTACAGACATGGCCTCGGAACAAAAGAGACCGAAAGGTCGAACATGAGTCGTATAGTAGATACGACCAACATGAAGATGTTCACCGATGATGACTAGACCGTCTCACATGATGATCGGACACGGCCTAGTTGACTCGGATCATGTATCACTTAGATAACTAGAGGGATGTCTATCTGAGTGGGAGTTCATTAAATAATTTGATTAGATGAACTTAATTATCATGAAGATAGTCTAAAATATCTTTGCAATATGTCTTGTAGATCAAATGGCACACGCTAATGTTGCCCTCAACTTCAACGCATTCCTAGAGAAAACCAAGCTGAAAAACGATGGTAGCAACTTTACGGACTGGGTTCGGAACTTGAGGATCATCCTCATAGCTGCCAAGAAAGCATATGTCCTTGAAGCACTGCTAGGTGAAGCACCCATTTTGCCAGCAACTCAAGACTTTATGAACGCCTGGCAGTCGTGTAGTGATGATTACTCCCTGGTTCAGTGCAGCATGCTTTACAGCTTAGAACCGGGGCTCCAAAAGTGTTTTGAGTAGAATGGAGCATATGAGATGTTCCAAGAGCTGAAAATGGTTTTCCAAGCGCATGCCCGGGTCGAGATATGAAGTCTCCGACAAGTTCTACAGTTGTAAGATGGAGGAAAAATGTTCTGTCAGTGAGCAAATACTCACTATGTCCGAGATGCACAACCATTTGTCTCAGCGGGGAGTTAATCTTCCAGATGACTCGGTCATTGACAGGATCCTCCAGTCGCTCCCACCTAGCTACAAGAGCTTTGTGATGAACTACAATATGCAAGGGATGGAGAAGTCCATTCCTGAGTTATATTCAATGCTGAAATCAACGGAGGTGGAAATCAAAAAGGAACATCAAGTGTTGATGGTGAATAAGACCACTAGTTTCAAGAAAGGAAAGGGTAAAAAGAACTTCAAGAAGGACGGCAAGGGAGTTTACGCGCCCGGTAAATCAGTTGCCGGGAAGAAGCCAAACAATGGACCCAAGTGATAACCCACAAGTGTAGGGGATCGCAACAGCTTTCGAGGGTAGAGTATTCAACCCAAATTTATTGATTCGATACAAGGGGAGCCAAAGAATATTCTTAAGTATTAGTAGTTGAGTTGTCAATTCAACCACACCTGGATAACTTAGTATCTGCAGCAAAGTATTTAGTAGCAAAGTGGTATGATAGTAAAGGTAACAGTGGCAAAAGTAAAGATAATAGTTTTGTAGGAATGGTAACAGTAGCAACGGAAAAGTAAATAAGCGAAGCACAATATGTGAAAAGCTCGTAGGCATTGGATCAGTGATGGATAATTATGTCGGATGCGATTCCTCATGTAATAACTATAACATAGGGTGACACAGAACTAGCTCCAGTTCATCAATGTAATGTAGGCATGTATTCTGAATATAGTCATACGTGCTTATGGAAAATAACTTGCATGACATCTTTTGCCTACCCTCCCGTGGCAGCGGGGTCCTAGTGAAAACTAAGGGATATTAAGGCCTCCTTTTAATAGAGAACCGGAACAAAGCATTAGCACATAGTGAATACATGAACTCCTCAAACTATGGTCATCACCGAGAACTATCCCGATTATTGTCACTTCGGGGTTGTCGGATCATAACACATAATAGGTGACTATAGACTTGCAAGATAGGATCAAGAACACACATATATTCATGAAAACATAATAGGTTCAGATCTGAAATCATGGCACTCGGGCCCTAGTGACAAGCGTTAAGCATAGCAAAGTCATAGCAACATCAATCTCAAAACATAATGCATACTAGGGATCAAACGCTAACAAAACTAACTTGATTACATGGTAAATCTCATCCAACCGATCACCGTCAAGCAAGCCTACGATGGAATTACTCACGCACGGCGGTGAGCGTCATGAAATTGGTGATGGAGGATGGTTGATGATGACGACAGCGACGAACCCCCCTCTCCGGAGCCCCGAACAGACTCCAGATCAGCCCTCCCGATAGAGATTAGGGCTTGGCGGCGGCTCCATATCGTAAAACATGATGAAACTTTCTCTCTGATTTTTTTCTCCGTGAAATGGAATATATGGAGTTGGAGTTGAGGTTGGTGGAGCGTCAGGGGGCCCACGAGACACGGGGCGCGCCCAGGGGGGAGGGCGCACCCCCACCCTCGTGGACAGGGTGTGGGCCCCCTGGTCTTGATTCTTTCGCTGGTATTTTTTATATTTTCCAAAACTTATCTCCGTGGATTTTCAGGTCATTCCGAGAACTTTTGTTTTCTACACATAAAACAACATCATGGCAGTTCTGCTGAAAACAGCATCAGTCCGGGTTAGTTTCATTCAAATCATGCAAGTTAGAGTCCAAAACAAGGGCAAAAGTGTTTGGAAAAGTAGATACGTTGGAGACGTATCAACTCCCCCAAGCTTAAACCTTTGCTTGTCCTCAAGCAATTCAGTTGATAAACTGAAAGTGATAAAGAAAAACTTTTACAAACTCTATTTGCTCTTGTTGTTGTAAACATGTAAAGCCAGCATTCAAGTTCAGCAAGTATTATGAACTAACCATACTTACAATAACACTCAGGTCTCACAATTACTCATATCAATGGCATAATCAGCTAGTGAGCGATAATAATAAACTCAGATGATAACACTTTCTCAAAACAATCATATTATGATATAACAAAATGGTATCTCGCTAGCCCTTTTTGAGACCACAAAACATAATTGCAGAGCACATTTAAAGATCAAGGACAGACTAAACATTGTAATTCATGGTAAAAGAGATCTAGTCAAGTCATACCCAACAGTGTACTCTCTAGTGGGTGCTTTTTAATAAGAAGGTGATGACTCAACATAAAAGTAAATAGATAGGCCCTTCGCAGAGGGAAGCAGGGATTTGCAGAGGTGCCAGAGCTCGATTTTAAAATAGAGATGAATAACATTTTGAGCGGCATACTTTCACTGTCAACGAAACAACTATGAGATGGCGATATCTTCCATACTACATGCATTATAGGCAGTTCCCAAACAGAATGGTAAAAGTTTATACTCCCCCACCACCAACAAGCATCAATCCATGGCTTGCTCAAAACAATGAGTGCCTCCAACTAACAACAGCCCTGGGGGAGTTTTGTTTAATTATATTGATTTGCTTTGATCTTTTTGGATCATGGGACTGGGCATCCCGGTTACCGGCCCTTTTTCGTGAATGAGGAATGGAGTCCACTCCTCTTGAGAATAACCCACCTAGCATGGAAGATATAGGCAGCCCTAGTTGAAACATGAGTTGCTCGAGCATACAAAATAGAATTTCATTTGAAGGTTTGGAGTTTGGCACATACAAATTTACTTGGAACGGTAGGTAGATACCGCATATAAGAAGGTATGGTGGACTCATATGGAATAACTTTGGGGTTTAAGGAGTTTGGATGCATAAGCAGTATTCCCGCTTAGTATAGGTAAAGGCTAGCAAAAGACTGGGAAGCGACCAACTGAGAGAGTGACAATAGTCATGAACATGCATTAAAATTAATTCACACCGAGTACAAGCACTAGTAGGATATAATCTACCATGAACATAAATATCATGAAGGCTATGTTGATTTGTTTCAACTACATGTGTTAACATGTGCCAAGTCGAGTCACTCAATTCATTCAAAGGAGGATACCATCCCATCATACCACATCATAATCATTTTAATAGCACGTTGGCACACAAGGTAAAACCATTATAACTCATAGCTAATCAAGCATGGCACAGGCAACTATAATCTCTAACTGTCATTGCAAATATGTTTACTTCATAATAAGCTGAATCAGGAATGATGAACTCATCATATTTACAAAAACAAGAGAGGTCGAGTTCATACCAGCTTTTCTCATCTCGATCAGTCCATCATATATCGTCATTATTGCCTTTCACTCGCACGACCGAACGATGTGTATAATAATAATAATGCACGTGCATTGGACTAAGCTGGAATCTGCAAGCATTCAACTCAAGAGAGAAGACAAGGTAATATGGGCTCTAAGTTAAATAAACAATCATGCATATGAGAGCCACTAAAGATTTTCAATATGGTCTTCTACTCTCGACCCCCAAAGAAAAGAAAAGAAAGTAAAGTATTTACACGGGAAAGCTCCCAACAAGTAAAAGAAGAACGAGAAATCTTTTTGGGTTTTCATTTTAATTTCTACTACAAGCATGGAAAGTAAACCAACTAATTTTTTGGGTTTTTCTTAAGGTTTATCAAACACACAAGAAAAAGCCTAGAAAAAGAAAATTAAACTAGCATGGATAATACAATGAAAGAGTATGAGCACCGACGACTAGAATAGTGTGTGATCATGAATGTAAAGTCGGTGAGAAATACGTACTCCCCCAAGCTTAGGCTTTTGGCCTAAGTTGGTCTAAGGCCAAGGGTAGCATGGCTGATATCCGTAGTTGTAACTGGGGTCGTACTGAGATGCAGCAGCGAATGCCTCCTGAGCTGCGGCATGTTGGCGAGCCGCTTCCGCTCTACCCTTGTGTTCAGCTGCTTTTTCCCTGGTAACAACATATCTTCCTTTTGCCTGGTAATCAAAAAGGAAAGGAGCAGGAAGAGTAACATGGACAGAGCTATGTCTGTCAAAGATTAGTCGATACTGGAGAAATTGTTCATTCCTTCGAAGAAAATGATGTTTGACCATAGCGTCATAATCTAAATAAGCAGGAGGCAACACCATATCCCCCTCTCGTGGGGCTATACCAAGATAATTAGCCACACGGGTTGCATAAATTCCTCCAAATAAATCTCCAGCCCTACCATTATTATGCAACCTATGTGCAACTATTGCCCCCAAGTTTTATTCTTTATAACCTAACATGGCACTCTTGAGGACACAAAGATCAGGGACACACATATGACATGCTTCATCTTTATCGTTAATGCATCTACCAATGAAGAGAGCAAAATAATGTACGGCAGGAAAGTGAATGCTCCCTATGGTAGCTTGTGTTATATCCCTAGATTCTCCCATAGTAATACTAGCAAGAAAGTCTCTAAATTCAGATTTGTGGGGATCATTAACATTGCCCCACTACGGAAGTTTGCAAGCAGTTGTAAAATCCTCTAAGTCCATGGTATAAGATTTATCATAAATATCAAACATGACACTCTGAGAATTACGTGAACATTTATATTTAAACCTTCTCACAAATGAATCAGTCAATAGATAGTACTGAGGACACTTATCTTGTAAGAAGTCCTCAAGATCGGCATTGCGCACATATGCGTCAAATTCCTCCTTAAAGCCTGCTTTGACCATAAAATCGTCTGATGGTCACTCACAAGCTCGCACTTCTGCATCCCTCGATAGTTCATCGTCTTGCTCACGCATAGCAAGCCTGGGTCCTTTCTTTATTGAGGAACCACCTTGATACATTCTCCTAGACATATTTCTTTTTCTGAAAAATTTCTGAAATTTTAGTAACTTCAAAATAAAAGTGCATAAAACTAAACAAGATTGATAGCAACTACTCCTACAAGTGCCTAGAGCATATATCATGCATTAGAATTACTTGGGACCTCATAAATTTGGCATGCAAGCTCAAGAATAGGGTCACCAAGCAACAATCTCCCAAAGCAGTTTTGTGAATGGAGCTTTGAGCAAGGAGATCGAAAATCGCAGCAAAATGAGCTAGAACTCGTGCTTGAGCTGGATGAGGATTTTTTTGGGAAGAAGATGAAGTGTGTGGGTGCAGGAATAAGTGGAGGGGGCCACCATGGGCCCACAAGACAGGGGGGCGTGCCCAGGGGGTGTGGGCACGCCCTCCACCCTCATGGTCAGGTGCTTGCCCCCTCTGCAGTGTTTTTAGTGCCTAAAATCCTCAAATAATCCATAAAAAATCATACTAAATTTGCAGGGCATTTGGAGCACTTTTATTTTCGAGATATTTTTTATTGCACGGATAATTCAGAAAACAGACGGATAATACTATTTTTTCTTTATTTATTCTAAATAACAGAAAGTAAAAAGAGGGTACAGAAGGTTGTGCCTTATAGTTTCATCCATCTCATGATCATCAAAATGAATCCACTAACAAGGTTGATCAAGTCTTGTTAACAAACTCATTCCAAATAACATGGAACCGGAGAAATTTCGAATAACACTAAATTACCTCAACGGGGATATGAACATCCCCAACAATAAGAATATCATACTTTTTCTTGACAGTAGGAAGAGGAAATTCAAAACCTCCAATAATGATAGTCGGAACTTTTCCAATAGAATTGATGCTATGAACTTGAGATTGTTTCCTCGGAAAGTGTACCATATGCTCATTACCATTAACATGAAAAGTGACATTGCCTTTGTTGCAATCAATAACAACCCATGCAATATTCAAAAGGGGTCTACCAAGGATAATCGACATACTATCATCCTCTGGAATATCAAGAATAACAAAGTCCGTTAAGATAGTGATGTTTGCAACCACAACAGGCACATCCTCACAAATACCGACAGGTATAGTAGGTGTCAACTTATTCAAGTCAAGTCTACGATATAAAGATAGAGGCATAACACTAACACCTGCTCCAAGATCACATAAAGCAGTTTTAACATAATTTCTTTTAATGGAGCATGGTATAGTTGGTACCCCTGGATCTCCAAGTTTCTTTGGTATTCCACCCTTAAAACTGTAATTAGCAAGCATGGTGGAAATTTCAGCTTCCGGTATCTTTCTTTTATTTGTAATGATATCCTTCATATCCTTAGCATAGAGATTTAATTTAAGCATATCAGCTAATTAAGCGCATACGTAAGAAGATAGGTCTAATCATTTCAGCAAAGCGCTCAAAATCCTCATCATCCTTTGTCTTGGATGGTTTAGGAGGAAAGGGCATGGGTTTCTGAACCCATGGTTCTCTTTCTCTACCGTGCTTCCTAGCAATAAAATCTCTCTTATCATAACGTTGATTCTTTGATTGTGGGTTATCAAGATCAACAGCAGGTTCAATCTCTACATCATTGTTTTTGCTAGGTTGAGCATCAACATGAACATTATCATTAACGTTATCACTAGGTTCATGTTCATCACCTGATTGTGTTTCAGCATCAGAAATAGAAATATCATTGGGATTCTCAGGTGTGTCTATGACAGGTTCACTAGAAGCATGCAAAGTCCTATGGTTTTTCTTTTTCTTCTTTTTGGAAGAACTAGGTGCCTCTAAATTATTTCTCTGAGAATCCTGCTCGATTCTCTTAGGGTGGCCTTCAGGATACAAAGGTTCCTGAGTCATTCTACCGGTTCTAGTAGCCACTCTAACAGCAAGGTTAGGTTTATTATTTAATTCATCAAGCAAATCATTTTGAGCTTTAAGTACTTGCTCAGCTTGAGTAGCAACCATAGAAGCATATTTTCTAATGAGTTTAAGTTCACCTTTAACTCTAGCCATATAATCACTGAAGCGTCCTATATCGAAAGCATTATTCCTTAATTCTCTACCAACATAAGCATTAAAACTTTCTTGTCTAGCCATAAAGTCATCAAATTCATCTAAGCATGGGCTATGAAATTTAGTAGAGGGAATTTCAACTTTATCATATCTATAGAGAGAATTTACCTTTAATACCTGTGTCGGGTTATCAAGACAATGTGGTTCATCAACAGGCGGTATATTAAGACCATGTATTTCTTCAATAGGTGGTAAATTCTTAACATCTCCAGCTTTAATACCTTTTTGTTTCATTGATTTCTTTGCCTCTTGCATATCTTCAGGACTGAGAAATAGAACACCTCTCTTCTTCGGAGTGGGTTTAGGAATAGGCTCAGGAGTTGGCTCAATTGGTTTAGGAATTGGCCCAGGAAGAGTCCAATTATTTTCATTAGTCAACATATTATTCAATAGTAATTCAGCTTCGTCGACTGCTCTTTCCCTGTAAACACAACCAGCACAACTATCCAAGTAGTCCTTGGAAGCATCAGTGAGTCCATTATAAAAGATATCAAGTATTTCATTTTTCTTAAGAGGATGACCAGGCAAAGCATTAAGTAATTGGAGAAGCCTCCCCCGTGCTTGTGGGAGACTCTCTTCTTTGATTTGCACAAAATTATATATTTCCCGCAAGGCAGCTTGTTTCTTATGAGCAGGGAAATACTTAGTAGAGAAGTAATAAATCATATCTTGGGGACTACGCACACAACCAGGATCAAGAGAATTAAACCAAGTCTTAGCATCACCCTTTAATGAGAACGGAAATATTTTAAAGATATAATAATAGCGAGACTTCTCATCATTAGTAAACAGGGTGGCTATATCATTCAACTTGGTAAGATGTGCCACAACAGTTTCAGATTCAAGGCCATAAAAAAGATCAGATTCTACTAAAGTAATAATTTCAGGATCAACAGAGAATTCATAATCCTTATCAGCAACACAGATAGGTAAAGTAGCAAAAGCAGGGTCAGGTTTCATTCTAGCATTAAGAGGTTGCTGCTTCCATTTAGCTAATAACTTTTTAAGATCGTATCTATCTTTGCAAGCAAAGATAGCTCTAGCAGCTTCCTCCTCCATAACATAACCCTCGGGAACAACAGGTAATTCATAATTAGGGGGAGAACTTTCATCATCACTATCATCAGTAATAGCATCTTCAATAATTTCATTCTCTCTAACCCTAGCAAGTTGTTCATCAAGAATTTCACCTAATGACAAAGTAGTATCACGCACATAAGTAGTTTCATCATAAGTATCATGCATAGCAGAAGTGGCATCATTAAGTACATGCGACATATTGGAATTCATAGCAGTAGCAGGTTTAGGTGTCGCAATCTTACTCAAAACAGAAGGAGAATCTAGTGCAGAGCTAGATGGCAGTTCCTTACCTCCCCTCGTAGTTGAGGGAAAAATCTTGGTTCTTTCATCTTTCAAGTTCCTCATAGTGATCAACAGATATAAATCCCAAGTGACTCAAAGAATAGAGCTATGCTCCCCGGCAACGGCGCCAGAAATTAGTCTTGATAACCCACAAGTGTAGGGGATCGCAACACCTTTCGAGGGTAGAGTATTCAACCCAAATCTATTGATTCGACACAAGGGGAGCCAAAGAATATTCTTAAGTATTAGTAGTTGAGTTGTTGATTCAACCACACCTGGATAACTTAGTATCTGCAGCAAAGTATTTAGTAGCAAAGTGGTATGATAGTAAAGGTAACAGTGGCAAAAGTAAAGATAATAGTTTTGTAGGAATTGTAACAGTAGCAACGGAAAAGTAAATAAGCAAAGCACAATATGTGAAAAGCTCGTAGGCATTGGATCAGTGATGGATAATTATGTCGGATGTGATTCCTCATGTAATAGCTATAACATAGGGTGACACAGAACTAGCTCCAGTTTATCAATGTAATGTAGGCATGTATTCCGAATATAGTCATACATGCTTATGGAAAAGAACTTGCATGACATCTTTTGTCCTACACTCCTGTGGCAGCGGGGTCCTAGTGGAAACTAAGGGATATTAAGGCCTCCTTTTAATAGAGAACCGAAACAAAGCATTAGCACATAGTGCAATACATGAACTCCTCAAACTATGGTCAACACCAAGAAGTATCCCGATTATTGTCACTTCGGGGTTGTCGGATCATAACACATAATATGTGACTATAGACTTGCAAAATAGGATCAAGAACACACATATATTCATGAAAACATAATAGGTTCAGATCTGAAATCATGGCACTCAAGCCCTAGTGACAAGCATTAAGCATAGCAAAGTCATAGCAACATCAATCTCAGAACATAATGGATACTAGGGATCAAACCCTAACAAAACTAACTTGATTACATGGTAAATCTCATCCAACCCATCACCGTCCAGCAAGCCTACGATGGAATTACTCACGCACAGTGGTGAGCATCATGAAATTGGTGATGGAGGATGGTTGATAATGACGACGGCGACGAATCCCCCTCTTCATAGCCCCGAACGGACTCCAGATCAGCCCTCCCAAGAGAGATTAGGGCTTGGCAGCGGCTCCGTATCGTAAAACATGATGAAACTTTCTCTCTGATTTTTTTCTCCGTGAAACGGAATATATGGAGTTGGAGTTGAGGTCGGTGGAGCATTAGGGGGCCCACGAGACAGGGGGGCGTGCCCTAGGGGGAGGGCGCACCCCCCACCCTCGTGGACAGGGTGTGGCCCCCCTGGTCTTGATTCTTTCGCCAATATTTTTTATATTTTCCAAAACTTATCTCCGTGGATTTTCAGGTCATTCTGAGAACTTTTGTTTTCTACACATAAAACAACATCATGGCAGTTCTGCTGAAAATAGCGTCAGTCCGGGTTAGTTTCATTCAAATCATGCAAGTTAGAGTCCAAAACAAGGGTAAAAGTGTTTGGAAAAGTAGATACGTTTGAGACGTATCACCAAGCCCGAGACTCAGTGCTTTTATTTCAAGGGAAATGGTCACTGGAAGCGGAACTGCCCCAAGTACTTAGCAGATAAGAAGGCCGGCAACACCAAAGGTATATGTGATATACATGTTATTGGTGTGTACCTTACCAGTACTCGTAGTAGCTCCTGGGTATTTAATACCGGTGTGGTTGCTCATATTTGTAACTTGATGACCCACAAGTGTAGGGGATCTATCGTAGTCCTTTCGATAAGTAAGAGTGTCGAACCCAACGAGGAGCAGAAGGAAATGACAAGCGATTTTCAGTAAGGTATTCTCTGCAAGCACTGAAATTATCGGTAACAGATAGTTTTGTGATAAGGTAATTTGTAACGGGTAACAAGTAATAAAAGTAAATAAGGTGCAGCAAGGTGTCCCAATCCTTTTTGTAGCAAAGGACAAGCCTGGACTAGTTTTTATATAGAGAAAAGTGCTCCCGAGGACACATGGGAATTATCGTCAAGCTAGTTTTCATCACGCTGATATGATTCGCGTTCGTTACTTTGATAATTTGATATGTGGGTGGACCGGTGCTTGGGTACTTCCCTTTCTTGGACAAGCATCCCACTTATGATTAACCCCTATTGCAAGCATCCGCAACTACAAAAGAAGTATTAAGGTAAACCTAACCATAGCATGAAACATATGGATCCAAATCAGCCCCTTACGAAGCAACGCATAAACTAGGTTTAAGCTTCTGTCACTCTAGCAACCCATCATCTACTTATTACTTCACAATGCCTTCCCCTAGGCCCAAATAATGGTGAAGTGTCATGTAGTCGATGTTCACATAACACCACTAGAGGAGAGACAACATACATCTCATCAAAATATTGAACGAATACCAAATTCACATGACTACTTATAGCAAGACTTCTCCCATGTCCTCAGGAACAAACATAACTACTCACAAATCATATTCATGTTCATAATCAGAGGGGTATTAATATGCATTAAGGATCTGAACATATGATCTTCCACTGATTAAACCAACTAGCATCAACTACAAGGAGTAATCAACACTACTAGTAACACACAGGTGCCAATCTAAGGTTTTGAGACAAAGATTGGGTACAAGAGATGAACTAGGGTTTGAGAGGAGATGGTGTTGGTGAAGATGTTGATGGAGATTGACCCCCTCCCAATGAGAGGATCGATGGTGATGACGATGGTGATGATTTCCCCCTCTCGAAGGGAAGTTTCCCCGGCAGAATAGCTTCGATGGAGCCCTAGATTGGTTCCGCCAAGGTTCCGCCTCGTGGCGGCGGTGTTTCATTCCGAAAGCTTGCTTATGATTTTTTTTCCAGGGTAAAAGACTTCATATAGCAGAAGATGGTCCCGGAAGGCTACCAGGGGGGCCACGAGGCAGGGGGGCACGCCCCCCACCCTCGTGGATGGTGGGTGGCCCCCCTCTGGTATTTCTTCCGCTCAGTATTTTTTATTAATTCCAAAAATGACTTTCGTGGAGTTTCAGTACTTTTGGAGTTGTGTAGAATAGGTCTCTAATATTTGCTCCTTTTCCAGCCCAGAATCCCAGCTGCCGGCATTCTCCCTCTTCATGTAATCCTTGTAAAATAAGAGAGAATAGGCATAAGTATTGTGACATAACGTGTAATAACATCCCATAATGCAATAATTATCGATATAAGAGCATGATGCAAAATGGACGTATCATAACTCAAAACAGGAGCTGCGGAATAAGCAGAGACTGGCAAAGGATGAGGTGACGATGCACGTCGGGAATGGTTCCAAGGTCGATGTGATCACCGTCGGCACGCTACCTTTACATTTACCTACGGGATTAGTTTTAAACCTCAATAATTGTTATTTAGTGCCAGCTTTGAGCATGAACATTGTATTTGGATCTCGTTTAATGCGAGATGGCTACTCATTTAAATCCGAGAATAATGGTTGTTCTATTTATACGAGAGATATGTTTTATGGTCATGCCTCGCTGGTCAATGGTTTATTCTTATTGAATCTCGAACGTGATGTTACACATATTCATAGTGTGAATACCAGAAGATGCGAGGTTAATAATGATAGTCCCACATACTTGTGGCACTGCCGCCTTGGTCACATTGGTGTCAAACGCATGACGAAACTCCATGCAGATGGACTTTTGGAGTCTCTTGATTATGAATCATTTGACACGTGCGAACCAAGCCTCATGGGCAAGATGACAAAGACTCCGTTCTCCGGAACAATGGAGCGAGCAACCAACTTGTTGGAAATAATACATACTGATGTGTGCAGTCCAATAAGCGTTGAGGCTCATGGTGGCTATCATTATGTTCTCACCCTCACTGATGACTTGAGTAGATATGGGTATGTCTACCTAATGAAACACAATTCTGAGACCTTTGAAAAGTTCAAGGAATTTCAGAGTGAGGTGGAGAATCAACGTGACAGGAAAAATAAAGTTCTTACGATCAGATCATGGAGGAGAATATTTAAGTCACGGTTTTGGTATGCACTTAAGGAAATGTGGAATTGTTTCACAACTCACGCCACCTGGAACACCTCAGCGTAATGGAGTGTCCGAACGTCGTAATCGCACTCTATTGGATATGGTGCGATCTATGATGTCTCTTATCGATTTACCGCTATCATTTTGGGGTTATGCTTTAGAGACAACCACATTCACTTTAAATAGGGCACCGTCTAAATCCGTTGAGACAACACCGTATGAATTATGGTTTGGGAAGAAACCTAAGCTGTCGTTTCTAAAAGTTTGGGGATGCGATGCTTATGTCAAGAAACTTCAACCTGAAAAGCTCGAACCCAAGTCGGAAAAATGCGTCTTCATAGGATACCCTAAGGAAACCATTGGGTATACCTTCTACCTCAGATCCGAAGGCAAGATCTTTGTTGCCAAGAATGGATCCTTTCTGGAGAAAGAGTTTCTCTCGAAAGAAGTAAGTGGGAGGAAAGTAGAACTTGATGAAGTACTGCCTCTTGAACCAGAAAGTAGCGCGGCTCAGGAAGATTTTTCTGTGGTGCCTGCACCCACTAGAGAGGAAGTTAATGATGATGATCAAGGAACTTCGGATCAAGTTGCTACTGAACTTCGTAGGTCCACAAGGGCATGTTCCACACCAGAGTGGTACGGCAACCCTCTCTTGGAAATCATGTTGTTAGACAACGACGAACCTTCAAACTATGAAGAAGCGATGGCGGGCCCAGATTCCAACAAATGGCTTGAAGCCATGAAATCCGAGATAGGATCCATGTATGAAAACAAAGTATGGACTTTGATAGACTTGCCCGATGATTGGCGAGGCATTTAAAATAAATGGATCTTTAAGAAGAAGACTGGCGCGGATGGTAATCTGACCATCTATAAAGCTTGGCTTGTCGCTAAGGGTTATTGTCAAGTTCAAGGGGTTGACTACAATGAGACCTTCTCACCAGTAGCCAAGCTGAAGTCCGTCCAAATCATGTTTGCAGTTGCCGCATTCTATGATTATGAGATATGGCAAATGGACGTCAAAACGGCATTCCTTAATGGTTTCCTTAAGGAAGAATTGTATATGATGCAGCCGGAAGGTTTTGTCGATCCTAAGAATGCTGACAAGGTGTGTAAGCTCCAGCGCTCCATCTATGGGCTGGCACAAGCATCTCGGAGTTGGAACATTCGCTTTGATGAAATGATCAAAGTGTTTGGTTTTATGCAGACTTATGGAGAAGCATGTGTCTACAAGTGAGTGGGAGCTCTGTAGCATTTCTCATATTATATGTGGATGGCATACTATTGATGGGAAATGATATAGAACTTTTGGAAAGCATAAAGGCCTACTTGAATAAGTGTTTTTCAATGAAGGACCTTGGAGAAGCTGCTTACATATTAGGCATCAAGATCTATAGAGATAGATTAAGACGCATCATCGGTCTTTCACAAAGCACATACCTTGATAAGATATTGAAGAAGTTCAATATGGATCATTCCAACAAGGGGTTATAGCCTGTTTTACAAGGTGTGAAATTGAGCACGGCTCAATGCCCGACCTCGGCAGAAGATAGAGAAAAGATGAGTGTCATCCCCTATGCCTCAACCGTAGGGTCTATTATGTATGCCATGCTGTGTACCAGACTTGATGTGAACCTTGTCGTAAGTTTGGTAGGGAGGTACCAAAGTAATCCTGACATGGAACACTGGACAGCGGTCAAGAATATCCTAAAGTACCTGAAAAGGACTAAGGATATGTTTCTTGTTTATGGAGGTGACGAAGAGCTCGTCGTAAAGGGTTACGTCGATGCTAGCTTCAACACAGATCTGGATGACTCCAAGTCACAAACCGGATACGTGTATATTTTGATTGGTGGGGCAGTCAGCTGGTGCAGTTGTAAGCAAAGCATCATGGCGGGATCTACATGTGAATTGGAGTACATGGCAGCCTCGAAGGCAGCACATGAAGCAATCTGGATGAAGGAGTTCATTACCAACCTAGGAGTTATTCCCAATGCGTCGGGCCCGATGACTCTCTTCTGTGACAACACTGGTGCTATTTCCCTTGCCAAGGAGCCCAGGTTTCACAAGAAGACCAGGCATATCAAGCGTCACTTCAACTCCATTCGTGAAAATGGTCAATATGGAGACATAGATATTTGTAAAGTGCATACAGATCTGAATGTCGCAGACCCGTTGACTAAACCTCTTCCACGAGCAAAACATGATCAACACCAGAACTCTATGGGTGTTCAATTCATCACAATGTAACTAGATTATTGACTCTAGTGCAATTGGGAGACTGTTGGAAATATGCCATAGAGGCAATAATAAAATGGTTATTATTATATTTCCTTGTTCATGATAATTTTCTGTTGTTCATGCTATAATTGTATCAACCGGAAACCGTAATACATGTGTGAATACATAGACCACAACATGTCCCTAGTGAACCTCTAGTTGACTAGCTCGTTGATCAATAGATGGTTATGGTTTCCTGACCATGGACATGAGATGTCATTGATAACGGATCACATCATTAGGAGAATGATGTGATGGACAAGACCCAATCCTAAGCATAGCACAAGATCGTGTAGTTCGTTTGCTAAGAGCTTTTCTAATGTCAAGTATCATTTCCTTAGACCATGAGATTGTGTAACTCCCGGATACCATAGGAATGCTTTGGGTGTACCAAATGTCACAACGTAACTGGATGGCTATAAAGGTGCACTACAGGTATCTCCGAAGTGTCTGTTGGGTTGACACGAATCGAGACTGGGATTTGTCACTGTATGACGGAGAGGTATCTCTGGGCCCACTCGGTAATGCATCATCATAATGAGCTCAGTGTGACTAAGGAGTTAGTCATGGGATCATGCATTACGGAACGAGTAAAGAGACTTGCCGGTAACGAGATTAAATGAGGTATTGGGATACCGACGATCGAATCTCGAGCAAGTAACATACCGGTAGACAAAGGAAATTGTACACGGGATTGATTGAATCCCCGACATCGTGGTTCATCCGATGAGATCATCGTGGAACATGTGGGAACCAACATGGGTATCTAGATCCCTTTGTTGGTTATTGGCCAGAGAGATGTCTCGGTCATGTCTGCACGATTCCCGAACCCATAGGGTCTACACACTTAAGGTTCGGTGACGCTAGAGTTGTTATGGGAAATAGTATGTGGTTACCGAAGGTTGTTTGGAGTCCCGGATGAGATCCCGGATGTCACGAGGAGTTCCGGAATGGTCTGGAGATGAAGATTTATATATGGGAAGTCCTTATTCGGTCGCCGGAAGTGTTCGTGGGTTTATCGGTATTGTACCGGGACCACCGAAGGGGTTCGGGGGTCCACCGGGAGGGTCCACCTGCCCCGGAGGGTCCTATGGGCTGAATATGGAGGGAACCAGCCCCTAGGTGGGCCGGGCACCAAACCCCCCTAGGGCCCATGTGCCTAGGGTTGGGGGAAACCCTAAAGGGGGCGCCCCCCTTGGCTTGGGGGGCAAGCCTCCCCCCTTGGCCGCCCCCTCTCCCTTGCCCCTATAAATAGAGGGGAGGTGGGAGGGCTGTCGCACCCTTCCCCTGGCGCAGCCCTCCTGCTCTCCAACACCTCCTCCTCCTCCATAGTGCTTGGCGAAGCCCTGCCGGAGAACTGCAAGCTCCACCACCACGCCGTAGTGCTACCGGAGCACTCCCTCAACTTCTACTCTCCCCTTGCTGGATCAAGAAGGAGGAGACGTCCCCGAGCTGTACGTGTGTTGAACGCGGAGGCGCCGTCCGTTCGGTGTTAGATCGGATCTTCCGCGATTTGAATCGCCGCGAGTACGACTCCATCATCCGCGTTCTAGTAACGCTTCCGCTTAGCGATATTCAAAGGTATGAAGATGCACATCCTCTCTCTCTCTTATTACTAGAATCTCCTAGATTGATCTTGGTGATATGTAGGAAGATTTTGAATTATTGCTACGTTCCCCAACATCTTAATCTTATCTTTGCTAAGTAGATACCCCTGAATATGTGGTGAGAGAAATTATGCTAAGAGATCATCTTCTAATTAAGAGAAGACAAGCTTTTTCTTAAGATTTGTCTCTACTCCATCTCAACATTTATCATATGTGACAATACTAAGATAACACCATTTTACATGCCCTTGAAGGCAATACAATGGATAGACAATTGAACGCAGAACGGTCGATATAAAATAAAATTACATTGAAAGTTGTGATAGCCTTCTTCTTTCTTTGATTATATGCCGGCAGAGATTGAAAACTGCACTGAATCAACAGTAGTAAAAAGGGACACATGCAAATGCCCTTGTAATACCATGCTTTGAAGACCACAATTTCACTCCCCCCTTGAAATGAAATTTGGGAGTCGTTGAAGCAACATCGGTTGGTGTAGGATAGTAAGCATGTGTAGAGGGGATGATTAGACTACTTGCCAAATTAAAGATAACTCTTTTCCCAAATTTAGTCCTTGACATGTTTTAGCAATTCTAAACACATCTATAAACACCTTACACATGCAAGTCTAATCATAGGTAGTGAAAGTAAAAACATTGCAAGTTATAGTAGTAAAGATATGGGTTTGGAGATAGCAAACGCTATGGTGACACGGAAGATTTTGACCCGTGGTTTCGATAGGGGGCGCTATCGTACATCAACATTGATGGAGACTTCAATCTCAAGGATCAATGATTAGAAGGATAACGGTTGCGAGATTCCATGGAGGTATCGAGTCCATGGAGGGCTCCACCCATAAAGGGTCCATGAAGAAGCAACCTTGCCTATTCCATCATGGCCTACGCCTAAGAAGACTAGCCTCACTTGGTGTAGATCTTCATGAAGTAGGCGATCTCCTTGCCCGTATAAACTTCTCAGTTTCTTCAGATTTGGAGACTCCCAAACACAGCTAGCCTATCTAGGAGGCACCACTCTCCAAAAGGTAATAGGTGGGATTGTTGATGGTGAACTCCTTACTCTTGTGTTTCAAAATATAATCTCCTCAACACTCAAACACTCTCTCATGAATTTTGGTTTTGGGGTAGGAGAGGATTTTGGTGGAAGGCAATGAGGTGACTAGAGAGCAAAGTTTCTATGATTGAAACGGAATCCCTTTAATCTAAACACAAGGATGTGGAGCTCTCTCTCTCTCAGAAAAATGAATATGGGAAGTGTATGTTTTGCTCTGGTTGCTCTCTGAGAGTTGGTGGAATGGGTGGGGGTATATATGACCGTTACACACCTTTATGCACTACACAGTGGTACCAGGTGAAATCACTCGGTGAGACTGATCAGTACAAAAGGTTTGAACTTTAGGATTTTCGATGAGACCGGGTGAAACCATTCTACCGGACCGAGATGTGATGACCTAATCACTTTCCACACTTTGGTGTCACCGATTGAAACCAATCTGAAATTCCGATTAAATTTCAGTGGGCAACAGAAGGTTGGTAAGTGCTATTTGATGAGACCAAAGGGCCAACTCGGTGATTCCGGATGTGAGTGGATCAGTGGAACAGAGTTTGACTTAGGGTTTTGGGCATAGCGGAATATGAGAGTTTGATTGGGGATTTTGGAGCTTGATCTCTAAGCACTTGAGATAGTTAGTCCATGATCACAACCTCATCCCCTTTTGATAATATGGGCATACGTATGGACTTGGTATGGTCTTGGATCACTTAAATATAAAATGGAGTCTTGAGGCTTTGACCAACGCATGTCCTTAGCATTTTAACGGGTTCGAATTCGCATCCAGGTGTTGTAATAAAATGAACTTTCTTGAAATATTCTTTGATTGGACATTAGTTCAACGAGATATATGTTGTGATGAATTACCAAAACCACCTAGGGATTAGATGCATTTTCAGTTGAAGCATCACTGCACACAATAGAACATGTTGTAGATGTCGCACCAATAGCCAACTGATAGATCTCCTTAAAATACATGTCAATTGCCTAGACCTAAAGGGAGCCAACATCTCTGGGGACATCAACTCTCACAGGCCCTTTGTCGGCGCCCGATTTAGACGTCGTCGAGGCAGTGAGAGACCGAAGAGACCATATTCCAACACACCATCGTCATTGCCACCTCGTCAATGTTGCCAGGGAAATAAAAATCTAAGAAAAATAAAATCAGACAGATGTCCCACTCCTCTTTGATGCAGACAAGGACGCCAGATGGAGAAGAGGAGGGAGACCGAAGCAGTGGCACATAGGAAAAGCTTTGGCAGAGGCAGCTAGGATTGGGAACCCTACCCACTGACGAATACAAGAACTTGCATCAACGGTTAGTCATGCGAAGGAAATTCACATTTACCTCTACTAAGGTTGAAAATAGTTCATTTGCCACTACAAGAAAAGTAAAGTAGATATTTGTAGAGGAAACACCACCTTTATTTCTCATGCCATTGCATCCATCATTCTGTATAAGAAAATTGCACCAAAGCTCTTGTATAAGAAAATTGCACTAAAGCTCTTGTATTTGCAGGCTGTAAGAGGAAATCCAACATGGATCACCTATTGGACATCATCAACTATCCGGACAACCGACTGGACGCAGGTCATTCAATCGGGGTCATCAAATGTTCACCCCTTGTCTGGGCTCCTCTCTCTTTGACAAATTTGTCCGGATCAATAGCAATTAACCATGTATTTACATAGGTGCAGACAAATGCAACTACAACCAAAAGCACCAGATATCTAACAAGTTTTTCACGTCCATCAATCTCAAAAGCCCACAGTCTAGCTTTCCGTGCCAAATACTTCAAATTTCGGTCTCATTTTCACCTCCCTTTTGTGTGAAGCGTTTTTACATGGTAGCACATTACGCCTGCACAAACTTCGCTGCATCCACCACCTTCACAAACAACATTCTTTTGCACCTCGACTTCGGCCTTGGTAGCAAACTTTTGCTACTCAAGCTTAAGCTTCTTCTTTTGCACCTTCATGACCAAGTCAAACCTCATTGCCTTCTTTTCCTACTTCACTTCATTGTGCCTTGGAAACCGCCTCCTCCTTCTTTGCCATGATGACCTCGAACTTATCCATCATCTTGCCTGTCACCCCTTCTGGATTCTCCTTCATCATCTCCCACATCTTGGTTGCCGATGCAACCCCTCCTTTGTTGGATCACCATCTTGATCATCTTCTTTGGCGATGGTCACGATCTTGGCGGAGTTAACAATGCCAGCCCACTTGCTTTGCTCATCCAACTTCATCCAACAATGTACCAACGTGAAGGGCTTCTTCTCCATCTTGTTGTACAAAGTGCCCGTGCATGCCCGCTAGCAAAGCAAGACAATTACATGATCAACAAGTTGTAAAGTTGTGCAAATCAATCAAATGATCAACACACAAGCAACAAGCCACGAAACTTACGAGCTCGAGGAGTGTCGCGCCACTTGGCCACCATTTTTTCACTTGTTTATACACGCTGCAATACTTGTTTACCCCAATTGACTGATGTACATCAACTTCGAATTACGATTATGGACCACTTCATTATTGTAGGGGCTCACAGTGATTTTGCTCATGAAACCAATCATGCACACTATGCCAAAAAACAAGCCCTTTTATTCCGTGCCTTTAAATGTATAGACACTAGTGGGCAACCATGCCAAAACACACAAATTCATCCTCCTTGACATTGTATGCATTTCCCCTCTTCTTCTTCTTCGAGTCACCATCCGTCTGATCGGTGTCCTCGGGTTGCTGGATGCCCGTTACCGCCTCTTACTTCGCCTGTGGCGAGTAGTCATCCTCAATTTGTTTGTATTTGTGGCTGCCGTTGTTGTGGATCATGTTCATCTTAGCCTCGTCGGTGGCGGCTGTTGAAGATGGGAGAGGCATTTGGTCGAACAGTGATTGCACACTGAGGGAGTCCCGGACTAGGGGGTGTCCGGATAGCCGGACTATCATCATCAGCCGGACTCCAAGACTATGAAGATACAAGATTGAAGACTTCGTCCCGTGTCCGGATGGGACTTTCCTTGGCGTGGAAGGCAAGCTTGGCGATACGGATATGTAGATCTCCTACCATTGTAACCGACTTTGTGTAACCCTAGCCCTCTCCGGTGTCTATATAAACCGGATGGCTTTAGTCCATAGGACGAACAACAATCATACCATAGGCTAGCTTCTAGGGTTTAGCCTCCTTGATCTCGTGGTAGATCTACTCTTGTAACACACATCATCAATATTAATCAAGCAGGGCGTAGGGTTTTACCTCCATCAAGAGGGCCCGAACCTGGGTAAAACATCGTGTCCCTCGTCTCCTGTTACCATCCGCCTAGACGCACAGTTCGGGACCCCCTACCCGAGATCCGCCGGTTTTGACACCGACATTGGTGCTTTCATTGAGAGTTCCTCTGTGCCGTCACCATCAGGAAGGATGCCTTTTCCCGTCTTCAAAGACGGCACCGTCGTCAAGGGAGCTTTGGCCGCCGGCCAGACTATCCGGCTAGGCGATTTTCTTATGACCGCCTGTTCGGCCACCGCTCCGACAATGACCTCTCAGGTCATTAAAAGCGATCTTCATGTCAGCTTGAAATTCGCCGAGCAGCTAGATCCGATTGAGCTCTCCTCCGTAAACGAGCTCTTGGATCGCATCGCCGCCCTGGGAGTCGCTACCGACTACGATCAGATTGGGCTTAAAACCGATCTGAGAGAAATTAACTCTCCCCAGGTTACCCACCACGCTGTCGTGGTAGAGGAACAATGCGGCGACTCCTCTTCTATGTTAAAAACCAACTATGTTCGGATTCCCGATCCCTCCATGCCGGATTCCCGCGGAGGGACGGACGCCAATCAAATACTGAACCTAAAGTCAGGCATCGGACCAGATTTGTTGGAAAGCATCCAGCAAATCAAGCTTCTGAATCCGGAAGCTTCTTGGCCTTTGAGCCTCAGATTGGGCGGGGTTCCGAACTCGATTCCACCCACCCACCCAAACATAAGCGATCTATCTCAAATACGGCAAGAGCCCGATGAAACAGTACATTATTACTGGGCCAGATTCCTCCTGGTTATGGACAGGATAAAGGACTGCCGCGAAGAAAGCGCGATTTCAATTTTCTGCAACAATTGCACGGACAAGGGAATCATAAACGCCATCAGTCATCGCGAAGTTACACGCTTCGCCGACCTAGCGATCATTGTACAAAAATACTGTGCGATGGAGAGTGCCTGGAAAACCGAAACTAGGTTTTGGGACAATCCGGCCCTGAATACAACCCAAGTCCGAAATAAAAGAGTGCGTCATACTCAAGCACCTGGGTTAAAAACCAAAAAGCAAAACCCCCCTAAAGGGTACGGAACCGTACTGGAGGGATGGCTCAACGGACCCTGCAAAATCCACAGTACGGAGGACGCCACGCCAACACATAGCCTTCGGGCATGTTGGATACTACGACAGGTGGCCAACGAAGGCTTTTTAGCCCCGGGCAACCAGCCCAGCAGCACCAGTACGGTATTAACAGTCTTCGAGACTTTCGCATCAAATAATATGCGGAAACGAACAATCCGCGGCCTCGCCGAAGTCTACCAAGTAGCAATAGCAAATCCATGGAGCGACACGGCTATCACCTTCAATGCCAGCGACGAACCTAAATTCCGAACAGCTAGAGCACCAGCCGCATTGGTCCTCAGTCCGATAGTGGACGGCTTTCGTCTTACCAAGGTACTCATGGTTGGCGGCAGCGGATTAAACCTCATCTATGAGGAAACCCTTCAAAAAATGGAAATTGACTGGAGCCGCATTGAGCGAAGTAGCACAACCTTCAAGGGGATAATCCCTAGTTGAGAAGTACGCTGCACAGGAAAAATCACACTAGATGTAGTGTTCGGCTCGCCGGACAATTATAGGTCCGAAGAGGTCACGTTCCAAGTGGCCCCATTCGGCAGCGGATATCACGCTTTGTTAGGGCGAGAGGCATTCACAATCTTCCAACTTATACCCCATTACGGGTACATGAAGCTCAAAATGCCCGGATCTAATGGAATAATCACTCTCGCCAGTGATCCAGATACAGCACTCCGCGCTGAAAATAAGACAGCCGCACTAGCCCTAGAGGCATTATCCGAAGCCCTAGCGGCAGAGGAATTAATTGCGTTGCGCTCCACGGTGGATAGGGATGATATGATACTCGATAAGAGGTCCAAGTCCACCTCTTTCAAACCAGCAGACGAAATAGTCAAATTTCAGGTCCACCCAACGGACCCCACAAAGACGGCATCCATTGGGGCACAATTAAATCCTGATGTAGAAGCCGCACTACGAGAATTCCTTCGGGAAAATTGGGACATTTTTGCCTGGCACCCTTCAGACATGCCAGGAATCCCACGCAGGCTGGCAGAGCACAGCCTAAATATCCTAAAAGGATTCAAGCCAGTCAAACAAGCTCTTCGGCGATTTTCCAAACCCAAATGACAGGCAATGGGAGAGGAGCTAGCCAAACTCTTAGAAGCCGGATTCATCCGAGATATCAAACATCCGGACTGGCTAGCCAACCTGGTAATGGTACCAAAAAAGGACAAATCCTGCCGTCTCTGCGTCGATTTCAAAGACCTTAACAAGGCCTGTCCAAAGGACCCTTTCCCTCTCCCTCGCATCGACCAAATCATCGATGCTACCGCAGGGCACGATTCATTGTGCTTCCTCGATGCATACTCCGGATACCATCAAATCAAGATGGCGGAAAAAGACCAGGCCGCAACGGCATTCATTACTCCATATGGGCCATTCTGCTTCAACACAATGCCCTTCGGACTCAAAAACGCCGGCGCAACATATCAGCGCATGATTCAGACATGTCTGGCTACCCAGATAGGCAAAACAGTAGAGGCATACGTAGACGATGTGGTCGTCAAGACCAAACACGTCGGAACTATAGTAGACGACTTGAGGGTGACATTTGACAACCTCCGAGCATATGACGTTAAGCTCAACCCGGAAAAGTGTGTCTTCGGAGTACCAGCCGGAAAGCTTTTGGGCTTCATTGTATCCGGTAGAGGAATTGAAGCAAACCCAGCCAAGATCCAAGCTCTGTCACAATTGGATATCCCAAAAGACCTCAAGCAAATACAAAAACTAACTGGGTGCGTAGCGGCTCTAAGCCGCTTCATCTCCCGTTTGGGAGAAAAGGCTCTGCCCCTCTATCGCCTCCTCCGGCGCACCGAACACTTCGAATGGACGGATGCCGCCACAGCCGGACTCGAAGAAATCAAGGCCATACTGGCAACAAATCCGGTCCTGGCCGCGCCCAACCTGGGCGAACCTATGTTATTATACATCGCAGCAACACATCAAGTTGTCAGCGCGGTACTCGTCGTCGAACGAGAAACTGAAGGGCACAGATTCCCTCTTCAAAAACCAGTGTACTACGTATCCACTGTCTTAACTCCATGCAAGTCCCGGTACCCGCATTATCAAAAGATAGCGTATGCGGTGTTCATGGCATCCCGGAAGCTGCGACACTACTTTCCAGAGTGTTCCATAACGGTGGCCTCCGAAGTACCTCTCAACGATATTATAAACAACCGCGA
This sequence comes from Triticum aestivum, assembly GCF_018294505.1. Classification (NCBI taxonomy): domain Eukaryota; kingdom Viridiplantae; phylum Streptophyta; class Magnoliopsida; order Poales; family Poaceae; genus Triticum; species Triticum aestivum. The sequence continues at coordinate 543,509,228 of NC_057813.1, read as the reverse complement.
CGCAACGGGCAGGATTGCAAAATGGGCCATTGAGCTCTTACCATTTGACATAACCTACAAACCACGGCGAGCTATAAAGTCACAAGTCCTGGCTGACTTCGTCGCCGAATGGACCGAAGCCGAACTCCCTAAAGAGTACGACATGTACTCCAATTGGATCATGCATTTCGACGGATCCAAAATGCTGGCTGGCTTGGGGGCTGGCGTCGTCTTGACATCCCAAACTAGAGACACAGTCCAATACGTACTTCAAATAATGTACATGGACTCCAACAACACAGCCGAATATGAGGCCCTTCTACACGGCCTCCGGATGGCAATCTCCATGGGCACTCAACGCCTAGAGGTGCGCGGGGATTCAAACCTCGCAATATCCCAAGTAAATGGAGACTTTGACGCCAAAGATCCGAAAATGGCAGCTTACCGCAACGCCATCCTAAAAATGTCAGCTCGATTCGAAGGACTCGAATTCCATCATGTAGCCCGGGATAATAACCAGGCAGCAGACGTGTTAGCACGCATTGGTGCAAAACGTGACGCCGTCCCTCCAAACATCTTCCTGGAACGGCTCTTTAAGCCATCCGTATTATGGGAAGAGAAGTCTGGAAATAACAATCCGGAGCCAGCTGCATCACCTAACTCAGACAATTCTGACACGATCGGTGGCTCCGCCAATGAAATAACACCTTCAGCCCACGAAATAATGGCAGTAATTGCCCCGTGGACAGAACCATGCCTAGCCTACTTAATTAGGCAGGAACTTCCCGAAGACCAAAATGAGGCCCGCTGCATAGTTCGGCGATCTAAAGCCTACAAGGTCCATGAGGGAGAACTTTATAAGAAAAGCACGACCGGAGTCCTTCAAAGGTGTATCTCCGAAGAGGAAGGGCGAAATCTCCTGGCTGAAATTCACGCCGGACTCGGCGGGCACCACGCGGCCGCCCGGGCCCTTGTAGGCAAGGCCTTCCGTACAAGATTTTATTGGCCGACCGCCCGGGCAGATGCTCAGGACTTAGTCCAACGATGCGTCGGCTGCCAGCTCTTCGCTAATCAGAGCCATATGCCACCCACCGCCCTCAAAACTATACCCATTACTTGGCCGTTCGCGGTCTGGGGGCTTAACATGGTTGGACCCCTTAAAGGGGGAACCCACAAGTACAAATACTTATTGGTCATGGTGGATAAATTCACCAAATGGATAGAGGCCAAGCCGATTAAAACGGCAGAATCCGGACCTGTGATAGACTTCATATCCGGGGTAGTACACCGCTTCGGCGTCCCCCACAGCATCATCACTGATAACGGCACGAATTTCACGGCCGACGAGGTTAAACTCTGGTACAAAAACATGGGCATCAAGCTCGACTACGCTTCAGTCTACCACCCTCAAACTAATGGTCAAGTGGAACGAGCAAATGGTCTAATCATGAGCGGCATCAAACCCAGATTAGTGCGGTCCCTCACAGAATCTAACATGCACTGGGTTGAGGAGCTCGACTCCGTACTCTGGGGGCTGCGGACCACGCCAAACAGCACAACCGGATTCACACCATTTTTTATGATATACGGCGCTGAGGCAGTTTTGCCCTGCGACATAATTCATGACTCACCTCGCGTGCGCATGTACGAGGAAAGAGAAGCCGAGTTAGATCGGCAGGACAGTTTGGACGCTTTAGAGGAGGAGCGCGATGTGGCAAAATCCCGTTCCGCATTTTATCAACAGCAGGCTCGAAGATATCAAAGCAGAGAAGTACGGGCCAAAACTTACAACGTTGGCGAGCTAGTTCTACGCCTGCCGGACAAGAAAAAGGACAAACTTAAGCCCAAATGGGAAGGTCCCTTCATCATTGACCAAGTCCTTACCGGCGGGGCATACCGTCTACGCAACGCATCTGACAACTGACTCGAGCCAAACCCATGGAACGCAACCCGTCTCCGAAGATTTTACGCCTAGCGCCGGACTCAGGGTTCGTCTCCTTCCTCCGTCCACCTTTCATATTTTTTCGCTGTCTTTGTTTTCCCTCCTTTCTCCTCTCCTTTCTTTAGCTCAAACCTCTCGAGGGCTGATCTGCGCTTTGTTCGCACTTACTCGATGTGCTACTCGCACTCGTTATACCTGGGGGCTTCTTTAACAGAAGCTTAGTTATACGGGCTTCATGCTCAACACATGTGTCATACTTCCGCATGTACCTTTTATTCACCATTATATGCATCGATATGACTTAAGTTTTGGCCAAGCTGGGTTGCCTGGCTCCTGTGCTTACCCCTACGTTCTCGATTGTTCGGCTAGGAGGTAAAGGGAGCACCTCTGCGATTGTTACTGCCGGGTCAGCCGGATGTGTACCTCAGACTGGGTGAAGCCGAAAGCTAGCGTTCTTAAGAGAATATTCGGTCGGTGACTTGAAAGATGATTTATTACTTACTTATTTATTTGCCCCCAGATGCTTTTTCTGCTATTTTCGCAGTCCGGACATGCACTTTAGGGCATGCCTCCCCAGGGAAAGGAACCCTTAACGGAACTATTCTCCCTGGAAGATGTTTCTTACTAACCATGTAATATAACATAGCTAGTTGGGCACTTGTCTGATAAAGCAATTATGACCCCGACGCCTTGTCTCCACGCATGCCCCGGTTCTTCTATAACTGTAAGGGTATTCGGACACACTCCGGACTGTTGGGTCCCGAGGTTGAAGCGAACATGTCCGCAAAGACAAACGATCTACAATCCGGCTAGAAGGCATTTTACATGTCATTTCAAATTACATCGTCAAACTGACTGATTGTACTCCTCTTCAATCCCATCTAACAGACTGTCTAATTTACAGTCCTGTTGGGAATATTTCGTGGCCAGCTCTACTTGGCCGTACATCAAGCTCACAGGGATCTCCTTCCCATCAGGCCCCGCAGGTCCGACCTCGGCCATGTGGTTTGGGTCAGCCTTCGGATACCACGTCTTCACCATGGCCCAGGCCTCCCTGGCGCCTTGACGGCAGGCCGATATCTTCCACAGACGGAGGCGTCGCCGTGCTCCCTGAAGCTTCTCAACAAGCGCTCCAAGGCCCTCGGGTAGGGAGACGGAAGGCCATAAAGCCTGCACGACGCCACTCATCGCCTGCCGAACACGTTCGAGAAGTTGCACCAGCTCAGGAAGTTGGTCACCCGTTGAATCAGACATTTCCTCCGCAGGGCGACCTGTGAGCACACCTACAGAAATATTTCTGTCAACCGACTTCCTCGCCGAACTCTTCTTTTCAAAAGAGTTTGCTCAAGAACTTACTATAGATGTTGCGACGAAGCCGCTGATTCTCCTTCAAGGAGCCAGACAGCTGGGCCCGAACACCTTTTAGCTCTTCTCCAAGCTGGGTGTGGGCATCTTGGAGTTTGTTCCTCTCCTGCTGCACCTTCGTAAGCACCCTCTCGCCGGCCTTCAACTGGCGCAGTAGTTGTTGCTTGTCCAGATCTAGTCCGGCGCCCTCTGCAATATTATTGTTAGACTATACACACACGCCGCATTTTGTTCCCTACTTCTCTTTTCAAAAGTATGAATTACCAGAGGGGGTCTCTGTGGCTCCCCCGGCAGCGGCTAGTGCGGCCTCAAGTTGGGCCTTGCACTCTTGAAGCTCCTGAGACAGGTGGGTTCTTCTCAGTAAGATCCTGCATAACAAATGATCCTTAAATCAGTTAGTTTTAACTATTTTAAGTCTCGGGGGCTACTGGCATACATAGCCATTAAAATTCCTTACCCGTATGTCCTTTACATACTGCTCCATGGCTTTGGTTAAACCATCTTGAGCAGCACGGATGTGCGCGTCTCCCGCATTAAAGGCATTTAACGCCTCAGGGGAGAAACACACGTCACGAAGAACTGTCCGAAGGCGCCTATGATTCATGGCGCTCTCCACCTCAGACCTGGTGGCGGACAACCTGTCGGCATCCTCCGTTGGAGGAGCATCCGGCTCGCACCTTGCGCTCGCCTCCCCTTCCGGACCAGGCGTTGGAGCCTGGCTGGCGGAGGCTTGGTGGGCACCCTCTCCGGACTCAGTCCGGCGAGCGCTTTTTCTCCTGGAAGAATCATGAGCATTAATATGCCTCCCAGGAGTTTTTCCCTTAAAGGACAATGGTGCGCCATACCTTTGCGGCGACGTTTCGATTCGCGCCGCACTCCTCTTCCGCCTCCTGGGCCGAACTGACCTCGTTTGGTCGGTCGCCGCAAGCTCGGCTTCCTGTCGTGAAGGCACCGCCTGCCGAGCACCATTGGTGCGCGGTGGTTAGAAATAAGCATTAACAAAGCAACAGTGTCAGAACTTCGGTCGTACTCACCTGGGAAGCCGGACACAAACCAGGGTAGTCAGCCGTAATGGCGACCAAAGCATTATCTATGCTGAGCTGGTGGAACACCCCGTCAATTAAATCCACCTTTATGTTCGGATCCTCTTCGGAAGCCGGATCAAGGGATCTTCCCGGATCCTCGGGTTGTGGAGCCGGACTGTGTATGCCCTCCACATCCCGACGCAGTTCCTGCGTCAAAATCATAGAGTAAGGCATCTAAACTTCAAAAGCACGGGTCGAATGAATAAACGTTCGCTTACCCAGCTCCGAGGGTTATTCATGGAGAACCCATTCAATGGGCTCGTCTGGAGAAAGTCTTCCTTCTCCCCCTTGTACAAGCCGGACAGGATCTTCACCAGATCCGCGGCCGATCCTGGCCCCTTGCGGCCATGACGGGTGGCGTCGTTCTCCCCGTTGAAGTCCCACATGGGGTGGCCCCTATATTGGAGTGGCTGCACCCCTCGCATAATGCACATGGCCATGATTCCAATCATGGTCAATCCGGAGTGGGCCAGTAACCTGATCCTGCCCATCAGATAATGGACGCTCCCATCATCCTCCCGTTGAGGGCTCCGTGGGCGCCAACTCAGGCGTTTCTTCAAGGGGGCATTGCTGAACTCCGGGAGGCCGATCCGAACTGGGTCCGGCAGAGGAGCGTCCTCCATATATAACCATTCCGAAGGCCAATCTTCGGACGCCTTCTTCAGGGTGCCGGATGGATATCCGGTCCCGGCGATGCGCCATATTTCGGCTCCGCCCACTTGATATATCAACTCCTCGTGAGAACGGGGTACGAGGCAAAACAATCTCTTCCACAGTGCAAAATGGGGCTCGATACCCAGGAACAGCTCGCAAAGAGCTACAAAGCCCGCGATGTGCAAAATGGAGGCAGGTGTAAGGTGGTGAAGCTGGAGTCCGCAGAACTCCAGGAGCCCCCGGAGAAACGGATGTATGGGAAATCCAAGTCCCCTTATTAAATAAGGGACGAAGCATACCCGCTCCCCTTTGGAGGGGCTGGGAACGCTCTCCGCCTGCTTTCCACCCCGGAAGGTGGCCAGTCCGGCCCGAACCGGAACCATGAAGGCTGGGGGAAGATATCCCTCGGTTTGGAGCGCCACTAGCTCGTTGTGTGGAACTGAGCATCTCCCCCAATCTCCTGGCTTAGGGCTGGGAGCACGAGAGGAGGAGCCGCGTCGACTGTCCATGATAGAATGGATTTTTGTCAGAGGCGCTTCGATGAGTACTTGCGGAAGGAGGATGGTGTGAGTTGGATCTAGATCCTCACCTCTCTTATAGGCGGCTCGTTCCCACAGCTGGGGGGGAGAAATGTAAAAATACCCTAGCTTTTCGCATTCATACGACACGTGGAAGAAGGCCATTATTGGGCGTAGAAGCCAAGGAGCGCAACATTTATGAGGAAGCCGGACACTGTTCGACAGGAACATGAAGTTTGAAGGAGAACCCGCCTTGCAACACCGAAGACAACATATGCGCCGGGCTCGTCGTCATTGAAGCCTGGTTCGGGGGCTACTGAGGGAGTCCCGGACTAGGGGGTGTCCGGATAGCCGGACTATCATCATCGGCCGGACTCCAAGACTATGAAGATACAAGATTGAAGACTTCGTCCCATGTCCGGATGGGACTTTCCTTGGTGTGGAAGGCAAGCTTGGCGATACGGATATGTAGATCTCCTACCATTGTAACCGACTTTGTGTAACCCTAGCCCTCTCCGGTGTCTATATAAACCGGATGGCTTTAGTCCATAGGACGAACAACAATCATACCATAGGCTAGCTTCTAGGGTTTAGCCTCCTTGATCTCGTGGTAGATCTACTCTTGTAACACACATCATCAATATTAATCAAGCAGGACGTAGGGTTTTACCTCCATCAAGAGGGCTCGAACCTGGGTAAAACATCGTGTCCCTCGTCTCCTGTTACCATCCGCCTAGACGCACAGTTCGGGACCCCCTATCCGAGATCCGCCGGTTTTGACACCGACACACACCAATGAATGAGGGCTACTCCAATGGAAACTGCGAGCGGGCGTTCGTTGGTGACTCTGTGAACGTGTAGTCCGTGCTAAGGTCGATGATATACGGTGAAGGTGGACAAAGTAGGCAGTGGAGTGTTGCGGTGGTTGCTTGTATTGGGTTGCCCGTTTAGATGGTCGTCGTAGTAGTACGACGCCTTGATCTGGGAGGGGGGTAGCATTGTGATCGCATGGGGGCGCCATCACCTTCTTCCCAGGACGAGCTCCGACCGTCATTGCCTTCTTCTTCTCCCCTGTCTTCGTGGACCATCCTTGACATTTCATGGACGCGGCCAAGCGTGACCTCCTTCGGGTCTGAAGGGACCACAAACATCTCGAAGGGCTCATGTGGATCCATCGCGATTGCGGAGGATGGGGGAACATGTAGTGGAAGATCAGGTGAGGGCCAGAGCGGCGCGGGGCGGCTGCGATCAGCACGGGGAGGGCGGGCTTTCGTGCGGGAATAGTGGAAGGGGTCTCCAAATGCGCGGGCTCCGCCTCAGTTTTGGGTGGCCCAACGTTGTCGGACTCCGATGTGGCAGACGTCCGGACTCTCCCAGACCTCCCCTCAATTTTTATACTAGTTTGTGGGATTTCCAACGTCCGAATCTGTCCGAATAATTTTGATGAGCCTCAGTTAATGATTAAAAATTTCCAGACCAGCTCACTAACAATTGGCTCCCTGAACTTCAAATTTGCGGGCCAACAGACCGTGTTAAATTTGCCTTAACAATCGGCTCCATGGACTTCAAATTGTTTTATCGGGCTCTCTCGATATCCAGAGCATCTCTAGCAGATCCCACAACCGCGCGTCCCACAAAACGCGTATAAGGGCACCTGTAAACGAAATTTACGGGATGAAACATGTGGACACGAAACAGATCCCGCATTAGGATCGGAATTCAACACGATTTTGAAAGGTAGCAGTTTGCGCCATAATTAAACATAGTCATACATAGTCGGAGTTCGCCCGAGTTCCACACATAGTTCATACAACTTAATTAAACATAGTACAACAGTAAATTAAAGTAGTTCATACGCGGGTCCACTTCTAATTAAACATCACCTGGGTTCTATGCGTCGGAGTCGCCCTTGTCGCCGGAGCCGTCCTCGTGTGGCGGCAGCTCGTTGCCGTGCAGGGTGTGGTAGATGAGGCTGGAGGAGAGCGTCTACTGGAGTTGGTACTCCTTCCAGAGCTCCTGCATGCGCCCCACCGCAGCTACATCACCGTCCGCCTCGGCCTCCCTCGCCTGCCACCATGCCGTCTCGGTCACCAGGAGCCGCCGGAGGGCCGAGGCGAAGATCCTCCCGAGGCGCTGGAAGCTCGCCCACGCGCACGACCCGGTGCTGCGAGACTTCGCGCCGTGGATGCGCGTTGCCTCCCTTTGCGCATCCATCACAAAGAGAGCGGAGGGAGGAGCTGTCGGCCTCAGCGTCGTTGCGACACTTGCGGCCGGCGAACCCGCCACGCCGACCAAAACCGTTGCTGCCGCCACGCCCCGCACCCGCAGTCGCCATCGCTGGAGATATCTGGTGGCCGAAGGTGCCGAAAATGGCTGTCGGAGGGGAGATGATTTCTCGCTAAAGGGAGTAGGTTCATGGCGGAGGAGGGTTGGGGATTTATGGGACGGGAACTCTAGAAAGTGCCGGCAATTGAATATAGCAGAAACGGGGCAGTTTACGCGAAATCACTAATTAAGGAGTACTCCTTGCGGAGATCACTCCAACTCCCTCGCAACCTGGGAGTTTTCCTTTTTTTCATAGATCCGTTTATTCAAAATGTTTTATCTCTTAAACCGTGCGTCCAAATCTCGAACTGCTTTCGCCATTGGATTCCTCGCGCCGAGATCTTCAAAACTAGATCCCATGTTGATAGGTTTTGACGAACTTTTTTTCACGAAAAAACCGGATGAAAAAACCGACGAAAAAACCGAACCGGGAACACGGATTTTTTTTCCCTTCCCGTGCCTCTGACGAAATCACAACCGTGCCTCTCGCGGAAACAAAATCGTGCCTCTCACGAAAGAAAAAAAAAAGAAAACACATTTTTTTTCCTTTTCCGAAAGAGGCACGCCCGTGTCTCTCGCGAAAGCACAACCGTGCCTCTGTCGGAAGCAAAACCGTGCCTCTCGCGAAAAAAAAACAGAAAACACGTTTTTTCCTTTCCGAAAGAGGCACGGCCATGCCTCTCGCGAAAGCACAACCGTGCCTCTGACGGAAGCAAAATCGTGCCTCTCGCAAAAGAAAAAAAACAGAAAACGTGTTTTTTCCCCTTTCCGAAAGAGGCACGCCCGTGCCTCTCGCGAAAGCACAACCGTGCCTCTGGCGGAAGCAAAACCGTGCCTCTCGCGAAAAAAAAAACAGAAAACGCGTTTTTTTCCCTTTCCGAAAGAGGCACGCCCGTGCCTCTCGCGAAAGCACAACCGTGTCTCTCGCAAAAGAAAAAAAAACAAAAAACACGTTTTTTCGCCGTTTCCAAGAGGCACGGCCGTGCCTCTCGCGAAAACAAAATTGTGACTCTCGCGAAAAAAAAGCATTTTTTTGCGCAAAATTTTTTTTTGAAATTTTTTTTGGTCGAAAAGCTAGGGAAGACCGGTAAAAAACCAAAACGTCAAAAAAACTCGGGAAAAACCTTTTAAAAAGCCGAAAATGCGTGCGTAAAAATAAAAAAATATAAAAGCCGGAGGGAGCATCCAGAACGCGACACGTGACGAATGACTGTGAGCGCGCTAAGTGACGTTGATCGTTGCGAGGCTCCCGAAGGAGCGCTCGTTAATTAATTGCTCCCCAGTTTACGAGCCTCCTCCAAAAAATTTACAGGCCATGGCCTTTTTCGTGGATCTGATCGGGCCGGTTTATTAGGCCATCCTGTATAACATCCCGTAAAACGCAGTTTGCCGGAGTTATGCGAGATCTGCTAGATAGAGATGCTTTTACCCGAGTATCCGACTCAACCCTGATATGCGCGATATGCACAAAGTATCAACAAATTCAAATTTTCTTCTGAAATAAAACTGTTCCGGCTGAGATCCACAGGTGCCGTGCTTTTTGCTCAAAGGAAAACAAAACACAAGCAAACAGGAGGTGAACGACGCACCTGCAGCAGGCAAGGCAACGTCGTCCCTCCCCCCTCCCTCTCGTCTCCCCAAATCCGAGGGCCTCAAACCCCAATTCTCGCGCTCGCCGGCGCCTCACTCCACCCAAGCACCGGCCTCCAACCCATCCGCCGTCCTCGTCCTCGTTCCCGTCCTCGTCCTCCCCTCTGCTGGGTTGGGTTGGCGGGCGCGGAGTGGAGATCCCGCCGGCCGGAGTGGTCATCTCCCCCGGTAAGTCGATTTCTCTTCGATCTCCGTCTGCCACCTATCTCCGCCGGAGCGAATGCGTCCATTGTTTGGCGGCACTGGGCGATTTTCTCACATCTTGTATCTCTCGCCCGCCCGGCGGCCCCCTTTCCCCATCGCGTTTCCTAGGCAGCAGGCCCCCTTACGGCTGAGCCCGCTCGGACGAGTTCCTTCCTGAGCTGCTGCCAGATCCGGCGTGGTAGGTAGATTCGCGTGTCTGGATCCAGATGAGATGCTGCTCTGAGTTGATTCGCCATGCTTTGAGGCGATCACTTCCAAACCAATCAACGACATTCTATCTCTGGAAGGCATTGGCTAGTCAGCATCTTCGCATCACCATTTATGCAGCATAAGGACTACTTGCTTGATTAGTTATGTTCACTCTTAAGTCCTGTCGCTCCCCGTTTGAGCGACAAGTAATATGGATCGGAGGGAGTATTATGTTTTTTTTTCTCCGTGCTAGTTTTGAATTTGAGTAAGTCAAGTGTACCAGTAGTTCCAAACAAAGAGAAGCTTCTCAACCTGGAAAATTATTTGGGACAAATTTACACTTCTCCACTTTATGGAGAGAATTGTGGATTTGTACTAAAGTTGTTTTGACATATAGAAAATCCTCCTGAATAAGTTACTGCCGCAGTTTGATGTACATAAATTTAATCATGATGAATCTCCAGGTGGACTGTATCATTGTTACCAGCCACAGCTTTAGAAGAATGATGCATCTTGTGGGCTTATTCTTTCTCGATGGACCGGTGGAAATTTGTTGAATTGGAAGAGTTACTGGTCTGGTAATATGTCACTCCGACTTCCACTTCCGCAAGGGCTCTCCTTTTTCAAAAGTGTTGGGTGGTTTGAAGACAGTAAGGTTGATTCAGCTGCCAAGCAGCAGTTGTCTCCAAAATTTAAGCTCCAGACAGACAAGGAAGTGTATAGACCTGGTGATTCAGTTACCGCGACTATCGAAATCTGTAGTCCCGCTAGTTTAAAGGATGAAGTGGGGGCAGCGTCAGGTGGAGATGTCACATCTCTCTTGATAGATGGGCTATCTTTCGAACTTAAAGGAATTGAGAAGTTGGATAGCCAATGGTTCTCTGTTCCAAAGCCCTTACCAGGGTCTAAGCAAAGGAGAGGTATTTAACAACCTAGCTTTCATTTAAATAACTGATCAATGTGTCTTTTATTTTGTTTGTGATAACCCTCTTGTGTTATAATTGATTATATAGGTGAATATTTGTTTTTGGATTGTTCGGCACCCTCATTAGTCTCCAAAGTAATAATAGCTTCGGGGCAAACAAAAACGTGTAAGTTATCTCTTGTTTTGGAGGATCAATGGAGGTTGATAATGCACTTATCATGTAATGCTACATTTCTAGATTGCTTGAAACGTAAAGTAAATATTGTTCATATGCTTTACCTCCATTTTTCCTAGTATTGTACGACATGTTAGTGTAATACAGTAATTTGAATTTGCTTTGCTTCTTATTCTGCAAATCACCTGTCTCGTCAACCACCCTGTGTTTGATCTTAAATATTAGTTATTGATCTATCCATGTTCTCATTTTTCACATTACGTCAAAATCAAACTTTAAGCATCCATGATTCTACTTGTGGATCAAAGTGAATACAGTTTTGGCTATACCTCTGTTACGGAAGGTCATGACTCATGACTATGAGGATTTACTATTTAGGGATATGCTGCTTGCATGTTTTTCAAACACTTTAGGAGGGCCAGTTCCTGTTTTGCCCAGGATCTTCAGTTGACAATGGATAATTTCCCCCTGTTAACCTGCTCACTTAACTAAATCCTCTGCATCATGTGAAATACAATGGTCTACATTTTTTTAAAAGAAATTGCAACTCAGCTCTTTTTTTTTGTGCAGATATTGTACGTCTAGAGCTCCCAAGGATTTTACCACCATCATATAGGGGCATCAGTATTCGCTATATTTATTATGTTAGAAGCACATTGTTTGGGAGATTGATTGACTTGGGTAACGAGGATCAAACTAAAGGCAATGTAAATAGTGCGGTTCAGCTGGTGAGTTTTCTTCTTGTAGTTGGCATAAAATTCTACTCCTTAAGTTCAGACAATCTGTGCTGAAATCAAATTGACCCTAGTCTTGTAAATATTATTCTTTTATTAATTTAATTGCAGTAGGAGCCTCTCCTTTGCTGAAATGTTCGAAGCTTTGATTTGTTGACCATCCATAATTTCATTGGTGATTTGTATTATTCTTCAAACTGAGTTCTCTAGCCCGTGACTTGTGTGCATGTTTAGCGGATGTACTAATGCGATAATTTTGGATCTAAGATTCTAATCTAACTATCCTAGCAAGATAATATATTTTAAAACTAAAGCCCATTGTTTACATATTAAATTTTAATGTATGATTAGAAAACCAAGTAAATACCTTGCAAAATGGGGTGTCACAGCTCAACCTTCGGCCTTCTATTGATTACCCCTACATCCTTCTATCCAAGGGACACAGCAAGATGGTAGTCAAGTTTACTGAAGGGTTAAGAACATACAGTATTTTAGTAAACAATCTTACTTAGTGTTAAAAATTTTAGTCTTAAACTCATAATCACACATGTCTGGAGTTTTAGGGCATGAGGACCTGACTTAATTCGAAAACTTAATCTTGGAAGTGTAAAACTAGAACCCCACAGAAAGACATTGACTGATATTGGTTCTTGGTTGACTATCCTGTAGCATCAGAAGAATACGCCGATAATTTTTTTCTTTTATTTTGTTTCTTGTCTGCATGTCTCCATTATATTGTGATGATGGGAGGCAACTGCAGGCTTCCATATATTTGAGCATTATATGGTCCATCTAATTCCTCTGTTATACTAGAAACACCAAGACTAATGTTAATTTTTCTATCTACTTAAAGGAGAATTTGATAGTCAATGCATGTTTGTGCTGCTTAAGCTAGCCTTGAGCTGAGTTCTTTGAAAATTCTCTTAACCATTGTACTGAAAACAACATGATTCCATTTTCTTATTTCTAGCATCATTCTCTACTTCATACCCAGTCTTGTAACGCAATTATGGAAGTTTCGGACATTAAAATAAGCCAAATGTCTCAGAGCGATAGCTTAAAATTGAATTCATTTCTGTAGGAAACCCGAGTCCCATTGCAGATATGTGTTTCCCAGAAAAGCAGCAACTTACTAAATGAAGAAGGTCAGTGATGTAAATTCAATAATTTAAGGCTCTTGCACTTCAGTCATCCTGTGTATTACTCTCTGCTGCATTTTAAAAGTATGTTGTTGATTAAACTACTTTTCTGTTAAGTAGTGGATTCACTCACTGAAGCATGCGGACTTACTTATTCACTGAACATGTGGGTTACATAGCTTTTGTGTGTGTGTGGGTGGGCGCATATATATATTTTGGCAAGGTTGGAAATAATTATTAATTACGATACTGTATTTTGTAACCATCATGAGGTGCTCAATAATGCCTTTTTTATTTGTATTGCTACACCCACTCCTCACAGGTTACATCTCGTGCTGTGATTGTTATATGGATCTTTTTGAAGTTTTCATAATCTTAACATCTTTGTGCGGTTGGTACATTTGTGCTTTCGTAACACCTTATCCTCAGTGGTGCACAAGTGATTTTGTTCAACATGGATACTCTTTATATCAATTCCAGTTTCACCGGGGTTCCTATAGATGACTGAATTCCAGTGGTTCCTTCTTTTAGGAAAATACATGTAGCTTTCTGTTTTCAACCTTTCATGAAAACCTATATGCACGACAGTCGTAAATAATATAGTAGAGACTGACACCACAATCCTGTTTAAATACGTACATGGAAAACAACAACTGAATGCTGCAGAGTTGTTACTGGATGTGCAACAGCAGAATTTTAGTGATACTAAACTGCATACTATGTTAATCCTCATCAATGCTAAACTGTTTACATATCTCAGGGAGTTTTCCACTCTCAGTTGAGCAACTGAGTATATTTTGGAGGGAAAAAGATGATGAGTCAGAATGGGTGAGTCCTTATTTAGCTTGTAACCCATCTCTGAGATTTCATTGCACTTAAATTACCTTTTATCCGTTTCTTACACGTTATCTTGCATGAGTTTGTTTCTACAGTGATATCTTGTATGAATTGTCCGTAGTTATTTTGATTACTTAAACAAGGACATATCAGTATGCAGAAGATCTGTAGTTTGTAATTTTGTCAACTGATGAAAATGTTAGTAGGATCTGAACTGTTTTCCAATGTATGGTATTTTTCATGTACATAGTAATTATCGACTAATCATGCTAAGCAGTGATATCCGTATATTTCCATGATTGTTGTTTCAACCCATGCTGACATATAATATTCTTATTGCAGATCAAAGCAAATGATAATACTGATCTAGAAGAAGGATATGATAGTTCGAAAGATGAAGTTTCATCGGTTTCCTCATATAACCCTTCCAAATCAAATACGGACTTTCCCATCAGGACCTCAACATCGACGCTCTCCTTATCATCACGTCTCTCCATGAATGAAGCATTGTATTCTCAGGGAGAGCGCCCCACTTTCCCGTCATATAATGCAATTCCTCGATTCTCAGTGTCCGAGATTTCTGATGACCATGGTGGAGGTAAGGAGTGAACCTTATAGTTTGTGTGGGACTGCAAGAGCTGTGATATTCATAAGGAAACACCAATGTTCCAATACTGTCAAGTTCTGCTCTACAGGATTCTATCTGCCTTGGTGCCTCCTAATGATTAATTCTGTCTACACTTGCATATTGTCATATTAATTATTAGTGTTTTAGCTCCCAGTTTTCTTTTCATGCACAAGGACCTGTTTTCAGTTCTCCTTTTTCTTTTCTTTTCAAATTCAATTTGACTGGGCTTATTCCTCTTCCATTTCACAATGAAATAACAAGTCTTACATTAGTCAGGTCTCCATGAGAATGCTACCTATTTGTCCTTTCTGTAAATGTTTAATGGTAAATATTTGGGTGTTTATAATGAAGTAAATGGCACAAACAGGACCGGTATCACCTCTAAGGAAGCTAGATCAATTGCATTTGGATCGTCGTCCATCAAATGGCGAAAGATTTTCTCTAGATTCTGATCGCCCAAAAGATGACGTTGGACTCCCTCTCACGCCAAAACATGTTGAACCATCTGGATGTAAGCCACCGTGTCTCAGTTATGGAGTTATTTTAATCCATCATTGCTCCTTTTGTTGTAAATTACATGCCATATGACAAACATTGATTTCCAATTCTTAGTTGCACATTCAATGTTTTGCAGCAGAAGGCTTTATGAGAGGAAGATCATATAATATACGAATAGATGATCAAGTCTTGCTTCGTTTCTCACCAAAGAATTCTGACTCAACTTATTACTTTGGTGATATGGTATTTTAATTACCCTTATTGCGCTTGCTACTGGCTTACTGCTTTGTTGTTGGTAGATTGATTATCTTATTTTGCCGATTACAGATTGGTGGAGCACTCACTTTTTTTCATGGAACTGGAACGCGGAGATGTCTAGAGGTAAAAGACCGAGTTTAATAAATTATTATGTATTGAACTGGGATTTAAACATATAACTAGTTAATGTGTTTCACAGGTATCTATAACCTTGGAAACATCAGAAACAATTAATCCTCGTGTAATACACCCTTCACGAAGGGTCTCACCGACAATAACCAAGGTACCCTTTTTGCAGCTTGTGTTGTGAACCATTATAAAATTTGTACTATGTGCAGTCAATGTTTACTCGTTTAGCATTAAAATCTAATTTGATAAAACATTTTAAAAGTAATCCTTGTTGTACATGTTTCATTCTATGACTTACAGACTGAACTTTGCCTTTAGTCCAAATGATGAGTCATGTAAGATATATTTCTCAGTGTTAATGCCACATGGCCTACGCTTTGGTCTCAAGTCTTAACAAGTTCATGAAACTAGTACAAGGTTGTGTTTGATGGTTTAGCTACAGGGGTATCTCCATGATCAGATGCCATTTGTGTATGTAGTTTGATTAGGATGTAAACTTGATTTTGTTTGTTGGGATTACTTTAGATGCATGCCATTCCAAAGTACCCAATCTTGATAAATGGTACAATGAAGTTCCACCTTCAATAAAAGCCTCTGCAAAATCACCGTATTCACAAAACTTGCCAGTAGCCTTTGTATTTCACATGTACTGGATGCAAATATCCTTGCCTTCTATGTCTCTAGGTCCTTCACAATGTCTGCAATGATGATGATTGTGTGTTGGCTGATGTGAGACAGTAGGGTAAAAAGGCAAATGTAACTGGGTGATGGCACTCATGTTGGTTCACTGTAGTTGGAGTAGGTCTGCTACCATCCGCCCCCTGTGCAGCATAACACACAAATCATTAAACCTATGACAGGATGCAGTCGCCATCTCCACCTTTGGATCCAAAGTTGGATGCAGCATGAATCGCACCATCTCTGCATTGAAATCAAGCTGCCGCCGCCCACTAATACATCCCCACCACTAGACCCGAACACCAGCCAGCTTTGTGGTAGTTATCACGCTCCTCTTTGAGACTGACTGCCTGATGAGGTGGCTAGCTGTAGCAGGTTGTTGTGTTCGAGGCTCAACCTCTGCAGGGTGTGTGTGCTCACGTCTCTTCTTTAAAACAAATGCCACCAGGAGCAAGTCCCTGGTTGGTCATTTTAAAGTTCGAGGAGGTCAGAGATGTGAGGTTGCTATCGATAGAGGCTAACCAGACAAGGTGGCTACTAGTGCAGCATTGGCTGAGGTCGGATGTGCCTAGGGGTAGGTGGGAAAGCATGACCCTCCGTTCCAAAAACTTCTTTAAGTTTGACTTAGTCTGTAGAAAAATATAGAGTTAAATGCACTGGAGGTCCTAAAAGTTTCATCGGGGTGTCACTTTAGTCCTAATTCTTCCAAAATGCACCTTTAGGTCCTAATTCTTTAGTAAGTGGTTCACCTGAGGTCCTTTTTTCACGAGTCGCTCGTTGACCTGCCCGCGTAGCACGTTGACCCATGCCATGTCGACAGAGGGCCCAACCGGCCGGCGAGAAAAATACGTTGGCGGTCCTAAAAGTTTCTGGGCAGTGTCACTTCAGTCCTACTTCTTTCAAAATGCACGTTTAGGTCCTAATTCTATAGTAAGCGGTTCACCTGAGGTCCTTTTTCGCACGATCATTCGCAGACCTTCTTGGTTGCGCGTTGAGAGAGAGAGAGAGAGGGAGGTCCTTTTTTCACGAGTGCTCGTTGACCTGCCCGCGTAGCATGTTGACCCATGCCACGTCGACAGAGGGCCCAATCGGCCGGCGAGAAAAATACATTGGTGGTCCTAAAAGTTTCTGGGCAGTGTCACTTTAGTCCTACTTCTTTCAAAATGCACGTTTAGGTCCTAATTCTATAGTAAGTGGTTCACCCGAGGTCCTTTTTCGCACGATCATTCGCAGACCTTCTTGGTTGCGTGTTGAGAGAGAGAGAGAGAGAGAGAGAGAGAGGGAGAGGGAGGGAGGGAGGGAGGGAGGGAGGGAGGTCCTTTTTTCACGAGCGCTCGTTGACCTGCCCGCGTAGCACGTTGACCCATGCCACGTCGACAGAGGCCCAACCGGCCGGCGAGAAAAATACATTGGTGGTCCTAAAAGTTTTTGGGCAGTGTCACTTCAGTCCTACTTCTTTCAAAATGCACGTTTAGGTCCTAATTCTATAGTAAGTGGTTCACCCGAGGTCCTTTTTTGCACGATCATTCGCAGACCTTCTTGGTTGCGCGTTGAGAGAGAGGGAGGGAGGGAGGGAGGGAGGTGGCATGGGTCAACATCTAAACGTGCATTTTGAAACTTTTAGGACCTCACATGAACCACGTACTAAAGAATTAGGACCTAAAGGTGCATTTCGGAAGAATAGGACTAAAGTGACACCCCCGATGAAACTTTTAGGACCTCTAGTGCATTTAACTCAAAAATATATTAACGTCCACCACATCAATTTTGTATTATTGTATTTGTCATAGAATATATTTCAATGCTATATATATTTGATGTTGTAGATATTAGCATATTTTTCGAGTTAGTACTGTTATTAGTGGCATTTTTCATAGTTGCAATTACATATCTAAACAACCATCTTTTCAAGATTGAGAAAACAGAAAAGGAACTGTGCTGATGCCCTCAAATATTCCCATGATAAGTCATCAACTCGTGATCGCCAATAGATAATATGATAAGAACTCTTTCTGTATTTACCTTATGATGACAATAATAAACATATACCGGCAATTTCAGATGCCACGAGTCCTTGGGCCTTGTACAATACATTGATTAGAGAGGTGCTTGGGAAAAGGAACCGATTTTTTTGTTAAGCACCGATGCTTATTTGTATTGCACAGGCCCTTAGGCACCTCTGCTATAGGAACAAGCACCGATGCTTAATCAATATTCGGTTTATTTTTACAAACAACCTGCCTAAGCTATGTTGGTCTATTTGAATATCAATTTCTATTCTGTAAAACGCTAACCTGTGTTATTTTGTGATCCAACATTGACTCTCTGATCAGGTACACAGCGAACATCATGAAGTTGTTGCAGATCTTCACCAGACAAGTTTTCTCTTCTCAATTCCTATTGATGGACCAATGTCATTTGCAACCTCAAAGGTTTCTGTACAGTGGTCCCTTAGATTTGAGTTCTTCACAACTCCGGTCGGAATGGACTCATCAAGGTATGGGACATGATGATCTTATGGAGCAAATTTTGTAGTTTGCTGCTGCTAGCTTTGAGTGGTCAATTCTGGTCTCTCTTTGGCAGGTATGAGCACCCGCTTCTTGTTGAGAAAAGAGAGAAGGGGGACTGGGTCCTCCCAATAACAGTTTATGCACCGCCAATGCGTAGACGAGCTACTCATGGAAGAAACGATAGATCTGCGTTGGTTGGAAATCTTCTCAACTCATGAAGGTATGCAGTCTGTCTGTCATTGGATTCTTGCCTGTCTCGCCTTTGCCAAAGGTGTTACTTAGTGAAGCCAGAAAAGTATGCAACAATGTCAAAGTAGTTGTTAACTGTGAGTTCTTAAATGATCAGTAAATTTTTAGTACCAACTGAAGTGTCCCTTCTTACCGAGCCGCAGTCTAGCTTCTGGTTGATGTATAGCTCTAGGTTAATTGAACGACTTGTGTTTATTCCATTTGGTTTCTTTACATTTCTGTCCTAGTTCTAGCGGTTACATTATCTCTGTTATTATCTCTCCAACTATATTGAAACGATTGATGTGTGTTAACTTTTCCCTGTAATACGCAGATAATCTGAATACCCTGCCCTCTTGTATCTTACCTCAGACGCATGAGTTGCTGCTATCATTTGTAAATCGGTACCCGTGCACCTTCGGTGAGTACTACTATCTGTAATCTGGCATGCACAACTGGGCCAGGTCATATGTGTAAAATACCGAGAAGGTTTTGAAGAAGCACACTGAGTGAGGGGAAACTTGGGCTACACAAATAGTCTGCTTCGGTCTGATGTTCATCACCATAGAAGAGAACAGGAACCGTGGAACTTGATTTACGTGATGCGGACATCAGTCGTGCAAGATACTACACCATACCGGCCGTTAGCGCATCCAATGTATACCTTTTTACCAATGAGCTAGCTTTTTTGTGTTGCTTGATTAAGCGATTATACCCGTGTGGTTGGTTGCATATACTTGGGATATCTTCCTTGTAATTCCATTGTTTTGTGGAAAGTATACTTGATTGTACGCACGCTGGTTGTCCGGACTACGAGCACATTCTTGGTCCTTGACGCTGCTGTCTCAGAGTTGCAGGAATGCTCGTCGAATGACTCGTTTACTTGTGAATAGATAGTACTTATCAAACCAAAGTTTCTGTTGCAGATGGTAGTACTCCCTCCGTTTCTAAATATAAGTCTTTTTAGACATATTTTAAGTGTAGATTCACTCATTCTCTATATGTATGTAGTCCATATTGAAATCTCTAAAAAAAGACTTGTATTTAGGAACGGAGGGAGTAGCTAGGTAATGTGTATCTATTGCAATGGAGCTCGTGTACTGTTATTAACATGGCTTGCTCAGCCATAGAAATCGGAAAGCTATGCGCCATTTGGAGTGCCTCTTTAAGAAGGAAGAGTGCTGATCTCTTCTTTGGCGTCGTGTTGGCACGGGATAAATGCGATTTCCCTTTCTTACTTTTGGGTGGCCACTTGCCAGTGTCGTCGATCCCAAATAGTACAAGGTTCACATATTTTGGTATTATCGCAGAGTGGCAAGACTGCAAAGGTCGGCCGCACCTTTTCTCAATAATAGATTTTTTTAGGGTTTTTCTTACTTAATAATAGTTGATACTCCGTATGATATTACCACGTACGTTACGTACTCTTGTGCCATCACGCAACATTACTCCGCAGTTAGGGGCGACGTGTGCACGAGGCGTCATTCACGTCGCATCGTACCCTGTGCACACCTCGCTACGTTAGGTTTCCTGTCACCTTGCCACTGTGATCTCCAGTTGATGATCCGCTCCGTTTTTCTAAGCCAAGTGGCCCCTCACCGAGACCAGAAGCAACCCAAACAAGGGCCGCCGTCGCTCTCGCCCCTGCCGCGGCCGCCGCTCGGAAAACCGGAACCCTTGCCTGACCGGGAAGTCAAGCTCTTGCCCCTGCCGTGGCCGCTGCTGGGAAAACCGGAACCCTCGCCTGACCGGGAAGTCAAGCGGAGAAGGCGGTTTCGAAAAGGTGGCCTGCACCTGCACCTGCTGCTGCCTGCCCGACTTCTCAGGGGGAGGAATCCAGGAGGAAACAACTTCTCAAGGGCCGTGATCCCGTCCTGGTCGCTGTCCAACTTGCTCCTCCCGAGTGCTACTTCTCGTACCCGCACCCTTTAATTAGGAGTTGACACTCGGGGTCAAGTAGCAAAGATCCGCATCATCGCCCCAGCTCAGCACCATGTACCCCATCGATGATCATCGATCTTTCCCCTCCCCTTGGAAAAGTCTTATTAGCGGTATTATATCTCTCTGGTGATAGTCGGCATGTAAAGGAATACAGATATTTCATGTGTATATGAATTAAACACACCAAGATTTCTTATATAGTAGGAGACAGTTCACAGTTCAGTTTTTGCACAACAATTACCGCGTTAGAAATGTGGACCGGGTAACTGTCTTACCTTGGCTTTATTTTTCGATAGTTGTCTTGTCGTGTTAATTTGCTGGTGATTTCCTTCTTTGGTCTCTGGAAACAATATAGTAATGTTTTTCTTCTCCAGTGGAGAAACTTTTAACCAGATTGCCTTAGCACGATGATAACTGTCTTGTTAGTTTGCTGGCGATTCCCTTCTTTGATTTCTGGAAATATTTGTTCTTCTCCAGTGCAGAGAAACCGATGAGCAAAACAAGATGATGAAGTAGTCAGTATAGATGATAATTCTATTCTACATATAGCTATCCCTATTCATTTTCATGCAGTTACTTATTCCTGTTTCTACTATACCCACAAGTTTGGAGGAAATTAGCGATGCAGTAAGCAGTTTCATTAGTGTAACATCAGTTAATTACCTAGCCTGCTGATGCCCACCGTGTGACATCACAACCTCGAGGTCCAGGGCACGAGGGGTTTGAATAATCGGCGCTCTTTTGTTTACGCAAGAAAGATCTCATTCATGGACGTGGTGGATCCAACCGATACCACAGGACGTTGGCAATAAGAAACGGGGTGCCCATCAGCTCCAGTGATTGTTTATCAGCGCGTCTCTCTCGATTAACACAGTTGATGAGGACACACCATGCTGTGGTTGGCCGTTGGGGCAGCCTCAAAGGGTTGCATTTTTTTCTTTTGCGCCAACCAAAGGGTGGCTGGTGCTCTGACAGTCCAATTAGTAGCTTCCAACTAGTTAGTTAATCAGAGAGCTTTCAATTCAAATGTCGTCGTGCTAATCAACTAGTTTCTCGGCACAAGATTTTTCCTCTCTTAGCTTGCACCTTGCCCAGATGGGTAGTTAAGCTATCGATTAGCGCCCGCAGTATTATTATTTCATGTAGTTGGTCGCCTACTCGAAAGCAAAGTTGTATGCTTCATTATTTTCTAAATCCTTCAATTGTGCATACACATTCCACTGTCAGTATGTCCACTACTCTGGTGGTTTGAGTATGTCGTATTTCTATTAACAAAACCTCAAAAGCCGAAAAGGAAAAGAGCCATCAAAACAAGAGGTTGAATGTGGATAAGAACATATAATGGGGCATTTCATGTGCAATTGTCATTAAATACTAACTAACGTGGCAACGCCTCTAGCACCACCCCTACCATTGTTTGGGAACAAACTGCTCCCAAAATGCTAATTAAGTAACCACGAGGAAAAGTCTACCCTTGTCAATGTAAACGGAGTTTTGCAACCTTTCCATTTGACTTCTGAAAGCTGCCAAAAAAAAAGAGCCACTAGCTCAATTTTCTAGCCAACCTTAATGTCTGGTAGTTGGGTGGTGACAACGTGTTATATGGGACAACAAAAGGCCGCCCCCAAAAGTTCTTTCTTGGACACAATATGGTTGATGTGCTCGATACTCTCATTGGGCATTTGGATTTTCCGAGAGGCCGCTGGGATTGAGATGGATATCCAGCATCTTGAGGAGACATGGATAACAGGGTAGATACAAAGCACTATCCTCCATTATTTCATGGGTCCAACATGTTTTGTCAGGTAGTCACAATTTTTCTTTACGGGTACTAGCGTCGAACAATGATTGAGTGCCGTACCGGAGCAAACGCCAATATTCAGCGGTTTCGTTCTTGCCTGTTTTGCCTAGATACAAAGCACTTTGTAGCAGCTAGAAACCCAGAGAGAACATGTATGATGTTCTTAGTGTAGATGGAGGGGTACGCCTACGGTGCATGAATCCGGAATTGAATTTTCGCCGAGAGAGCGAGGAATTAAAGACACGAGAGTGACAAAGAAGCTAAGCTGACTAATGATAGACTTTGAGAGGGTTCAGGTGGGCACTAATCTAGTTAACGCAGAGAGAAACTTCTTCCATGCAATTAAGGGCTGAAAGTGAGATCAAAGGTTGCTCACTGCGCAAAATATCCTAGGATTTTTATCATTGGGATAAGATGCATCGTAGATGAGTACCGGATATTTCCTCGAGCCTTTGGCCATTGATGGACAAGGAGTTGGCTGAATAAAAGCTAATAGTCAACTAAATTTGAGCATCCATAGCTTTGTCTGAATTTATAAGCTACCCTTTGGTACGGCTATCTATTCTGAATTACAGAAGTACAACATCTTAGATCAGTAGTACTAATGTACTATTATGTGTGATTATCCCAATTATTAGAAAGAACCACTGGATCTTGTTTAAGATGCCAGAACAAGCAAGTATTTGCTAAACAAGTTACCTACGGATTAGCATACCGCAAGCATCGTTTTCTGCCAGCATGCTTACACCGCTGCATATTGCTAATGACAACACACAACCGGACTATTAAAGACTTCACCTAGAAGAATGCTGGTATAAAAATAGAATTATTCCCATCAAGGTAATACACAGCTTTTCATAGTCACATACACACACCTGGTTGTCCACATCATTTTGCAATTAGTAAAGAGAAAAACAGACATCACTTATCAGAGCATCCTTTGTCTGGTGCAGCTACTGAATTGATGGAATCATGGGGCTCCATCTTGTGCAAGAAGAGTAGAAAATATTTTCTGTTTGAGTACTATGGTTTTCCTTCCAAAAAACAGGGTTACTTGGAATGATGATCAAGTGCAAGTGCAACTACAGTTTGAAAACAGAAGTGCACCGGTACCGATGAAGTTTTGTAACCATCACTGTTCTGATTGTTCTCCACATGGCACTATCAGGATAGAACAATTATTTACATTTCTGATCGAGACCGAAAACAAATGTAGGCACCCAAACCGATTATATTCCTTGAATGATCATTGATCATCATCCCACCAGGGAAGCTTAAATAATCACTAGTATTTGCAACCATGGGTGCAAGTTCTTCCAAGACCATTGTAGTAATTATGTTCATCTAAACAAAGGGAAGAAGAGAGAAAAGAATCCATTTCTCTCGACCAAAGTGCAAAAAATCCTCACAAAAACATGAAAAAGATCACAAGAGCAGCTCTGACTAACTAATTAAGCCAGAAAGGAGGCGCACATTTCACCAACTAAATCCATCCTCGGCGCCCCCAGCGGCTGCTGCAGCAAGTCGGGAGCCATCATCCCCTGGAACACGTCCTCCTCCAAGAAGCTCAGGAAGCCCCCGGGGTTGAGATCCATCCACAGCTCGCTGAAGTCGAGGTCGCCGCCGCCGTGGCCGAACCCTCCTTCCTCCACCTTCACCACCTCGCACTTGATCTTCTTCCTCCTCCTGTTCTCCTGCTGCGCCACGAAATCGTCCGCCAGCGCCGGCGCAGGCGCCAGCCTCTTCTTCTGCGGCTGCGGCTTCTCCTCTACAGGCGATAGCGGCGTCGTCGCCACGCCCACCGTCACTGCCGCGCTGTCGTCCGCCGTGGCGTCGGCCGGCTGGTGGCGGTGCCTCCCGGTGAGACGCTGCACGAGGTCCCGGAAGTTGTCCACGTCGGTCTTGATGATCTCCGGCGCGATGATGTGGATGATCCTTATCGCCGGCCGCGTCGTGGCGGCCCTGGGAACCACCGCGTGGCGCGAGGAGCCCCTGCGCTGCTGCTGCACCGGCGGCGTCGACGGGCTCATGCCGCCGCCGCTGCTGCTGCTGTGGTCGTACGCGTGCTCCCCCATTAGAGATGTAGAGGCCGGGGTGTAGAGCTCGGAGGTGTAGAGATGGAGAGCCTTTTGTTTCTCTCTCGTGAGACTAGAGCTTCAGTTTTCTCGAGAGTTGGAGAGCTATGGATGGATGAGGAGGAGATGAGAAGGGCGAGGAGGAGGCGTGGAGGTATATATGGCGGGAGCGAGGAAGGAGGAAGGGGCTGGCTTGCTGCAAAGGTTGCCGATGGTGATGGCGATGGTGAGGAGGAAGGGGAAACCAATCTCCAAAAGCTGGCTTGAAATTTGAAGGATGTGATGTCACGGGCGGGAGGGGAGAATGTGTAGTTTAAAGAGGGTGTCGGCCTAGCCTTGTACTGGCTTGTACCGCGCCATCTGCCGATCCATCGCCGTGTGGATTTTTCTTGGTTGTTGTGGGCTATTGTATTGCCTTGCAACTTTGCGACGTACGCATGCATGCTACTAGTTCATTTTTTTTTTCTCGCCGATTTTTTTCTGCAAGTAAAAACAAAAGCCTAGGCGGCTATGACCCACTATGTTTCTAACCCTAGGCGGCTATGACAAATTCTCCCCTTCAAACTTCACCGACAAGCTTGTGGATTCGCATCCCCTCCATCTGCCACTCCGGCGCCCGGGGGGAAGAATCCATGTTCCTTCTCTCTGGTTTGTAGTTCAGACTAGGGTTTTTAGGTCCTCCCAGGTGTGGCGCTTGGGCGGATGACAGTGCTTTTTTTTAAAGGCCCGATATATTAATCAACTTAAAATGTTTGTACGATCACTCATTATAGCATATGCCACGCAGGGCGGAACATTGTAAAAAAGAAAACCGTCCGACCTATTATCGAAATAAAATAAACTTAGCAATCTCAGGAGCTGCCGTATTTGCCCGCCGTTTGGTCTTCAAGATCTTGAGATTTCTTATGAGCTTCATAATGCCAAGCGCTTCTCTCTTCAGGTCAATAAATGGGGGCATGTCTACAATTTATTTGCAAGATAGGAAACCACAAAGGAGCTATGAGATTCTAAAATAATGGGCTTATTGAGGCTGATATACCGATATAAATACCGGAAAGGCGCACATGATACTCCGCTTCACCAACACAAGTGCACGACCCAATAAAATCCCAAGAGTTTGTCTTCTGAGCTCCGATCCTCCTGGATGTAGTCGACAGAGCTCCAACGTAAATTTCTGCCGTCTTCTAGGGACAAGATTTGGTGTCACGTGCTTCAGATGTATACATGGGTCCAACGACGATGACTGCGGTTTCAGGGCATTGGTCCTCAGGTGCTTCAAATGTATACATTGCACGAAGACTTCCCGACTGTCATCGATATGGTCAAAGCGGCTCGTTCTGGTGGTAGTGGCGGTCGTTCCGTGGTCTCGGAGTCTTGATGTAATTTTTATCACGTCTGAGATGTTTTTGGACTTCCGGTGAACTTTTGTAGATATGATCTTGTCGAAGAGAAAGATGATCCACTATGTTTGTCTTGCTTGACTATGTGGTGGTTAGCGCGCGCACACATACATACATCTTTTTTGGAAATAAAGCTGACTCCGCGGGCAGTTGGTAAGTAAACACGGGAGGCACTAAAAGGAGAACGAAAGAGTGTGCAGGTTGGTTGACCCATGGCCATGGGTGGACGACGCACACAGGGAGTAGATAGATAGATAGATAGATATCGCTGTATATATATTATCAGACGCCGTGCTCCCAGCTCTGTACACACCGAAACATCATTTTGGGCATGGCATCAGCAAATGTTACTGCAATCCGTTGTCACGGCGTCCGTCCGTCCAGCTTGCTTTCTCGAGGCCCATGCGAAAACGACGTACGGGCCGCGAGGATTTCCCACGGGAGGTAGCACGCGATCGATCGATCCATCATGGACCGCGGTGCTCGTGTCAGTCGGGTTTCGCCGTCGGCGTCTCATCACTACCCCCACAGCGATCGCATACGGAACGTACGCGCGCTCGCGGAAGGGTCGCCGCCCGGACCTGGCACTGGCAGGACGGCCTCCGCGCAAGCGCGCACGCGCCGCGACTCTTCTCGAACTTGAGGTGAGCGTGCGAGCGAGCGAGCCTTCTTTTTATTTTGCCGCTGCTGTTGCGGGCGGCCCGGGGGCGACGGCGACGGCTGCAAATGGCGCGGCCGGGCCGGGTGCCGGCCGGCTCGCGTCACGCACCTGTACGGCTGTTCCACCACCACCACCAGCCCGGCCGCGCGTGGCCGGTGACGTGACGGGGCCGGCGGCCCGACCGCCGAGAGCGTGAGACGGCTGGCCGGCCGGCCGGCCGGCTCGATGATGCCACTCCAGCGTCTGTTATTATTATTACCTCTGCTTGGTCACGTAATTAATTGGGAACAGAAACAGTGCGGTGGCGGGCACTGTGCGTGCCTGCGTGGTGACCAGTCCGGCAGTCCGGCCGTGGCCCCGACCGTTTCCTTTCCAGGTCGTGTCGCCACGAGTTGAAACCAAACGTGTGGAATCGTCCGCTTCGGCGTCGTTGCCTCGACAGTCGCTCTCGCTCGTCCCCCTCCCGCTTTAATCAGCCACTAGCTACTCGGGAGGCCTGGCTATTTGTATACAGGGAGGGAAGCCGGCTGGATGGATCGGATCATGATCATGCATGGCATGATCGATGGATGGATCGATCATCCAGGGACGGGACGACGACCTGCTGCGAACGTTCTCATCTCCCGCATTTAAATTCTGGGGAGTCGATCTATATGGAGTTCGTATCCACGACGTTTCCGCTTGAGCAAGTTGGGTTTCTTCTAGTGACACGAGAGTCAACATCCGGAAAGGGAAAGGGTGTGTGGATTCGGATATTATAAGTCCACTGGCTCACCGGGTGTAAGAGCTTATCTAATTTCTATTTTTTTTTGGTGTATAGGTGTTAGTCGTGTGATCTGTTCTAACGCTGGCCTCTCAAGGTACCAAACTATACTGTTTTTTTTAGGGATCCCACACTTTATCAACTTAAAGCAATAATGAACAGGATACAAAGAGGGTTGTGAGGGGATAGAAGGCACAAATGGCGACCCCGAGAAAGCGAGACAACAAATTTTACAAGATTATGCGCCTCCTCGTTCGAAGCATGATTTTCGAAAATAAAATCACAGCTAAAAAACTTACTCTTGTCCTATTTATTTCTATCACAACTGTGATTTTTTATATGGGGGCCTCCCAACCCCTTTTTGATGTCGTCCACAGACAATTATCAAATGATCCACAGAGAGGTCAGCAGAAAGTGCCAAGGCTTCACGGCAAGCTATGGCTTCTAAAACTGTTGGATTAGAAAACACCTGGCAAAACAGTCGCTCATGACCCGAGATACTGACCATGCGCGTCTCTGCATACTGCGGCAGCATTACCAACACTCCCATCATGGGACAAACCACCATCTACATTGATTTTAACATGGCTGGAAAGAGGTGATTTCCAAGATTTTTGCACGGTGATCACATGTGGGCTTCTCGCGCAGTGCCGGAAACTTTTGATGAAGTGGTGAGCCGACATTGGACTTTGAAAGATTGACTCGTGTATAGCTTTTCTGCGCGCCGTCAATCCTGTCCAAAGTGTGATGGCCATCTTCACGAAATCCGCCTGCGATAATGCATCCATCATATTAAAGAGTCAGTGTTTCGCATTGGGTTCATGAGACTCAACAATACGATCAGTTAACTCTTCACCACCTAGTGCCCACACACACATTGAAGCCGCACAGTCAATCAATGAGTGCCTCCATGATCAGTAGCTCTGCACAACTGGCAAGAATCTGTGTCACACATATTTCTATGGTGTCTCACGTCCTTTGATGGCAAAGAATGTCTTGCCAATCTCCAAAGAAAAGTTCTAATCTTGTCTGGGACTTTAGTGTTCCATAGGGATGTCCAACATCTTTCTTCCGCCATGCCATTGGAAGAAGGCCCACTCTGACCTAA
Source organism: Triticum aestivum (assembly GCF_018294505.1). Lineage (NCBI taxonomy): Eukaryota > Viridiplantae > Streptophyta > Magnoliopsida > Poales > Poaceae > Triticum > Triticum aestivum. Next base: position 543,480,829 of record NC_057813.1, on the reverse strand, counting down.
CAGATCATTCCTGGTGTTTCTTAAGTTGACCAACATGCGGTATGCTGACCTGACAGAAAATTCTCCTTTCTTTTCAAATTGCCATGCCCAGAAATCTGTCATCGGCATTGTACATAGGGGTATATTATTTATAGCTTGAACATCATAGGGAAGGAAAAACTGTTGCAACTTATCATCTCTCCAAGCTGCCGAGGTACTGTCAATTAACACGCCGACAACTGTGGGAGGATCGCTGGCCGGACACAATATTGGCCTCATTATCGAGTCCCTTGGCATCCAATTATCATCCCAAACTCGGGTATTTGCGTAGTCCCCAATACGCCTTATGATGCCCTGCGAGAGAGCATCCCTCCCCTCCAATATAGACCTCCACGCCTGAGACGGATGTGAACTCAGCTCAGCACCGAGAATATCATAATAGATAGCCTTAAGCAGACGTGCACAGAGATAATCAGGAACCATAAGAAGGCGCCATGATTGCCGAGCTAATAAATCTAAGTTGAATGTGACGCCCCCGATTCAATCGTACACTAATCATACACGCAAACGTGTACGATCAAGATCAGGGCCTCACGGAAAGATATCACAATACAACTCTAAACACAAATAAAAGGATACAAGCTTAATATTACAAGCCAGGGGCCTCGAGGGCTCGAATACATAAGCTCGAACAAACGAGTCAGCGGAAATAACAATATCTGAGTACAGACATAAAGTTAAACAAAGTGCCATAAGATGGCTAGCACAAACATGGATACAGATCGAAGAGGCGCAAGCCTCTTGCCTGGGGTCCTCCTAAACTACTCCTGGTCGTCAGCGGCCTGCACGTAGTAGTAGGCACCCTCAGTGTAGTGGTAGTCGTAGTCGGTGAAGTCTGGCTCCTAGGCTCCGCCATCTGATCGCAGCAATCGGGTCTGAAAAGGGAAAGGGGGGGAGCAAAGCAACCGTGAGTACTCATCCAAATTACTCGCAAAACTTACATCAGATCTAAACTACATATGCATTGGTATCAACAAAGGGGGGTAGTTTCTGTGGACTAAACTGCAGAATGCCAGAATAAGAGGGGTAGAAACTAGTCCTATCGAAGACTACGCTTCTTGCGGCCTCCATCTTGAAGTAGTAGAAGAGAGTAGCAAGTATAGTATCAAGTATCATCGAATAGCATAATCCTACCCGGCGATCCTCCCCTCGTCGCCCTATGGGAAAGCGATCGCCGGGTTGTCTCTGGAACTTATCTGGGTGTGTTTTAATAAGTATCTGGTTCTAGTTGTCAAAGGTCGAAATACAACTCCAAGCGTCCTGTTACCGTGGACACGACTATTTGAATAGTTCAACTTCCCTACAGGGTTGCACCACATTGCCCAACACGCTTGATTACTCTGGCCGGACACACCTTCCCGGGTCTTACCCGGCCTCGAAAGATCAACACGTCGCAACCCTACCTAGGCTCAACAGAGAGGCCAGCACACCATTCTAAGTCCTAAGCATGCAGGGGTCTTGGGCCCATCGCCCTTTGCACTCCTGCACGTTGCGAATGCGGCCGGTGAGTAGACCTAGCCCCCTTATAGGCGTTCCAGTCCAACCCGGCGCGTGATACGTCTCCAACGTATCTATAATTTTTAATTGTTCCATGCTATTATATTATCTGTTTTGGATGTTTTATATGCATTAATATACTATTTTATATTATTTTTGGGACTAACTTATTAACCTAGAGCCCAGTGCTAGTTTTTGTTTTTTCCTTGTTTTTTAGTTTTACAGAAAAGGAATATCAAATAGAGTCCAAACGGAATAAAACTTCACGATGATTTTTCTTGGACCAGAAGACACCCACGAAACTTGGAGATGAAGTCAGAAGAGTCCCGAGTGCATCACAATCCCTCATGGCGCGCAATAGGGCGGGCGCCCCCTGGCTTGTGGGCCCCTCGAGAGTCCACCGACTTCCCTCTCAGCTCTATAAATTCACGAATATTCCAATACCAACAGAAGCGTCCACAAAAATACTTTTCTGCCGCCGCAATCTTATGTTCCCGTGAGATCCCATCTTGGGGCCTTTTCCGGCATCCTGTCGGAGGGGGATTCAATCATGGAGGGCATCTACATCAACTCTATTGCCCTTCCGATGAAGCGTGAGTAGTTTACCACAGACCTACGGGTCCATACCTAGTAGCTAGATGGCTTCTTCTCTCTCTTTGATTCTCAATACCATGTTTTCCTCAACGTTCTTGGAGATCTATCCGATGTAATCTTCTTTTGCGGTGTGTTTGTCGAGATCCGATGTATTGTAGATTTATGATCAACTTATCTATGAATATTATTTGAATCTTCTCTGAATTATTATATGCATGATTTGATATCTTTGTATTTCTCTTCGAATTATCGGTTTGGTTTGGCCAACTAGATTGATTTTTCTTGCAATGGGAGAGGTGCATAGTTTTGGGTTCAATCTTGTGTGATTTCACCCAGTGACAAAGTAGGGGTAGCGAGACACGTATTGCATTGTTGCCATCAAGGGTAAAAAGATGGGGTTTTCATCATATTGCTTGAGTTTATCCCTCTACATCATGTCATCTTACTTAAGGCGTTACTCTGTTCTTATGAACTTAATACTCTAGATGCAGGCAGGAGTAGATCGATGTGTGGAGTAATAATAGTAGATACAGGCAGGAGTCGGTCTACTTGACACGGACGTGATGCCTATATTCATAATCATTGCTTTGGATATCGTCATAACTTTGCGCTTTTCTATCAATTGCTTGACAGTAATTTGTTCACCCACCGTATTATTTGCCTTCAAGAGAGAAGCCTCTAGTGAAGCCTATGGCCCCCGGGTCTATTTTCCTTATTATATTTTCAGATCTATATACCAAAAATACCTTGCTGCAATTTATTTACTTTTATTTTATTTTAGGTTTTAGTAATCTTTTATATCTATCTCTATCAGATCTCACCTTTGCAAGTGACCATGAAGGGATTGATAACCCCTTTATCGTGTTGGGTGCAAGTGTTTGATTGTTTGTGTAGGTGCATATATTGGGGACTTGCATGTTTCTCCTACTGGATTGATACCTTGGTTCTTAATTGAGAGAAATACTGATCTCTACTTTGCTGCATCACCCTTTCCTCTTCAAGGGAAAAACCAACGCAAGCTCAAGAAGTAGCAGGAAGAATTTCTGGCGCCTTTGCCGGAGAGATCTACATCAAGCCTACCAAGTACCCATCATAAACTCTCATCTCTTGCATTACATTATTTGCCATTTGCCTCTCGTTTTCCTCTCCCCCACCTCTAAAATGTTTTTAGAAAAATACAAAAAGATTTGCCTTTTTAGTTGCCCTTCTTCCGTTCGTCTTTTCGTTTGCTTGTGTGTTTGATTGTTTGATTTGCTATCATGGCTAGTCTCCCTACCATTACTATTACTCCCGAGAGTGAGGTTCTTACTTTTAAGCAAAGGGAGGGAGAAAATTTAAAAGATGCTTGGTATAGAATTTACAATGCTCAAAATAGATCTACTCGTAAGCAATCTACTACCGTTCTCCTTCGCAATTTTAATGTGGGTGTTACTCCTTGGAATAGATATGTTCTAGATACCATTACCGAAGGAAACTTCTTGGGAGGCCACACTTGGATGCTTATAATGCTATGACAGATTTGGTAGGCTTACCACCTCTTATGGTTAATGAAATTGTTTTAACATTGGAACATGTGATGCAAAGGTTGATATTATTGAGAATAAAATTGCTAACGTACATCTTATTGAAAACTTGGATAAAAAGATTCATAATTATATTACTCAATATGGATCAAAGGTAGGAGTTACTTTGAAGAATCTAAAAGAAAAGGAACCCATATATAGTTAATTAGAAGTTAGATCAAGGTTCCACTAGGATTGATAAGTTGGACAATATTATTACTAACTATGGTTCCGCTTTTGCTTCACTTAAAAATACCCCAAATTTTCCTTCCACCAATCCTACTAAGTTTATTTATGTTCCTAAGAATAGAGGTGGATCATCTATAGGGGAAAATGAAGATCTTAAGATGATAAGTGCCCCCCTCGTTTTGTCAATATCGTGAAGGAACCTTTTGTTACGAATGAATTTCTTGATTTATTACCAAGGAGTGTGATTATAGATAAGATTAAAGAACCTCCTATAAGGCCCAGAAGTGTCATTGAGGAATTCCATACCAAAGATGACAATATCTAGATCTATGTTTTATGCCTAGCTAAGGGCGTTAAACAATAGCGCTTGTTGGGAGGCAGCCCAATTTTATTTTTGTTCTTGCTTTTTGTTTCTATTTTTTAAATAATTTTATCATCTAGCCTCTGGTTAGATGTGTTTTGGTGTTTTAGTTAGTGTTTGAACCAAGTAAGACCTTTGGGATGGCTTACGGTGATAGTTGATTTGATCTTGCTGAAAAATAGAAACTTTTGTGCTCAGTAAAATAATTTTCATAAATCACAGAAGCCCGATTTTGCTCTGAATTTCTTACGAAAGATTTATATACAAATTTTCACAGGTTTTCGTAATTTTTCAGAAGTTTTGGAGTTACATAAGTATACAAAGTTTTCAGATTGCTACAGACTGTTCTGTTTTTGACAGATTCTGTTTTCTATGTGTTGTTTGCTTATTTTAATGAATCTATGGGTAGTATCAGGGGGTATGAACCATGGAGAAGTTGTAATATAGTAGATATTACACCAATATAAATAAAGAATTAGTTCACAATAGTAAAAGTGGTGATTTATTTTCTTATACTAACGGATCTCATGAAGTTTTCTGTTGAGTTTTGTGTTGTGAAGTTTTCAAGTTTTGGGTAAAGATTTGATGGACTATGAAATAAGGAATGGCAAGAGGCTAAGCTTGGGGATGCCCAAGGCAACCCAAGGTAATATCCAAGGACAACCAAGCATCTAATCTTGGGGATGCCCTAGATGGCATCCCCTCCTTCGTCTTCCTCTATCGGTAAATTACTTGAGGCTATATTTTTATTCACCACATGATATGTGTTTTGCTTGGAGCGTCTTGTATGATATGAGTCATTGCTTTTAAGTTTGCCACAATCATCCTTGTTGTACACACCTTTTGAGAGGGACATGCATGCATCATGAATTTATTAGAATACTCTATGTGCTTCACTTATATCTTTTGAGCTAGGCAATTTTGCTCTAGTGCTTCACTTATATCTTTTTAGAGCATGGCAGTGGCTTTATTTTATAGAAATTGTTGAACTCTCTTACTTCACTTATATTATTTTGAGAGTCTCTCTAAACATCATGGTAATTTGCTTTGTTTATAAATTTAGTCCTAATATGACGGGCATCCAAGAGGGATATAATAAAAACTTTCATATAAAGTGCATTGAATACTATGTGAAGTTGATTCCTTATGATTGTTTTGAGATATAAAGATGGTGATATTAGAGTCATGCTAGTGAGTAATTGTGGATTGGTAGAAATACTTGTGTTAAAGTTTGTGATTCCCATAGCATGCACGTATGGTGAAACATTATGTTATGAAGTCGGAGCATGATTTATTTATTGATTGTCTTCCTTATGAGTGGCGGTCGGGGATGAGCAATGGTATTTTCCTACCAATGTATCCCCCTAGGAGCATGCACGTAGTACTTTGTTTCAATGACTAATAGATTTTTGCAATAAGTATGTGAGTTCTTTATAACTAATGTTGAGTCCATGGATTATACGCACTCTCACCCTTCCACCATTGCTAGCCTCTCAGTACCACACAACTTCCGTCGGTGCATTACACCCACCATATACCTACCTCAAAATAGCCACCATACCTACCTATTATGGCATTTCCATAGCCACTCCGAGATATATTGCCATGCAACTTCCACCGTCCATCATATTTTTGTTCTAAGTATCGAGTTGTAATTCTTGAGTTGTATGTAAATAGAAGTGTGATGATCATCATTATTAGAGCATTGTCCCATGTGAGGAAAGGATGATGGAAGCTATGATTCCCTCAAAAGTTGGGATGAGTCTCCGGACTTTACAAAAAATAAAAGAGGCAAAAGAAGCACACATTAAAAAAAGAGAAAAAAAGAGGCCAAAGAGCCAAAAATAAAAAAATGAGAGAAAAGAGAGAAGGGACAATGTTACTATCCTTTTTCCACACTTGCGCTTCAAAGTAGCACCATGATCTTCATGATAGAGAGTCTCCTATGTTATCACTTTCATATACTAGTGGGAATTTTTGTTATATAACTTGGCTTGTATATTCCAATGATAGGCTTCCTAAAATTGCCCTAGGTCTTCATGAGAAAGCAAGTTGGATGCACACCCACTTAGTTTCCTTTTGAGCTTTCATAAACTTATAGCTCTAGTGCATCCGTTGCATGACAATCCCTACTCACTCGCATTGATATCTATGATGGGCATCTCCATAGCCCGTTGATATGCCTAGTTGATGTGAGACTATCTCCTTATTTTGTCTTCTCCACAACCACCATATTCTATTCAACCTATAGTGCTATATCCATGGCTCACGCTCATGTATTGCGTGAAAGTTGAAAAAGTTTGAGAACATCAAAAGTATGAAACAATTTCTTGGCTTGTCATCGGGGTTGTGCATGATTTAATACTTTGTGTGATGAAGATGGAGCATAGCCAGACTATATGATTTTGTAGGATAACTTTCTTTGGCCATGTTATTTTGAGAAGACATAATTGTTTTTTTAGTATGCTTGAAGTATTATTGTTTTTATGTCAATATTAAACTTTTGTTTTGAATCTTATGGATCTGAACATTCATGCCACAATAAAGAAAATTACATGGATAAATATATTAGGTAGCATTCCACATCATAATTTTTGTTTTCATCATTTACCTACTCGAGGATGAGTAGGAATTAAGCTTGGGGATGCTTGATACGTCTCCATATCTATAATTTTTGATTGTTCCATGCTATTATATTATCTATTCTGGATGTTTTATATGCATTAATATGCTATTTTATATTATTTTTGGGACTAACTTCTTAACCTAGAGCCCAGTTCCAGTTTGTGTTTTTCCTTGGTTTGAGTTTTACAGAAAAGGAATATCAAACGGAGTCCAAACGGAATAAAACTTTATGATGATTTTTCTTGGACCAGAAGACACCCACGAACTTGGAGATGAAGATAGAAGAGTCCCGAGGGCACCACAAGCCCTCAGGGCGCACCCTAGAGGGGGAGCCCCCTGGCTTGTGGGCCCCTCGGGAGTCCACCGACCTCCCTCTCAGGTCTATAAATTCACAAACATTCCAATATCAACAAAAGCGTCCACAAAAATACTTCTCCGCCGCCACAACCTTCTGTTCCCATGAGATCCCATCTTGGGGCCTTTTCTGGCATCCTACCGGAGGGGGATTCGGTCATGGAGGGCATCTACATCAACTCTATTGCCCTTCCGATGAAGCGTGATTAGTTTACCACAGACCTACGGGTCCGTAGCTAGTAGCTAGATGGCTTCCTCTATCTTTGATTCTCAATACCATGTTCTCCTTGATGTTCTTGGAGATCTATCTGATGTAATCTTCTTTTGCGGTGTGTTTGTCAAGATCCGATGAATTGTGGATTTATGATCATCTTATCTATGAATATTATTTAAATCTTCTCTGAATTCTTATATGCATGATTTTATATCTTTGTATTTCTTTTTGAATTATCGGTTTGGTTTGGCCAACTAGATTGGTTTTTCTTGCAATGGGAGAGGTGCTTAGTTTGGGGTTCAATCTTGCATGATTTCACCCAGTGACAAAGTAGGGGTAGCGAGACACGTATTGCATTGTGGCCATCAAGGGAAAAAAGATGGGGTTTTCATCATATTTCTTGAGTTTATCCCTCTACATCATGTCATCTTACTTAAGGCGTTATTCTATTCTTATGAACTTAATACTCTAGATGCAGGCAGGAGTCGATCGATGTGTGGAGTAATAGTAGTAGATGCAGGCAGGAGCCGGTCTACTTGACATGGACGTGATGCCTATATTCATAATCATTGCCTTGGATATTGTCATAAATTTGCGCTTTTCTATCAATTGCTCAACAGTAATTTGTTCACCCACCGTATTATTTGCCTTCAAAAGAGAAGCCTCTAGTGAAGCCTATGGCCCCCGGGTCTATTTTCCTTATTATATTTTCAGATCTATATACCAAAAATACCTTGCTGCAATTTATTTACTTTTATTTTGTTTTATGTTTTAGTAATCTTTTATATCTATCTCTATCAGATCTCATCTTTGCAAGGGACCGCGAAGGGATTGACAACCCCTTTATCGCATTGGGTGCAAGTGTTTGATTGTTTGTGTAGGTGCATATATTGGGGACTTGCGTGTTTCTCCTACTGGATTGATACCTTGGTTCTTAACTGGGGGAAATACTTGTCTCTACTTTGTGCATCACCCTTTCCTCTTAAAGGGAAAAACCAATGCAAGCTCAAGAAGTAGCAGTGCGCGCCACTCAATCGCTGACGTCTGAAGAGCTTCAGCTAATACTACGATGCCAAGTGCCCATAACTGTCCCCGCGTAGTTGGTTAGTGTGTATAGGCCAAAAAGACCAACTCAGATCAAATATCCAAATCTCGTTAATCATGTTATTAAGAAACAACCATGGACAACGACCAAGGACCAGGCCCACCACTCTCCTAGGTGTCTCAACCTGCCCTGTCGCTCTGCCACAAAGATCTACTTAGAGGGTTGTCGGGAAACATGTCCTTTCAGCCCTAGTGCATGAATCACTTGCGGGTACTCTACGAGTCGACCCGACTTTAGTCACAACATGTGTCATGTATAATATGTATATAGTATATACCCGTGATCACCTCCTGAGTGATCATGACCCGATAGTACAACATGTCAAACGGATAAGAATGTAGGGACACTGATGATAAACTAGCATCCTATACTAAGCATTTAGTATTGCAGGTAAGGTAACAACAATAGTAACAAGGACATGCTATGCAACAGTATGGGATCAACCCGATGAACAGTAATAGCTACACTACTCTAATCCAAGCAGTAGAAAGGAGTAGGCGATATCACAATGATCAAGGGGGGTTTTGCTTCCCTGGAAGCTCTACGGAGAAGGACATGTCGTCAGGGGTGTAGTCAACGTCTGGAGTAGCGGCATCAGCCTTGAAGTCTAACGGAGAGAAGAGAGGGAAGAAACAGTGAATACATAGCAGACAAGTGCAACACAATGCTTGACATGACGATATGCAGTTTCAGAGGTGATGTAACATAGTACTAGGTGTTACGGCAAAGGGGGATAACATTCTAGAAAGTATTCTAGGTGTTTGGCACTTTGAGACAAACGAAACAGAGGGGGACAATTTCGTGTTCGCTATGCTAGGGATGTATGGCAGACGAATGGACTGCATATTCGGATTTGTCACATTTTTCTGAGAAACTTTCATGTATAAAGTATTTTCATCTGATATATGGTTGATTTTTTATTAATTTTTAAAGTTTTAATTCAATTTCTAGAATTAATAGATTTAATATAATTTAAAAATATAATAACATTAGTTGCTATGGGTACACAGAAGTGTACCCAGTAGTTTGCACATGTGCTGACATGTGGGGCCTTGTTGACTGCCAAGTCAACAGTCAATAGTTGACTGTTGACTAGCCAATTGGCAGGGGGTCCATGTGTCGTTGACACATTACCCTAACTAACAGATTAGTCAGACTAACTAGGGTATTAGGCCAACTAAGTTTAATCAGTTTAATTAATCAAATTAATTAAGTTAATTAATTCACTAATTAATTAATTATTATTTTTAATTCTTTTTTTACTTTCATATTTCTTTTCTCTTTTGGGGCTGGGCCCACATGTTATAGGCCGAGGGGGCCTAACGGGCGCTGGGCTATCGGGTGCGGGCGCTGGCCCGATCGGTGAACCCGGGCGTGCGCGGGTGCGAGCACTGGCAGCGGGCACCGGGCGGCGGAGGAGCAGCTGGGCGATGCGGTGGCGGAGCAGCGCGGGGCCGGCTGATGACCCACAAGTGTAGGGGATCTATCGTAGTCCTTTCGATAAGTAAGAGTGTCGAACCCAACGAGGAGCAGAAGGAAATGATAAGCGGTTTTCAGTAAGTTTTTCTGCAAGCACTGAAATTGTAGGTGATAGATAGTTTTGTGATAAGATAAATAGTAACGAGTAACAAGTAAACAAAGTAAATAAGGTGCAGCAAGGTGGCCCAATCCTTTATGTAGCAAAGGATAAGCCGGCAACTTCTAATAATGATAAAGGAGCTCCCGAGGACACATGGGAATTATCGTCAAGCTAGTTTTCATCACGCTTATATGATTCGCATTCGGTACTTTGATAATTTGATATGTGGGTGGACCGGTGCTTGGGTACTGCCCTTACTTGTACAAGCATCCCACTTATGATTAACCCCTATTGCAAGCATCCGCAACTACAACAAAAGTATTAAGGTAAACCTAACCATAACATGAAACATGTGGATCCAAATCAGCCCCTAACGAAGCAACGCATAAACTAGGGTTTAAGCTTCTGTCACTCTAGCAACCCATCATCTACTTATTACTTCCCTGTGCCCTCCTCTAGGCCCAATAATGGTGAAGTGTCATGTAGTCGACGTTCACATGACACCACTAGAGGAGAAGACAACATTCATCTCATCGAAATATCGAACGAATACCAAATTCACATGACTACTAATAGCAAGACTTCACCCATGTCCTCAGGAACAAAAGTAACTACTCACAAAGCATATTCATGTTCATAATTAGAGGTGTAATAATATGCATTAAGGATCTGAACATATGATCTTCCACCAAGTAAACCAATAAGTATCAACTACAAGGAGTAATCAACACTACTAGCAACCCACAGGTACCAATTTGTGGTTTTGGATACAAGAGATGAACTAGGGTTTGAGAGGAGATGGTGCTGGTGAAGATGTTGATGGAGATTGACCCCCTCCCGATGAGAGGATCGTTGGTGATGACGTTGGTGATGATTTCCCCCTCCCAGAGGGAAGTGTCCCCGGCAGAACAGCTCTGCCAGAGCCCTAGATTGGTTCCGCCAAGGTTCCGCCTCGTGGCGGCGGAGTCTCGTCCCGTAAGCTTGCCCACGATTTTTTCCAGGGTAAAAGCGATGATATAGCAGAAGATGGACACCGGAGGCCCACCAGGGGGCCCAGGAGATAGGGGGCGCGCCCTATAGGGGGGGCGCCCCCCTGTCTCATGGACAGGGTGTGGGCCCCCCTGGTGTATTTCTTTCGCTTAGAAATTCTTATTAATTCCAAAAAGTTGTTTCATGGAGTTTCATGACTTTTGGAGTTGTGCAGAATAGGTTTCCAATGTTTGCTCCTTTTCCAGCCAGAATTCCAGCTGCCGGCATTCCCCCTCTTCATGGTAAACCTTGTAAAATAAGAGAGAATAGCCATAAGTACTGAGATATATTGTGTAATAACAGCCCATAATGCAATAAATATTGATATAAAAGCATGATGCAAAATGGACGTATCACCGGCGGCCAGGGGTGGGGTGGAGCAGCGGCCAGTAGCAGAGGAGGCGACGAGTGGGCCGCGCAGGCGGCGGCGAGCCGCAGCGGCAGAGGGAGGCGGGCAGTGGCAGGGGCAGCGGGCGCGTGGGCGGGCGGCCAGGCGCGGGCGCACGCAAAGGGGATGCGCGGGTGTGCAGCGCGGAGAGCGCAAGGGGTGACCGGGCGCGGCGAGCGTGCACATCACGTGGGCGCGAGACGGGGATAAAGGGGAGATGGGAGGGTCTCACTCAATGAGCAGGGGAACAAGGCAACGAGGCGTGAGGAAGCCGGCGAGGGAGAGAGAGGAGGAGGCGACGGTGGAGACGGGCGGCGCCGGCGAGGCGGGGCGACGAGGTGAAGCCGCGGCCTCGGGCGGCACAGCGACGACGGCTCATGAGAGGCAGGGGGCACGAGAGGAGGGGCGAGGGCTAGGGCTCCGTGGGGGTTAAGTGGGGGGGAGCCGACCAATGGCTGCCACGGCACCGATCGGTGGCCGGATGGCTACCACGGCTTCCCCCCCATGAACAGGGAAGAGGGGGGGGGGAAGGTGGGTCGACTAGTGGGGCCGACAGTTGCAAGTTGGGTCAGTTGGCCCATGGGGTAAGGGGGGTTTCACATTTTTATTTTATTATTTTATTATTTTCTTTTTTTGTTTTATTTTATTCTTCACTTTATTTTAGTTTTATAAAATATAAAAATGATCCCTAAATTAGTATTACCACTAAACCCACTGCCACAAAAAGTTTAACCCCTAAATGAGATAGTTTAACATTTATAAATAATAAAGGCATTTAATTAATTGCTTTTGCTATTTTATTTATTTATCTTGGAGCATTTAAACCTTTTATAAAAATGTGGTTTCTCCACCGTAATTACATATGATTTATTTGACACATCCAGAATATTTTAGTTTCAATATTTGAAATTTTTTGTTGTTTGCCTTTATTTTATATTTGAATTTGAATCAGTTTCGAACCATCGCGAGGTTAACAAAAGTTATCATGGTGATGTGGCATCATTAGCAGGGACTTATTGTGGCTTAATTATCCGGGCGTTATAATTCTCCTCCACTGTAAGAAATCTCGACCCGAGATTTAAGAGGTAGAGTAAGGGGGAAAGATTTGGTTGCAAAATCCTAACGGATCTTCTCGGTCTTGGTTTCTCTTCTCGAAGAGGTCAATCCATTACATTGATGTCCTCATTTCTTTGCTTCAGTGCATCATGATGAAGTTGTTGTTCTCCCTTAAAGATCTTTGATAACCCACAAGTATAGGGGATCGTTTGTAGCCTTCTTCGATAAATAAGAGTGTCGAACCCAGCGGGGAGCAAAAGGCAGAACCAATATTCCCTCAAGTTCTATCGGCCGCCGATACAACTTTACGCACACTTGACGTTTTCTTTACCTAGAACAAGTATGAAACTATTTTTTAGGTGTGATGCTAGAGCTACTCCCTCCGTTCCAAAATAGATGACCCAACTTTGTACTAAACTTAGTACAAAGTTGAGTCATCTATTTTGGAACGGAGGGAGTACTTTGCAAGAATAAAACTACGAGTACTTTGCGAGATAATAAAAGTTAGTTGTTTAGTAAAAAGGTTTTTGTCAACAAGAAAGTTATTAGTCCCTAGGCAATCGATAACTAGACCGGTAATCATTTTTGTAATTTTATATGAGGGAGAGGCATGAGCTAACATACTTTCTCTACTTGGATCATATGCACTTATGATTGGAACTCTAGCATCCGTAACTACCAAAGATAATTAAGGTAAAACCCAACCATAGCATTAAGTATCAAGTCCTCTTTACTCCAATATGCAACAAGCCCCTTACTCGGGTTTAAGCTTCTGTCACTCTAGCAACCCACCATAAGCAAATTGTGAATGTATTGCAACACCCTACAGCGGGGACCCCCCAGGTTTGCGCGACACGGAGGGCACCGTAGGACAGCACCATAATAAAATATACAAGACATAATTCCTTATTTGGCACTTTCTTAAAATTTGCTTCCCTTTTTGGCCCAAAATGAAATTTTCTTCCCTTTTTGACACTTAAATTTTACTTTGTTCCCTCGGTGACATTTCCGTCTCCTTTAGTCACTAACAACATTAAGTGTGAGGTGAAAAGACCTTTTTGCCCTTAGTGCACTATGTGACTGTCCAGGATATGTAAGTAAAAAAGCAATCACTGTTTTTATGAAATATATTCACTAATGTTTTGCATATATATGCACTTCAATAAAAAAAATTCCCTTAGCTAAACTGATCCGTGCGTACAAAATATGTAGAAAACATCTGCACAACTTAGATTATCATATCTATGATAAGTACAGTTTATCACGTGCAAAGTACTCTGACACATACTCCTAAATATTCTAACTAACACACTTTTAAAACTACAATACACATAATAAATCCCCCGAACAAGTAGTAGACTGCGCGCGCCGGCGGCTATACACCATGCGCACGACACACAAACGAGGACAACGAGAGTGGCCGAGATTCACGCGTTGACGATCCGTCACCCTCCACCCTGCCATGAGCAGCAGCAGCATCGACCAGCGGGTGGGAAATAGGGAGAGAAGTTCGGTTGTGGTGTTTCTTGTTCTTTTTACCTATGAGCTAAAGCAAGGGAAAAAGGACTTTTGGGGTTGCACCTGACTGTGTTAGTGGCCAAAAGTGATGTAGATGTCATTAAGAGAATAAAATGAAGTTTAGGTGTCAAAAAGGGAGAAATAATTTTGTAGGAAAAAAAGGGAAGTATATTTTAAGAAAGGGTCAAATAAGGAATTCTCTCAATATACAATCATACCAACCAAGATCATGATTAGCCCATAGGTCAAAATGAATCTACTCAAACATCATAAGATAGCCATAGATCATTGGGAAATAAATATAGCGTTGAGCGCAATGTTTAAGTAGAGATTATAGTGGAGAGAAGGGAGATTACACTGCTGCATAGAGGGGGGGGGAGGAGAGTTGGTGTTGATGGTAGCAAGATTGTTGATGTAGATCATCGTCATGAATCTTGCCCCGGCGGCACTCCAGCGCCACCCAAAGAGAGGGGGAGAGGTCCCCCTCCTTATTCTTCTTCCTTGGCCTCCCTCCTAGATGGGAGGAGAGTTCCCCCTCTAGTCCATGGCCTCCATGGCGGTGGAGGGGCGGGAGCCCCTCCGAGATTGGATGTCCCTCTCTGTTCTCTTCTGTTTCGCGTTCCCCAGTTCTGGCCGAAAACCGTTTCTTAAATATCTGGAGATTCATAAATCCGATTGCGCTGAGATTTTAAGACGATTTTTTTTCTGGATACAAGCTTCCTTGCGCCTGAAGTAGAGCTTCCACCAAAGCACGAGGAGAACACAACCCACCACCACACACCTGGGCTGCCTAGCGTGCCTAGGTGTCTTGTGGTCACTGTGGACCCCCGTTTGCGTTGATTCCACCTCCCAAAAATCGCAAATATTTCAAAATAATTCTGCGTAAAATTTTATTGCATTTGGAGTTCGTTTGGTATGGATATTTTGCGAAACAAAAAACATGCAAAAAATAGGAACTGGCACTGGGCACTGGATCAATAGGTTAGTCCAAAATCATATAAAATGTTGCCAAAAGTATGTAAAAGTTGTATAATATTGGCATCGAACAATAAAAAAAGGATTAATTGTATTTGTGCCCGTAGTTGGGTCACGCTCGAGTAATTTGCCCCTATTTTTTCAATAATTGCGGTTTTTCCCAGCTCACTTCACTTGCCTTGTGTTTTTGCCCTTCCGGCACGGTTCCGGCCAATCACCAGTCGCCACGTGGCGAACCATGATTGGTCAGAACCGTGCTGGAAGGGCAAAAACACAAGGCGAGTGAAGTGAGCTGGGCAAAACCGCAATTATTGAAAAAATAGGGGCAAATCAGTCGAGCGTGACCCAACTAGGGGCACAAATGCGAATATCCCAAAAAAAATTTATAGATACGATGGAGACGTATGAGCACCCCCAAGCTTAATTCTTGCTCTTCCTTGAGTAGGTAAATGATAATTTTTTTGATGTGGAATGCTACCTAGCATAACCTTGATCATATATCTAATCATGGCATGAATATTAAGACATAAGTGATTCAAAGCAATAGTCTATTATTTGACATAAAGACATCAATACTCAGGCATCCCAACAAACAATCGCGTCTTTCAAAATATCAACGCTAAAGAAAGTTATCCCTACAAAACCATATAGTCTTGTCATGCTCTGTCTTCATAACACAAAGTATTTATCATGCACAACCCCAATGACAAGCCGAGCAATTGGTTCATATCTTTTAACACGCTTCAATTTTTTCAACCCTCATGCAATACATGAGCGCAAGCCATGGATATAGCACTATGGGTGGAATAGAGTATGATGATAGGGGTAAATATAGAGAAGACAAAAAAGTAAGAAAGTCTCACATCGACGCGGCTAACCAACGGGCTATGGAGATGCCCATCAATTGATATCAATGCGAGGAGTATGGATTTCCATGCAACACATGCACTAAGAGCTATAACTGTATGAAAGCTCAATATGAAAACTAAGTGGGTGTGCATTAAACTATATAATGAAAAATTCCCACTAGTATATGAAAGTGACAACATAGGAGACTCTCTATATGGAAAACATGGTGCTGCTTTGAAGCACAAGTGTGGAACTAGCATGCCCCTTCTCAACCTTTCTTCTTTCATTTTTTTCTTTTTGTTTTTTCCTATTTTTTATTTTTTCTTTTCCTTTTTTTCTTTTAGTCCGGAGTCTCATCCGACTTGTGGGGGAATCATGGTCTCCATCGTCCATTACTCACTCAGACAATGCTCTAATAATGAAAATTGATGATCATCACACTTCTATTTACTTACAACTCAAAACCTACAACAAAATATGACTCTATATGAATGCCTCTTCTAGTGTAACATGTATAAGAAATGATGAACGGTGGCTGAGACACAAATACTATGTCAACTATATGATCATGCAAAGCAATATGACAATGAATGCTCAAGTCATCAAGTGGAAGCGGTGGAAGTTGCATGGCAATATATCTCGTTATGGCTATGGAAAGGCCATAATAGGTAGGTATGGTGGCTGTTTTGAGGAAGATATAATGAGGATTATGTGTGATAGAGCATATCATATCACGGGGCTTGGATGCACTTGTGAAGTTTGCACCGACTCTCGAGGTGATAAAGGGCAATGCACGGTACTGAAGAGGCTAGCAAATTGCGGAAAGGTAAGGGTGCGTATAATCCATGAACTCATATTAGTCATAAAGAACTCATATACTTATTGCAAAATTTTATTAGCCCTTGAAGCAAAGTACTACTACACATGCCCCTAGGGGATAGATTGGTAGGAAAAGACCATCGCTCCTCCCTGACTGCCACTCATAAGGAAGACAATCAATAATAAATCATGCTCCAACTTCATAGTATAACGAGAGACTATATGTGCATGCTTCAGGAATCACAAACCTTAACACTAATATTCTTACTAACCACAACCATTTACTAGTACCTCCCACATATTACCATCTCTATATTGCAAAACTATTGCAAGGAATCAAACATATCATATTCAGTGATCCATAAGTTTTATGTAGGATTTTATGACCAACCATGCAAATGACCAATTTCTGTTGACTCTCTAAATAGATATAAGTGAAGCAAGAGAGTTTAATTCTTTCTACAAAATACCATGCTCTAATAAATATAAGTGAAGCAAAAGAGCATTCTACAAATAATGGTTTTCCATGTGAAGAGAAACAGGCAATCCAAACTTCAAATGATATAAGTGAAGCACATGAAGCATTCAATAAAGCCATACTCAAAAGATATAAGTGAAGTGCAATGAGCATTCTATAAATCAACCATGGACTATCTCATACCAGCATGGTGCATAAAACAAAAGTGAAAACTAAACACAAAATACGCTCCAAGATTTACACTTATCATATGAACGAAACAAAACCAAAAATATACCGATACTTGTTGAAGAAAGATGAGATGCCTTACGAGGCATCCCCAAGCTTAGACGCTTGAGTCTCCTTGGATATTTACTTTGGGTGCCTTGGGCATCCCCAAGCTTGAACTCTTGCCTCTCCTCCTTATCCTCATATCGACACCCCCTCGATCTTTGATCACTTCATCCACACAAAACTCAATAGAAACCTCGTGAGATCCATTAGTATAATAATGCAAATCACTACTTTAAGTATTGTTGCAAACCAATTCATATTTTGTTTTTGCATTGTAGCTACTACATTATAACTTCTTCATGCCTTATACCACCAATACAATCGATAGTTTCATCAAAACAATGCATCAAAAAAAAAGAATCTGTCTTAAAGAGGACAATCTGTAGTAATCTAAACATTGACCATACTTCTATAACTCTAAAAATTCTGAAAAATTAGGACAACAAAATTTGTATAGAAATACTATGCAAAAAGTATCATAAGCTTTTGACGTTCTAGTAAAAAATGTAAAATCACGCACTACAGCCAAAGTTTCTGTTTTTACATCGCACATACCAACAAGCAATCTAATCATCCTAAAGGCAAATTTTGGCACATTATTTTTATAATACAATGGATTTGTACAAGGGGATAATTATTTTTGTTGTATAGTTTCTGTAATCGAGATTCACAAAGTTTCCATGGGCATGAATGAAGTTCAAGGCTAGTTCCCACTTCCAAGGTGCTCGTCTTTCTCACTTTCACTTTTCTTTTTGTGAAGTTTTAGGTTCCACTCTATATATTTTTTGTTTTTAAACTATATAAAGCACTCAACAGAATAAAATGACTTCCTAAAACTTCCGGGTTGTCTCCCTGGCAGCGCTTTCTTTAAAGCCATTAAGCTAGGCATAAAGTGCTCAAGTGATTGATCCACCTAGATCCCAAGGTATATCAAAGCCAATTTTAATTAGCAATGATTTGGCATTTAGTAGTGAGAAAAAAGTAACATATATCATGCAATGAGACTTCTAATTCTCTTCCTATGCATCGGCATGTCATACAAGAACAATTCATGCACATCAAGTAAAGGCCAATACATAGCATAAGTAGTTTCTTGCAATTTTATCGTGTTGGAAACATATAGAGGTAGAGATATAGTTCCTCTCTCATAATAATTGCCAGTAGGAGAAGCAAGTACATGCATATTATATTCATCAAAATCATCATATGCAACGGTAAAAGGCAACCCATCAATGATCCTTAATAAGTGCAAACTTCTTAGATATAGTGTAGTTGGGAGAATGCAAAAAGATAATAGGACTATCATGTCTGGGTGCAATAACAACAATTTCATTCTTAACATAAGGAACCATAGAAAGTTCATGTCCATAAGCATAATTCATATTGGCATCTTGGCCACAAGCACAACAAGCATCAATTTCATCAAAAAGGGATATTTCAAATGAATCAATGGGATCATAGCAATCATCATAGCATTCATCCTTCGGTAAGCACGAAGGGAAATTAAACAATGTATGAGTTGAAGAGCTACTGTCATTAGAAGGTGGGCACGAGTAGCTAATCTGTTCTTCCTCCTTTTGTTCTTCGCTCTCCTCATCAACTTTTTCATCCAATGAGCTCATAGTTTCATCAATTCCTTCTTCCATAAACTCCTGCAAAATATTAATCTCTTCTTGGACAGCAAAGACTTCCTCAATAAATAAATCAATATCAAAATTGTATTTGTAATTCTCATAGAAATATTTAAGTATAGCAAAAATTTTAGATATATAAACAACATCATCATACTCTTCATACTTTTTGAATAAAGATTCAATCTCATAAGCACCCTTAAAAGCAACAAATTCTTCTATTCGTTCCACTTCATAGTAATTGTACCTACCATTAGTATAAGAAGCCAAGGTTTCATTATCATTAAGTTTACATGAAAAGGGAAGGTGTGGAGCTTTCATCCTAGAGCAACAAGTATAATCATACCTCAAGCATAGCTCCTGAGCATACCAATGCAACATTTCAATTTGATCCCATAACAGTTTCCCTCTTTGTGTCAAGCGATAATCCCTAAAGTATTCACGTTGATCCAACATGTCTCCCATTACCAAGTTGAATGGGGTTTTCGTAGGATTATCAAAGTAGTGTTTAATATTTTTCACATAACGAGCATCAAGGGTTTTAGGAGGTTCCCCATCTTGTTACAAGTACAACTAAGTTTTTTGGTATTTCGTGTTACATATCCATAACTAAAGATAGAGAACAACTTAGAACACAAAATAAAGATTACTTAGTGATAAAGCAAACAAGAATACACGAGAATATTCACCCCACGCTATTGCTCCCCGGCAACGGTGCAAGAAAAGGACATGATAACCCACAAGTATAGGGGATCGGTTGTAGCCTTCTTCAATAAATAAGAGTGTCGAACCCAATGAGGAGCTAAAGGCAGACCAAATATTCCCTCAAGTTCTATCGACCACCGATACAACTCTACGCACACTTGACGTTTGCTTTACCTAGAACAAGTATGAAACTATTTTGTAGGTGTGATGCTAGAGCTACTTTGCAAGAATAAAACTACAAGTACTTTGCGAGATAATAAAAGTTAGTTGTTTAGTAAAAAGGTTTTTGTCAACAAGAAAGTTATTTGTCCCTAGGCAATCGATAACTAGACCGGTAATCATTCTTGTAATTTTATATGAGGGAGAGGCATGAGCTTACATACTTTCTCTACCTGGATCATATGCACTTACGATTGGAAATCTAACAAGCATCCGCAACTACCAAATATAATTAAGGTAAAACCCAACCATAATATTAAGTATCAAGTCCTCTTTACTCCCATACGCAACAATCCCCTTACTCGGGTTTAAGCTTCTGTCACTCTAGCAACCCACCATAAGCAAATTGTGAATGTATTGCAACACCCTACAACGGGGACTCCTCAGGTTTGCGCGACACACAGGGCACCATAGGACAGCACCATAATAAAATATACAAGACATAATTCCTTATTTGGCCCTTTCTTAAAATTTGCCTCCCTTTTTGGCCCAAAATGAATTTTTCTTCCCTTTTTGACACTTAAATTTTACTTTGTTCCCTCGGTGACATATGCAACACCCTACAGCGGGAAGTATCTCTCGAATTGAACTTAAGAAAAACATCAAGAGCAAAGTAAGAAGGTACCATGAGAAGTTTCGAGCGGGCAGGCAATCGTTCGATGTCTAATCAGAAGGTGAAAGAGGTTCAGAGAAATGAAAATAAATATTGCATTTGATACTAGAGTAAACCATCTCTCTAGGAAGGTGGCTCATGATCTACATACGAAGCCAAGCATGAGCAATAACTTTGGAAACAGGGGTGTACAGGAGAGACAAATTTCAATCCTGTGGAACTGTGGGTTAAGGGCCAACCATGTGGGTTAAAAGTTGGAAGGGCACTGGCATCTTGCACGGTCAGATAACAAGGCATGTCAGAGGATAGACTGTCAGTTATGTTGGCAATATTACCAAGGGCGAGGGACGAAGAGAACCATTTTCCTGCTTGTTGAAATGAGGCAGACCAATAGACAAAGTTCTTGTCCATCGGTGGTTACCAGAATGTTATCAACAATAGTAACAAGGTTATACTTGACAGAGTTGTACACCGACGTGTTTACAGAAGCAGTGAATTATTACTGGTTAGATCATATAAATCACAAGAAGGTTAAACAAAACAATGGAGAGGAAAATGTGATTATCAGATTTAAACAGAACAATGGAAAGGAGAATGTGTATACACGAGTATTAGGTGTATCTACTTCCCAAAAGCAAGCAGAGCGGAATAATCATGACATGACAGAAGTAGAAAACCATTTAGTTAAGGGGAGAGGAATTTCAAGACATTATCCATACAATGGTGTTTGGATAATTGATAAAGAAAATGTTAGCTTTGTGCTTCAAACGTTCTTATTGATGGTCGGAGTACCACAGACATTCTTCGAGATAGCATTGACATGGTCTTCAAGTAAAGGTCATACTTTGGATACACAAAGGATCCATCAGGAATAACTTATAGAATAAGTCTTACTATTTCCTCTTGGAAGAATGGCTAACATTGCTAAAAGGAAACTATTACAATAGGTCCTCCGGCCAGGTGTACTAGGAATGACATCACCTTACGGGTCATATAAAGACCAATGTTATAACTCTTGGAAATATGTTGCAACCATCATATCTGACTGAGATTCAGATCTGATTGGTGTCAGGATACCTTAGACTCAGGATGCCTGAGAAGAAAAGGTGCAACACAAATTAACGAGATGACATTGTAAGGTTCTCGGTAAATGAACTATGCAATCGAGTTCTAAAACAAGAGTTCATCATTAAACCAAGGAGAGGATGAGGAGGTGGCTGATGGACTCAACAAAAATTCATCGACATTTCCAAAAAGATGGATTTCCGCAATTATGTGTAGAAGGAGATAACATTTGTTAGATCAAATGATATAATGAAGTATGCTCGAGGAAAACATACACAATTAAACATTGATTGAAAGGTGCACCCGAGATATGGGCTTAGGTAGGATGATCAATGTTAGAATGGTGATTTGATGATCAATAGTCTAAGAATGAACTATCGACCATTAACTTCAAAGCAATAGGGTTGCTAGAAGTACAGAATCCAAGCAGCACCGTTCACTTGTTGGTATCCTGGTTAGAATCAACACAGGGACCAAGAAAGAATGGTAATGGTCAGAAGTATCACTATACCAAGAATTCTTAAGAGGTGGAGCAATCCTTAGAACATCCTTGACATAAAAGACAGTAATACTTCAAGGTAGAACATAATACAAGCTGGATAGCAAGTTGCATCAATAACATGAACATGTTTGTGATGAAAGGAAGGTAAAGATGTTGTCGATGGTAACTCAAATTACCAAGGTACGAGGATGGCACTTACCATCATGAATTTGATTGATATCCTGGAAGGAGTCAAAAATGTTGATGATGATCACGACAAATTTTATCGAGAGGCTCCACGAAGAAGCAATCGAACAATGACTACATAAAACAAAAGGACTGATGCAACAAAAGATTATTGGATCCACAGATATGACACCAACTCGGAATCAAGCTTGTTGTCCGAGGTGGAACGATAAGACGAGGAAATCGACGTAATCTTAGCTCATCGTCGAAAGTTGTGCTCCGAGAATAAATACCATGTAGCGCAGTTAAAATCAGCATGATAATGATATAGCCAATCATGCTAGGAATGACGTGATCGGGTACAAACTCGTAATAAGTAAAGAAGATTATTCATAGTTGTTTAATCACGATGCAGACTCAATTCAGTTATTGATGTCCTTGAGTGTCTAACAACTTAGAACCTGGGAAAAATTGAAATCAGTGAGAATGTAATACTTGGAGAAGACTCGTAATAAGAAGCATGGTTCTGTGATACTATCAAGATGCCAGAGGGTAATACTCAAAAGTAGGACAAAATAAAGGTTGGACAGGAGTATTGATTTGCAGAAGACAAGTACTTTAACTTGTTTGAGAAAAGGAATCAAAGAGTATCAATATGGCAGGAACCATGATTGCAAAGACCAGATCCCAGACATAAGATGAACTTATACCAATGGGATAATTAATTTAAGAGAAGCTTCCACTACAAAAAAAGTACACTTCCGTGATGATACGTATTTGTCACAGTAGGTCGCGTTTTTTTTCATGCATGTACATCCATGACAATTTTGTGACAGAATCAAGATAGTCATACCTGTGCTGTCATAGAAGTGTTCCATGACATTACCAAAATTATCATCACGGAAGTGTCCATTTCCATGACGATAAATCGCGCGTCACAAAGGTGCTTTCGTCAAGGGTGACCGACACGTGGCATCCACCGTAACGGAACACTGTTAAGCTATCGGGTCGGGTTTTGGATCCAATAACTCGTTAACAGCCCCGACCAATGGGAAATTTCCATGTGTAAAATTCTTATTGGCCGGACGAAACACGTGTCAGCTCCTTAGTGGGCCAGATAGGCGCCTATGATATGTCTATACATGCCACGGCCCACCACTGGCCCATTTAGCTTAAAAAGCCGACCCGTTTGACTTGGTCAAAAGTTAACGGGCTGGCCCATGAAAAGCCTGTTAACGATCTCTTTGCAAATAGCCCATTTTATGGCCCGTTAACTCACGGCCCGTTAGGCCCTGAAGGAAATCGGCCCAACAACGTCATGTGGGCCGTCGAATATAACACCAGCCCATTTCACTTTCGGCCCATGTATGGCCCATGTATGGCCCACGACGTCTTTCGGCCCATATGAGGCCTTCATATCTTTTGGCCCTTTACAGGCCCACGGTGACTCTAGCCCATAATGAACAGTAATTTTCTTTGTACCCGTTAACGGCCCGTGATTTACATGGGCCGTTTCTAGCCCGTGTTAGCTTTCGGCCTATTGACGACCCATACGCTCTTGGGATCCTTTTCGGCCCTCGATTACTTCCGGCCCGTTACTAGCATGTCCCCCTAATGGGCCAAATTCGGCCCATGCAAGAGTCAGCTCATTACTGGCCTGTTACCCTAATGGGCCAAATTCGGCCCATGGCAAGAGTTGGCCCGTTTCTGGCCTGTTCCCCTAATGGGCCAAATTCGGCCCATGGCAAGAGTCGGCCTGTTACTGGCCTGTTACCCTAATGGGCCAAATTCGGCCCATGGCAAGAGTCGGCCCGTTTCTGACATGTTAACCCGTTGTGGCATTTCCAGCCCGTCCTATATTCTGGCCCATTAACGACCCATTATGCCTGTGATAGAATTAAGCCTTTGCTGTCCTACGATGTGTTAACGGTCCGTTACCGTGCTGGGCCGATACCAATTATGCCCGTTTATGGCCCATGTAGACCCATTTATCCGACAGCCCGAGGCCGACCGATTCTACGACCCTGTTGGAGGCCCATTTATCGACGGCCCGTAGGAGACCCATGGATCCTATGGCCCGTATATGGCCCATGGTAGTTGCGACCACTAGCAAACCAGGGAAAAAGAAGACAAGGAAATAAATAAGGCCGAAACTAACGCTAGGCTATTAAGGTGATTGCACAGATTACATCCACTCGGCATCAAAGATTGCCACCAGTGCAAATATAGGGAACACCCTACACTATACAAAAATGGCCTGCTGTTTTCTTCAGCCGGTGGCTGCACGTTAAGAATAAATTTTGTATCGCACCAAAACAAATTACAACTATATAACAAAAGGAAGGTTGTCATAAAACTTAACAGTCTAGCAGATAAATGCACCACCAGAAGTTCAGAAGCTCAGTTCATTTGACCTGACTGTTACGTTTTCATGCTGTATTGTCCGATGAAGCACCATAACCCTTGCCTTCATTTCCCCTAGGCTCCTGAACAACATAGCAAATGTTGATAGTCTGGTTTCAAAACCATGCATATCTTGACGACATCGAACAATGTCTCTCCTTGTTTCACAAAGGGTCTCTTTAGGGAATGGACTTGTGTCTGGAGCGCAGATACAACATTGCTTTGAGCTTGCATATCTTGATCATGAGGAAGTTTGGACGATATTGCCTTAACAACCAACCCAATATTACGCAGGAACGTGCTTTTGGCACTGTTAGTGGACAGGTACCGACCCATTGCAGCAAGAGCTGACATTGCGGTTATAGTTGCCTCGCCACCTTCAGAAGGTGGCGGTTCCACCATTTTTTCCATAGCTCGCTGAAAGGTTGAGGTTTTACATTAGTAGCACCAGAACAGAAGATATTAAGGAGGCTACAAAACCAAACAAAATAGCTTTGGTCTATATACAGAACTTATTCTGGTGAACCCATGTAAAATATTAGTTGTATTTTATTGCAAAGTACATAATAAAACCAGGTTCCAAACATATGACCATGTACCATCGCTAATGTATTGTCTATTTCTTCACATTGTATTGAGGGCCAAGGATAAAGAGACAAAGTTTATAATACGGTAAGCATAGTATGACATCATTCATATCACAAAACAACTGAGAACAGACAAACAGGCAATTGTAACATTGTGTGGGCAAGTCCAGTACGGAACTAGATTACGGGGCAAGATCAAAGGAACATCACTCCTCTCTTTTAAATCTTGTAAGGTGCAATGATACGCTAAGACAATTGTGTATAAAATTGAAAAGAGTAATAGACATTGGCTGCAAACCATGCAGTTCAAGGCACAAGTTAGAGTAAGTAGTAGTTAAAAGGCATCAGGATTAAGGACTTACAACAGCGGCTTTGACTGGTGTAGTCATGCCCTTCTTCTGGCTGGTGTGATAGTCCTTGAAGATTTCCACAACATTTGGTTCAGGTACTTTTTGGTCCTTGCGGGCTTTCCTCTGCATTTAGAACAAGTCAATATATATCTGATAATATGGTACAATGAAAAGAGTGAAACAGCAGCTAATTACAAGAGCCTTGCAGTATGCAATATAGCTACGAGATCCCGTCGTCTATTGGAATTTCACTTTCGTACAGTTGGCCTTGTTCTTTGAACAGTTCACCTACAAGAGGATAGATTTGTGTGGAACATGCGTAAATAGGACTTCAACATATGATCTGATCACATATATATAATGTACCTGATACTTTGGATCAGACCAGTGTTTAATAAGGCCCCTCCAGTCTTCATCCGATATATTTTCCACTGGAGATGTTTGGGAAAGTTCACTGTTAGCCTTGCCTTCAAAGTGAGTTTTCCTCAAGTTATACCGATACTGTCATAGAGCAGACTTGAAAACATGGGTGCAAGCTTGTCTGGTTGCATCATCTTGGCTGCACAACTTGAACCTCATTTAAATTATGGGAGTCTCATTATCAGCAACCACTACAAAAAAACACTTCCGTGATGATACGTGTTTGTCATAGTAGGTCGCCTTTTTTGTCATGCATGTACATCCATGACGATTTTATGACAGAATCAAGATAGTCATACCTGTGTTGTCGTAGAAGTGTTCCATGACATTACCAAAATTATCATCACGAAAGTGTCCACTTCCATGACGATAAATCGCGCATCACAGAAGTGCTTTCGTCAAGGGTGACCGACACGTGGCATCCACCGTAACGGAACGCCGTTAAGCTATCGGGTCAGGTTTTGGATCCGATAACCCGTTAACAGCCCCGACCAATGGGGATTTTCCACGTGTAAAATCATCATTGGCTGGAGGAAACACGTGTCGGCTCACCGTCGGGACAGATGTCATACGCTCATTGGACCAAAGGCGCCTATGATACGGCGACACGTGGCACGGCCCAACAGAGGCCCATTCCTGTGAAAAGGCCGGCCCGTTTGACTTGGTCAAAAGGTGGCGAGCCAGCCCACGGAAAGCCTGTTAACGGCCTATTCGCATATAGTCCATTTACAGCCCGCTAACCTAGAGCGCGTTACGCCCTATCCGAATTAGGCCCAGAAGCGTCATCTGGGCCGTCCAATATGATTCAGCCTGTTTTAACTTCCAGCCCATGTGTGGCCCATGACTTCTTTCGGCCCATATGAGGACCTTTGTAACTCTTGGCCCATTAACGGCCCGTGGTGGAACTGGCCCGTAATGAACAATGTATCACTTTATACCCATTAACGGCCCGTTATTCCATTGGGCCGTTTACAGCCCAAGTTATCTTTCGGCCTTCTCAGGGCTCATTGATTCTTGGGCTCATTTGCAGCATTCGGTTACATACGACCCGTTACTGTCATTTTCTGCTTGTGGGCCAAATTCAGCCCGTCGTTACAGTCGGCCCGTTTGCGAACCGTTAATACGTTGGGCCATTTTCATGTAAAAAAACCCGTTGGGCTGTTTTCATGGAGTTATCAAATACGGCCTATTAACGGCCCGTTATGGTCCACGAATAGTACGACCCATGATTGGCGAAATGATGATACGCCCCGTAGAAGGCCCATGGATTGTACGGCCCATAGAAAGCCCATGGACCCTACGGCCTGTAGAAGGCCCATGGACCTTAAGGCCCGTATAGAAGGCCGATGGATCCTACGGCCCGTATAGAAGGCCAATGGATCCTACGGACGGACGAAGGGCCATGGATCATACGGCCTGCAGGAGGCCCATGGTTACAACAGTCCGCGTGTTGCCATGATTATTTTGGCCTAGTTACCAAAAATAGGCTATTGTGGCCACTAGAAAAAAATAGAAAAAGAACTGCAGTGACTACAAGCAAACAACCAAACAAGACAATAAGGAAATAAATAAGCAAGCATATAATGCTAGCCTATTACCTCTATTACACATATTACATCCACTGGGCATCAAAGTTCGCCACCAGTGCAAATATAGGGAACAAAGAAGCACATTACATACACTGGCCGTCAAAATTGGCCACCAGTGCAAATAAACGCGGCAGAAAAACAAGATCATAACTGAAAGAACTTCAGAAGAGCTCAAGAAACTTTATCCTGGGTATCCACCATGCTGGCAATAAGCTTAGCAAGCTGATTAGCTTTGTCCTGTTTGGCGCTAAAATCCTCCAATGCTTTCTGTTGCAGCAGAAAGTATGCATCTGAATGCTCCAGGGACTTCCGCAGTCCTTCCGCTTCTTGTCGCAGCACAGCTGATCGATGTCTTTCAGCTTGTAGTTGAGACTCAAGAAACTGAACTGATTCAGACAGTGAGTTTGAATAGCTTGTGCAAGCGGTAGTGGCCAGTAACTCGAACACTAAACCAAGACATGACTTTGGGGTTGTCTCGCTGTCTTCAAGATAGTCTTCCTTAGCTATTTTATTAGCTTTGTTGGAAACCAACAAGAATGTGTCACTATCCTGAACCTTATCTGCATTACTTCCTTTACCATTGCTTAATAAGGCACTCTTCCCCAATATTCTATCAGCATTCTAAAAGAAGAAACAAGCAGACACATAGCAAGTTTAGCATGTACTAGTATATGAAACTCATTTCAGTGAACCAGTTCAGTAGTAAGGTGGACAGGATTAAACTACCAAGTCTTCTATTGCCAAGTACTAGTACATAATAAAAGCATCAAACAAACATATATCTATGTCCTATGGTCACTGCATTGTCTTGCCAAATCAAAATAGAGACACGGTTCAAATCATATCAGTTCAAGACAAAGCAGCAGTGAAAGAATACAAAGCGTGGGAAACTACACGGCACAACAAGATTTCAGATGGGTACCACGGGTCTACATGTACAACAACACTATTGGCTCTGTTGTGATGCTAGTAATGTGCATGATATGAAAGTCAACTGTATACACAATTGAAATTGAAATCAAAAGAGCTATTGATAAGAGCAAACCTGTTAAAGAAACATGCGTGAACATACCTGCTGTGCCATTGGAGTTTCGATTGGATCCTTTAATTTAAAAATAAGTTTGTATGAGTAAATACAGTGATACAAAAGCAAAGCAATCATAGTTAAAAAAGGCGCGCCTAAGCGAGCGCTTAAGCGCGCCTAGGCTCTAAGCGTTGGCAAAACGCATTGCGCATAACTACGCATAATCTGTGCATAACTGTGCATAAGCATGCGCTTTGGTCAGTAAAGCGCAAGGCGGTGGCAAAACACACAATTAACGCCTAGCGCTTTTTTGAACTATGATTGCAATGGAATCTTAAATTAGAACAGTTGTTCTTCAGGTTTAGGCACTTGTTCTACATGAACAGAGTACAGTAAGACGCAAGAATATTATACTTAAAAATATAAAATGAGCTCATAGACCTTACCACATTCTTGGTTCGGGACCAGTACAGAACAAGGCGTTCCCAGTCGTCGTCCAGTAAATGTGTCTCAGGAGAACGTAAGGGAATTTGATGAGTTTCTTTGCCGGTGAAGTACATTTTCTTCAGGTAATTCTGATACTGCCACCAAGCATTCTTGAAGATAGCAGAGGTATTAGCACAGGTTACCTCATCCTGAGTTTTCAAATCGGTTCTTCTCTATAGAGAAAAATGGGAAAATTTGTTGTATTATAACGATCATGGAGGTAGGATGTATGGGACGAAGTAAAGTAATTGCCATGAATAACATTACTTACACATAACTCCTGGACAAACACCTGCAACTGGCATTTTCCTTCATCTTTAGTATAATATTTCCAAGATGGGAAGATACGCACATACGATTTAACAACATCAAATGCGATAGATGCTAAACTACGACTAGCTGGTTGTGCTTCCTCCACAGGAATAGGCGTACTAACTGGTGGAGTTGGGGTTTGCCATGATAGTACTGACCCTTTGGGCACTGGAGCTACCTTACTAACTGCTCTTGTTTGGGAGCTCTGTGGTGGTGATGGTGCTGTGTCAACAGGAACTGGGTTACTATTGGCCGGGGTTGGGTTTAGATTGGGTGAAGCTAGTTCTCTGTCCATCGCAGTAGGGGTACAATCTGCGAGAGTTTGGGTTATGTGTGGTAGGGCTGGTTCTTGTGCATGTACAACCGGGGTGCTATCTCCACCAACAGGTAGCACTGTTTTATTTGAAGACCGTGTTTTTAGTCCGCTAGATACTGGCATCACCCGCTCCAATTCAAATGGCTGATAAACAGGAAACATAGTTGAATGTACAAACATTGTATGAGAGACAGATGCAATAGATAGTGTGGAAAAAAGAGGGCATGAAATAATTGACATGTATATTGTTTAACTAAAACGGATAGCATGACATAATTTCACATATATGATGTCTATCTAAACTAGATAGCATAGCATAACATAATTCAAAGATATGATGAATAACTAAACACGATCGCATGACATAATTCACCTACATGTTATCTAAGTAATCAGGATTGCATCATTTAATTCACATATGTGATTTATATGCTAAACATAGGGCATTCAGTACAATGTCTGAACTAAGAACATGGTGTTGAATATTGTGTATATGATGTCTAAACTATGCAATGCAAGACACCGTATGCATGATATGAGCAGTATAACCGTGCCAAGTTAGAGCATACACCTCAGTGGGGGAATAGGACTGGCCATCTATCTCTGAATCCATCTCTGAGGAGCTATCGGGACCCAACAAGAGATCTGCTTCGACAGGTAGCACTGTCTGCTCTGAAGGCCTTGTTTTCACTCCAGTTTTTCCATCTCCCACCCAAATGGCTGATTCACAGGAAGAGTAGTTTAATGTACAAACATTGTCGACAAATGGAAATGTAATGAAGAAAAGGATGGGCAAGATATCATTCAAATATATGATGCCTGGTTAAACAGGATGGCATTGCACATTTCACATATATTATGGCTGGCTAAAAGACATGAGACTGCATAATTCCCATATATGATATAGAAACTAAATAGGTGGCATTACAAAACATGTCTAAACTAAGCAGATGACATATATGATGTCAAAAGTAGGCACTGCAAGGCAACATATGCATGATATGACTAACATCATCATGCCAAGGTAGAGCAAACACCTTGGGAGGTAAATAGGAGTGGTCAGCTGCGTCTGAATCCGCCTCAGAACAGATATCTTCCTATGGATTACAATCTGGAGAGGGGTGGGGAGGGTTTTCCATTGAACCCACCATGGAGCGATGTCTGCATGACATTGTATTGCCGCGCAAAACTCTTCTCTTTTTCTCTACATGTTCAGCATGACTGTGTACAATATCTGACATGCATACGAAAAATATGGTGAGATTATGTAAGGAGAGCATGCAGAAATTTAGAGTGATGTTAACAACCAGTGGATCGACGTTTTTCCATTGAACCAAAATAGCCCTAATGGATCGACGTGAATGTATAGTAATAAGTGATGCAACAAGTGTACAACCTCTTTGCCGTAGCCGTGTCGACCTCAACATCATTGGTTTGGTCGCTAGAGTAGTTGAGGCAGAGGTGGCTGTCAGAGGTGTGGAGGAAGATCCGAGGAATCTGTAGACGGCGTCCAGGGCACTGCTCTGTTGTGATTGATCGTTCTGTCATTGGAGCAGCTCCAGTGAACCATAAGACGTCAAGGCTGAAGCAGCACAAGACAAACATTGTCAATCTCAAGTGGGATTCTAATAGCATCTCCAGTAGATGATGTAAAATGGATGTAAAATTAACATCACCAAAAACCACCTGACTACAACAGATGAGGTAAAAACTGTTGACTCTAAACTTAACTGTTGAAACTGAAATTTACTGTGGAATCTGAATGCTACTGTCGAAACTGAATGCAATGGTAGCAGAGAGGCACTTGACATGTAGTTTAGGGAGGGCCTGCAGTTCATCTTCAACCTGCACCCCCCTGAGCCGCCAGCCACCACCGGCCGAACTGCCAGCCCCAGCGCTACCTCGCCGCCCCGAAACAACTCGACACCGCTGCCCCGGCCAGCCCTCTAGGCCCCCCGCCCCCTACCCTGAACGCTAAGATAGATAGTGGGGTACCTCTCCGGCGAGCCCCCGTCCCCGCTGCGGGTGGTTCTTCCTTAACTCCGGCGAGCCCCCCAACCCCTGAAAATTGACTGATCCAAAAGTTGATTCAGTCGACTGAAGTGTGGCTTAATCGGAGCAGAGCAGTAGCACGAGCGAGGGGGAGAGCAGCAGCAGCAGCTGGGCGAGCGAGCGATGGAGCCGGCGGTGGCGAGTTGTTTTGGGGTGGTGAGGCAGCGCTGGGGCTGGCGGTTCGGCCGGTGGTGGCTGGCGGCCCAGCGCCACCTTGCCGCCCGAGTATACAACCTCTTTGATGGCGTTGAGTAGGCCTCGGCTTCATCCGAGGAGTCGGTGAGGATGCTGCGGTTCCGATGGAGCAGGTTAAGGCGACGCTGTGGGGATGGAGCAGCCACGATAGACGAGGCGATCGTCGGAGCAGCTCCTTGGAGGTGGAGGACGGGGCGGCTGAACCGGAGGGACGGCAAGATGGACGAGGATCCTCATCCGGGGAGGTGGACGAGGGATGTCGAGCTATTGCGGTGGATGACATCGTCGGGGAAGAGGCTCCGGCTGGGCAACGGTGACGTGGCGGACGGAGGAGGGTGGGGTTTCGCGGCTGGAGCGGAGAGGTTATGGCGGCCTGGGATTTCGAATGGCGAAAAGGGGGCGATGGGAGGGGGTGAAGCATGACTTAGGGACGCGCTTGTCCAAAATGTAGGGTGTGTTACAAAAGTACCCCCCGCCGATTTGAACTATCGGCCCTTTCGGCTCAGGGTTAGAAGGGGGATTTTGCGTGTCCGGATTTGGCAGCTGGAGGGAGTTTTCGCGCACGTTGTAATTTCGGAATAGCAAGGCGCTGGTTGTGAAGGCGCCAGTTTTGAGAGCACGATATCTGAATTTTCGGGATATAACAAGACGCAGGTTGAATTTTAGGGACAAGCCTAACGTGTAGTAATATTATACTTGTACGTACCAAATCAATTCGCACTTCCCTCAACCAAAAATAAAATGAAAAAAAATAAAACTATTCACACCACACAAAGAGAGAGTCTTGCCCCATTTTACTATACAAATGCTATTCAAAGCTACTCCCTCCTTCCATCCATATAGGGCCTAATGCGTTTTTCGATGCTAACTTTGACCAAATATTAGAGAAATGATATATGACATGCAACTTACACAAAGCACACCGTTAAATTCGTCTGTGAAAGGTTCTTTCAATGATATAATTTTCACAGTGTGCATGTCATGTACTATTAATATTGTCAATAGTCAAAGGAGGTCTTAAAAATCTCATTACGCCCTATATTGATGGAAGGAGGGAGTATGAATCCATGTTTTGTTCGATTAAATTTTTTCGCTTGTTGTATAATGCATGTAACCTACTCATACCAACATTTTAGTGCATTCCAAATGTCTATACTACTGCTGCAATTCGAACTAAATTTGAATTCATTTATCTATTTCAATAAGAATCTACAATCATGATTGTTGCCAACTTCAACCATCATAGTTTCCTTGCTATCCGCCAGATATAAATCGGACGGCCTATAATGCAGGATGGCAGGCACACCATCATCAACAACTCCCTTTTTTTATAAGAGTAGAGATAAATATATTAAATGTAGTATAACATGTTCATAACCACACGATGTGTATCACCGTTATATATATTCACACATGCGTCGGTTTAAAACACTATGATAAATTCTTCAAATATCTGAATTCATTTTTATAATGAAGTATATATGATCTCTATTCATCTTTTACACCCACACAACCCTCTTATCTTTGTAGCTAGCGCTAACTTTCTCTTGTGCATGCACATGCCCGCATCCCTCTCACCCTCCCTCAGCATCCTCTAGCTCCATCGCGCAAATTCGTCTTTTCACTTTAGGTCGTTCACCCACGATGTGTGTAGGCCCCCCAGCTCCTTCTTTACGGCACACATCGATCGATATGCCTCTCTAGCCAGGTGTGCCTAGCACAAACACAAGCTTCCCCTCTTTTCTTGTCACCGTCCATGCCTCACTCCCACCACTCTTTTCATCGTTCTCGTACTCGCACACTCCTCCCCCCTCGATATAGTATGCCTCTCGTACCACCTCCTACATGCATCCCTCTCTCTCTATCCTTCTCCTCGTGCCTCATTTGCTTCTAACACACACATGCATGTATACCGATCGATCTCCCAACATATACCTAGATCGACTTTAACTACCCCCCCCCATCGATCGATGTACCTCACAAGTTATGTCTCTCCTTTCTCTAACAAAGGGCGATTGATCTTCCTATGTAGTTACGTCAGCTTACCACAGCCACATCGTCCCCCCTCATCATTCGTGCATGCCTCCTGACCCATCTCTCACACGCACGTGCATAGACAACAAGCAGCCATCTCCTCTCTTATTGATATTGCGGGCATGCCCTCCATTTGTCTAGCAAGCCTATCCCACCATTTGTTAGAAGCAACTCCACTACCACCCCCTCCAACACTCTAGCTCTGTCTCTTTCCCAACCTTATTCCTCTCTTGCACATATGCATGGATGCCGATCGATCTCCCTTAATACATGAGGCAGATCGATCTCCTTAATACATGAGGTAGGCCTCTCTCTCCTCCTCCACACATATACCAGCCATTGTACCTCTATAGTTAATTGGGCCTCCCTCTTCCCCCAGCACACACCAATAGTCGAGCGCTGTAGGTAGGTATCCATGCCATAGAGATAAACTGCACATGTCCCCTCTCACATTCCAGTAGGCCAGCCACTCTATATCTTTGACGTGGGAACACACAAATTCGATGGCACTCTTTATCGATCGCGCGCGCACACACACACACATCATCCCTCTCTTCGATTCTATGGACACCTCAAGCCGATGATACCTCCACTCTCTTCTCGTGAATCGCCCCCTCTATATATATGTTATATCCAGGACTCTATTTCACACACATTGCATGTGTTACAATTTTTGATTGACCCCCCCCCCCCCAAAAAAACTCTCAAGAACCCACACACTATATCTCTCTAGGTTTGTATCTCTCTCACACAACCCCACGTAGGTGGTGTATGTATACAAGAAGAGAATAAGTGCACCGTGCACGTACTCATGCTTCGTGCCCAGCCACACCCGCGCGGGTACACGGTGGAGCTCATTTCTTTACGAAATGGCAGCCCACGTGCTAATTTGAACGCCTGTAGTGGTTGTTTACCTAGGGAGGTCGTGTGCCACGCGTGCACGAAACAAAGTTTGACTTGACGCGTTGCCGCATTATTTTTAAATAAAGTTATAGCTCAATGGCACGTACACAGAATATAAAATGATTTTTATGGAGAAAAAGGTAGTCCGCTCACTATATACAATGGAGCATGCCTGCCTGGTTTGTCGCTCTTCAGAGTATCTCACACAAGGCTGCGGTGGCCTCTCTCTCTCTCTCTCTCACTGTTGGTCACTGATCCGGCCGCATCCCGTCCGCCGGGGGAAAGGGAGTGCGGTGGCCTCTCTCTCTCTCACTGTTGGTCACTAATCCGGCCGCATCCCATCCGCCGGGGGAAAGGGAGGAAGTGCATCATTTCTCTGTTCGACGGTGCCAAGGCAGCACGTCTCGATCTGCGGTACATGTCGTTCTCTCTGACCAAGCTCCGGCGCGGCAGGGCCTACGCCACCTGCTCGCAGATTCCGCCCGCCGCTGCTCACCTAGTTACATCCCGACGACCTCCAGGTATCTCCTCCGGCCTTGCTCCACTGCCCGTCTTCCCACGTCGCTGCATGTGGATCTTCCATAGTTCTTTGCCCAAAACGTAGCTCGTCCGGCGTACTTTCCATATTGCATTCTCGTCCTCACACCGTTTTAGACAAACACAACCGTGTTGTTATCTTTCTTCCCTTAGGACAAAGAATATGCTTCTTTTTTGTCGTCGCATGTGTCATCAACTGTTATTGGCCAGTAACTGTTTCCTTTCTACCTCTTTTTTGCAAACAGGGCTATCCATTTCACCTCGTTGCTATTGCGACCTTTTGGTGAACTACACAAATCACTTTTTTCTTAAGAGTGTTTTGTGCAGTTGTACTAAAATGTCACACGGGCAACGTCTCTACATTTCAGTGTGACTGCACAAAGGGAGATTGGTTTTGCTCTATCCTCCTCATCCAACTCCGAGCCTAATCTTCTCCAACTAGTTAGTCTTAAGAGAGACTGCAAAGGTGACCGACTTCTATTTATGTGTTTATTGTGTCATCAGCAGTCCTCTATTATCGTAATCACACTAATATCTTTGGAACAGGGACGCTCAACTCTATTTTAGTGGAACCGCACAAAATGATCGGAATGTTGCATGCTCCAGACAACTACTTTTTCCCCAACATGCCTTGTTGATTTAGATAGAGCTGGGGGGACGTTGCTGCCAATGAAAGCATGGATCAATTTTAATTTAACACCTTCTCACAACTCTGTCTTTAGCTCTGATCTGCTAATAATTGACATGCATTAGCAAGGAAGTTAGTTTTTTATTGTTTCTGAAAGAGCATCGATGGCAAGACACGCGAAACAAAAGCTGAAAGCTCACACCATTGTACAATTTCATGTCGCTGGAAAATTATTTGTATAGTAGGTCAATTATGTAAACAAATGATGGAAGCTTGATAGCATTGCCAGAAGCCTCTTCATCATTCGGGTCCATGTGCCATGCACAAAATTATACTCCTTCATTCCTAAATATTTATCTTTTTACAAATTTCAATCCGGCATATTTTAGAGTGTAGATTCACTCATTTTGCTTCGTATGTGTACTCCCTCCGTTCCTAAATATTCTATTCGTCTTTCTAGAGATTCCAACAAGTGACTACATATGGAGCAAAATGAGTGAATCTACACTCTAAAATATGTCTATATACATCCGTATGTGCCAGTCCATTTGAAATCTCTAAAAAGACAAATATTTGAGTAGTCACTCATTGAAATCTCTAGAAAGACAAATACTTCTGAGTATATTTAAGAACCGAGGGGGTAGTGCACAACCGCATGGGAGACTCAGCCCGGTCGTTGTGCCGCATTAATAGTGAGTAATGAGCAGTCAAATCATAAGCCCCACCTTTCCCACTGTAAGTTGCTCTGAAGAAGCAACCATCAATACGCTCTTCTTTGAATCCGCTCATACTAATCCATCCGTCACTATTTATACAACGCGCTTCAAAAAAAAGAAAAAAAATCTGTGGGACCAAGGCGACTAGCGATCGGCCTAAAAAATAGCATTAGTAGTTATAGCATGGCGTCTATTACTAGAGGGAATAATGCGTACACACATGCATGCAGTGCTTCCACCCCGGGTACACACATGCATGCACTTACTCCACTCCGTAGTAGTACAGAGTACATGGAGAGAAAATTGTGGACTTGATTGCGGTTACCACGCCCTAATTAATTGAGCATTAAACCAAATGCATCTAAAGTCTCTCTGGTGGTGGAAATGCATTGAGAGAAATGCATCATAATGAAGCGCGCCCGGTAAACTGTGACGGAGGGAGGAGTAGTATGAAGGTGCAAAACCAAGTACGCATATGGCCAGTCGGTCAACGCACCTCCTCTTCGCATATCACTAACATGTGGGACAGGAGTGTGAGCAAACCGATCTCAATTGACGGCAAAGAGCCAACCCGCCATTCCTTGAGAGAGACGAGGAGCGAGAACACACAGACGGGCTCGCATGGAGGCAAAGATATATTCGAGCATGGTTGGTTAAACGATATCATTCATTACATGTTGGGCTGCCGTTTTCCGCCCTTCTCCGGAATAAACGTGTACTTTACCAGAGATAAAAAAAAGAGTATAGACGCTCCACCATGCGGTTCTAGTAGTAGTACTACTCGTACTACTGCGCTTGGCTCTTCACCTCTTCGTGAAGTCGAACAATGGTGGTACTCCGCATGTTGGGTACTACAGTGTATGCCTCTGACAATCTGACACCGAATGGACTGATGCATGTCCACCGAGGGTAGGTTGCATTAGTCAAAAGGCGCAAGCGAGCTTCACCTTGTCCTACAAGCTTGTCCTCATTCTGCAATTTGACGGGACATACCAAAAAGTAATGCTAGTCCATACTCCCTCCTTTCCGGTTAATATGGCTTAATCTTTTTTGTGGGTAAATGAGAGAGCTTTATTCATATATAAGCATTCTTAGGACGATCAGCCAAGACACTGGTCGTTGGACTTCATAATATGCTCATTGCGCTCAATATATATATATATATATATATTCCGGTGTTTATACGGTCACTAGCTCACCCTGACTGAGTATGTGTGTGCATGCACGTGTAGGTTGAGCACTTGAGCGTGACCGTGTGTGTTCCGTCGTGTGCTTGGACACGCATGCATTAGGGCGTCGCGTGCGTTTTTGCGTCCATGTGTACGTGTGACTGTTGCATACACATAGGGGGTGTACGTGTAGGGGCCACTAACGAGCAGTCAAATCACACATTAAGTTAGTCTGAAGAAGCAACCATCATTTCACTCTTGAATGACATGTACGCAATATAAAATGGTTGATATGGAGAGAAAAAGAAAACCACTATATATACACTAGCAGGAGCCTAAGCTACAAGCCTGCTTGCTTAGGTTGCTCTCTTCACAAGCATAGAACGACGGGCCTGATCCCGCAGCTGGGGGAAGGGAACAATGTTCTACGTAGACGCGGTCAACATCGGCGAGGGAGAAAACCCACAGTCGGTGCGTCCCAATCGGGGGTCACCGTGGTATGGGCCGATGTCGCGTCCCAACCACCCTTCTAGCTACAGCCCGACGTCCCAGGTATAGTCCATCTTACTTTTGGAGCCGGCTTGCTCCACTGTCATAGCTCCATCTCCATGTCGATCTTTCTCTACTTCTACCGGCTTCTACTTGTGATGAGTTTATGTCTCATGAACTAGTGCCAGTACTATTATTCTAATCACACTTCTTCAATATCTTTGCCACCAGGGATGCTCAGGTCGATTTTAGTGGAACTGCACAAAAGCATCGTATGATCCGAGGGTGCCAGCCGTCTTTCCTTCGACAGGTTCTACCTGGCCAGGAAATTAAATCATGTTTAGGGTTTAGGGTTTAAGTCGTAGTGACCCCATCAGTAGTTTTTCTTTCGTACACGCTCTCACAACTTTTTTCTTTAGTTATGAAGAAAATATTGGCTATGATCTGTGAATCATTGAGATGCATCAGCATGTGTGTTAGTTTTCCTTTGTATTTGATGGAATGTTGTAACGGGAAACCTTGGAATAGGAATGAAAATGGAGTGGAAAGTTTCCGTTTTTCCGGAGAAAAAATGGAAACGGAGAGAAACCAACATTTCGTTTCGTTGGATCGCGCCATCAAGCAAAACCAACGTTTAAATCACGTCTGTCGTGTTCGTGTCTCACCCTCCTCCACGGCTCGACCCCACACGGTCGCTCGGCATGCCACTCGCCGCAAACCGAGTAGTATACGATAACTTTCTCGCCTGCTTGTCCATGGACCGCGCCATGGAGTACTAGCACTACTGGAAGAGATTGACGAGTTGGGGGAGGACAGCTAGCTGTAGCATGGACTCCCAAGAACTTTTTACATGCATGTTGTAGCCGGCTATTGCGACCTTTGAAAGCAGAGCAGCCATGTGCACCCGGAAGCGGCGCGGGCGACGCTCTCTCGACCGGCGCGACGCTTCAATGCCGGCGCTAGTGAGAGGGCGCGTCCGCTCTGGCCGGGCATGAATGCGGCACTGACCGTTTCGGGCGGGAAGCACGCACAGGTGATGAAGAGGGTTTGGGTTGGTCAGGACCGGCCATGGCAGCGGTCCGTACGTGCGCAAACAAGAGATGTTGTACGTTAATATTGCTATGTATATAATTAACAACGTAAATAATGTGCCAGTTAGACAAATATGATTGGATATGGAGATGGAAATGGAATTTTATGTAAACACGGATATGCATGTCTATGTCTATGTGTGTGTGCGCGACGACTCTCGCGACCTGGAAGCGGGGGCGTGTTTTTGATCTTCTTGGTACGTTAGAAAATCAGTTTGTCTAATTCACATCTAGATGTTATTTAAGGATATCACATCTAAGCTCCCACAAGTATATAATTTAGCAACAAGAAACAAAAAAAACTAGGACAAAAAAATAGACCACAAACAGAGTGGACATCAACTTAGATGTGACATAACTATGTCACATCTAGATGTGTGCTAGACAGACCCTTAAAAAATTGTCCGCCAGTTTTCGTTTCTTTTTCCGGGAACACGCGTATTCTATTTAAAACCACTGCTATGGAGAGATTTTTTTACTCCATTATAGCCTCTTGTTTGATAGAGTTTCTCGCGTCTCGCTCTCTCACCCTCTCCATATCAAAACAAGATGACAGTGTCCACTCTATCTCTCTCCTCGGCGGTGGTCATAGATCCGGCCGAATCCTGTCTGCTGCGGGAGGTGAGGAGGTGCAGCGTTAACGTTGTCGCCCTCGGTGACGGAGGAAGCCGATGCGCATCGTCCTCTCGGAGCCGGCGCTGGCGCGGACGAAGATCCTCCGCGCCCTTGTTCGCTGCCGTCATGCGGGCAGATCCTGCCTGCCCGCCTAAACGACATCTCGCCCAGGTATAACTTCTTGTACTGGTCCAGCTCCCCAGGTCGCCGCGTGCGGGTTTTCTTCTATGCGACTACTCCCCAGCTCCCCATGCATTGTAGCTAGGGTTCGTCGGCTGGTCCAACATCACCTAATAGTACTATTATAGAGGAAATGCCACTCCAAAAGTTGTCCTGATTTATGCCTCGGTGGAGGTATACATGTCTTTTCAAAAAAAGTACATGGTGGTTGTGCGGTCATTGTCCATATGGTGGTAGTACTATCACTGGGTATCCTGGTTTAGTTCCCATCAAGATAATTATGATGCTTCTGTTTGTTGGTGTACTTTTCATTAATTCTTATTGAAAATTGAGATGTTGTTGCTAACCCTTTTTTATATTTTTGGAAACAGCGATGCGTGTCTCCATACCCGGGCATGTCTTCCTCAATTTTAGTGGAACTGCACAAAATTGGATGGCCATTGTTGTTCCGCCTCACTGTCCTCTGCCACGTGGTTCTTCCTTCCTCGAGCTTGATTACTAAGAAGAAACAGACCACAGTGAGGATTTGTCGAACTTCATAGGTGCCTCACCCAAACTTGATGCCAAATGGATGATGCATCACCACGATGACCTATCGATGCTCATGGTTGCGCCTCATGGTTGCGTCGGCTGGTGAAGCTGATTGATTTTCAATGAAAAACAAGCTTTCTTCCATCAGTGCTCTTTGCTTGTTACGCACAAAGATGATATCCTTCGTCAGTTCACCTTGGTTGCGTTGGAGACGCAGTCGTCTTTCACGTTGGTGCAATTTTATCACACAATTGGCTATGAACCAAATGTTTCCTCGAAGAAGGATCGATGTTGGTACTAAGAGCATAAGTTTTGTATTGATTTCTAAGCCTTCTCACAACTTTGTCTCCAGCTCCCCTGTAATTTTATTTGTCCAGCTATTTACTTTGATTTAAAAAATGGTGTGGACTAAAAACCCGGATGGACGTAGTAGCCCTCCATTTTTATTTACTCCGCATATTAGATTTGACTGAAGTCAAACTTTGTAATACTCTCAAACCTTTCTGATAATTGAAATTAAAATTCTTTATTTGTACACACTCTCACACATTTCCGATAATTTGGCGCATGTGTGGTTGTTCACTTAAGGGAGGTTAGTGTACCACACGTGAAGGACAGGAAGTGCGACCAGGAAGAGATCAGTCCGTACTACAGTAGTAGTATATATATAAGCGGGAGCCGCAACGCTTGTTAGCTAGGGTTTGCACTCTCCACACGCTCGCCGCACTACATATATGTTACACGCTGGAGGCTCAGCGTTCATTTGCTAGGGTTTGCTATATTCACAGTCTCTCAACCTCTCTTCACTAGATCTAAACAAGACTGCGTTGGCCTCTTGTCTCTCTCCCCCCCCCCTCATAGCTGGTGAAGGAGGCATCCGTATCCCGTCGCACCAGGAAGGGGAGGAGGTGCAGTGTTCACTCTATCGCCTTCGGTGAGGGAGGCAATCCACTGCCGGCTGCGCTGTTCTCTTTCACCCAGCGCCTGTGCGGGAGGGCCACCGACCCCTTCTTCCTCGCTGCCGTACGTAGTGTGGGCAGATCCGGCCTCCCGCCGCACGCCTTGCCACATCCCGATGACCCTAAGGTATAAGTTTCTTTGAAACCGTCGTTGCTCTAGCTGCATGTGGATCTTTTTTGATCTGTAATCGAATCTAGGTCTTGGTTCAAAGAGGAAAGAAGGGTGCGGTGGGCTGGAGCAAGAATCTAGGACGTGGTTCAATGAGGAAAGGAGGGGCGGAAAGTAGTATAGACTGGCTATCCAGCCGCTTTGTAGGTCGAAAAGGGAAAAAGGGGGTAACCCAGTACACACATCTGTAAGGAACCGATCTCTTTGTTGAAAATGGAAAGAAACTGGGGGGTCGGGTAGTTTGTGCAGGACTAGATTTGCTACCCTCACATAGGAAAAAGGTTCAAAGAGAACAAATATGGGACCAACGCATATATGCTGCTTGGCTACAACTCTGCATCACCCATTTATATGTGTGGACGCACATGGTGCTGGCATGTCCCATACAACTATTTTGTTGTTGTTAATCTAAGAATACCGCCGGAAAATTGAAGCAATGCCACTGTTAAAAGTAAATTACATTTTTTAATGAATGTTGTTTCAAGAGAATGTCTCTGTTAATATGAATCAATGCAACCATTTTAGAAATGCTACTATCCTACTTTCTTTTCCATCCAAGATAAGTTATATGCTTCTTTATGTCACCCTTTGTTTCATCCTCCTTTATCGGCAAGTAATTGTTTCCTTTTTTGCCTCTGTTAAAACAGGGGTATCGATTCAACTTGTTGTTATTGCGACACGCTGCTCGAAACACTTATGTTTTAAGAGTGTTTTGTGCAGTTCAACTTGAATGTCACACCGGTGACTTTGCTTAATTTTGGTGGAACTTCACAAAAGGAGATCAAGATTTGTTTCTAGTCTTCGTGGCGAGTTGTTTTAAATCTTGGTCTCATCCACATGATGTGCAGTGTGCTTTGAGATGTTGTGCTACTTGTTTTGGTACTGTTTTAAATAAATGTTGAATTGAAGCTATTGTATTGCTGTCTTTTCCCATTAAGTAGTGAACAAAAATGGGACCAACCCAGACATGATGCTTGTTTCTTTGTTACAACAAATTCAGCATCACCCCTTTATAAGCCATTAATTGATGCCACTCTCAGAATTAACTACTCAATCTTATTTCAAAACTGCAACACTTGTTAGGGATTGGCGGGATTACATTTTTGTGGCCGCATGTTTCATCCTCCTTTATTAGCCAGTAATTGATTCCTTTTTTGCCTCTGTTTAAACAGGGATATCTATTCAACTTGTTGCTATTGCGACATTTTGCTTCGCTACGCGAAACACTTTGCTTGATTTCAGTGCAACTGCACAAAACGAGATTGGATTTCCTATTCGTGTTGGCAGATTCGTATTTTGTCTTGTCTGTCTCATGAAAGGTCAGTACAGGCCTTCATCCACATGATTATGTAGTGTGCTTTGAGATGTTGTGCTACTTGTATTGGTACTTTTTTAAATAAATGTTGAATTGAAGCTATCGTATTGCTGTGTTTTCCCATTAAGTAGTGAACAAAAATGGGACCAACCCAAACATGATGCTTGTTGCTTTGTTACGACAAACTCTGCATCGCCCGCTTTATAAGTAGATGGAAGCACATACTGTTGTTGCGACCACTCTCCCCTGGAACTATTTATGCTTTTCATTAATCTAATGCCGCTGGTAAAATTAAGCAATGCCAATCTCAGAATTAATTAACTACTGAATCTTAGTTCAAAACTGCAACACATGTTAGGAATGGTACTATCCTGCTTTGTAGTTCTTTCTACATGTTTAACAAAGGTATTGTTAAGATAATGTCTCTGTTAAAATGAATCAGTTGCATTGTTTTAGGAATGGTACTTTTATGCTTCGTCATTCTTTATACATGTTGAAACAAGGCATTGTTAAGATAATGTCTTAGTCAATATGAATGAATCACACTGATGGAGAATTGCTATTCTCCTGCTTTGTTTCCCATTAAGATAAAGTAGATCAGTAGATGCTTTTCTTCTGGGAGTACAAGTCATCAACCGTTATTTCTCAGTAATTGTTTCCCTTATACCTATTGTTGCTTACATGGATATCAAAATTAAAGCTCAGTTTTATTCCGACTTCGATTTTAGTTGAACTGCACAAAAGGAGCCAATGTGTCCAAGGCAAACTGCTGCATTACTGGGTCCAGTTGGTCGTTCCACTTTGCAGAAAGAAGCAGTCACTGTTTGCGCTACATTACAGAAGGAATGACCGAGAAGCTTTACAGAGTATTATTAGACACCGGTGACACGACTAGTCTGCAGAGACCATTGACAATTTAAGAAGCTACGATAGGACTCCACGATCATGGGCATTACATATTTTGAATGGGAAAAGCTTGTCAAAGTTTAATCATTGATGTTAGCAAGAAGACGTTAGTTTAATATATTGGAATTGGAAAACCTTGTCAAAATTTGCTCATTGATGTTAGCCAGAAGACATGCATTTGATATTTTTGAGTGGGACGCCCTTGCTGTGAGCAACGTCGAGTGTATTTTTCCTATTCATGTGTTCAATTTAGAAGTAAATAGTTACTCTGCTGAGATATTCCTGTGTTAAGAATTTGTTCTGAATATTGTCTATGTAATGCCAGACCTTGTGTTTGATTGCAAAGTTGAGCTTGGAATGTTGTGGCATGCGGCATCACGAGCTGTTCACCGT
This sequence comes from Triticum aestivum, assembly GCF_018294505.1. Taxonomy (NCBI): domain Eukaryota; kingdom Viridiplantae; phylum Streptophyta; class Magnoliopsida; order Poales; family Poaceae; genus Triticum; species Triticum aestivum. The sequence continues at coordinate 543,436,056 of NC_057813.1, read as the reverse complement.
GCCTCCTGAGAATAATGCTTCGTATTGTTTTGCATATCGATCTAATGCCACTGATTTGCTTGTTAAGAAGATCATCCTCTTCTGTTGTTTCCGTGCTTAAGAAGTTCATCGTCTGATGTTTCCTTCATAGCCTATATGACAAGTCGGGTAGGTTAGACATGAAACTATATGATCTTCCGACCAACTCATGATATTAGGCCGTGATTGGATCGTCGTTTTCCAACCAAAACCGCTTGTAAAACCGACTCTTGTAAATTAAAGCAGATGGTCTCAGGTGAAGGCGCTTGCTTGGTCGATTTCGACTAGTAAAATATCGGAAGTACTTCACACACGATAAAAACGCTGAACGACACTCGGACGATTGCTAATCCAACCGTTAGCTGCTGTTTCAGCCTTGCCTATGGATGGCATGATACACACATCATGCATGTATCGTCTGGTAATGTCGTCCATATAGCAGTGCTCGTAAAATATACACTGGTCTCTCAAATTACATGCGTAACCCGCCGATTTTACTTACAGACCTCGGCCCTCGGTTTCATTACGCCTGTATTTTATGCGTTGTTTCCGATGACGAGTAAATTACACTTGTGTACACTGGCGGAGCTACGTGTTAGTAAAATAGGCTATGGCCCGCCCATGCTATAGCAAATACAATGAAATTGATGGGTAAATTTGTCCATGCTAATAAAAATTAGATGGCTCTCTTTGTACTGGCCCGCCCAGGTTTGCCGCTCTAGCTTCGTCGCTGCTTGTGTATGTTAATACAGGTTTGAAATAAACCAGAGCTCCCAAGCGTGGCCTTGCCGTTTCATGCCGTCTCAGTTTCTCGAAGGTGCTCATAGGTGTCCGATCATCCTGGCTTCCTGAATGAGCAGCGGGCGCTGTATAAGACCATACGTAGGGCCCGCGAGGCCCTCTCTGTTGTCCTTCGAGTTGTTGCGCTCGCTGTGGCGCCGAGCATTGTTAACATCGTCAACAAACATGAGGATTCGGGAGATGACTTTATTTTGACTGGATGACACTAGGGACCCACTAGGGCCATAGCCGTACGTACGCAAGTGCCTCCTTATTATGTACAACTATTTTTTTTGCTTTCTCCTAGTTTCCTGACATCACGGTCCCACACCATTGTCAACACATGTAGTCAATATAAACGAGAGAATTGCACAAGGTGCGGCCGACAGCTGGGACCAAGCAGCTCAAGCAGTATTTGTGTTTTTGAGGCGTGAGCACTGTAGAGTTTTTCTTGGCGATGATTTCGTTGTTGTTCAGAGGAGAGCAGGGTATTAACTGGGCTGGCTGTGGCCTGTGTAGCCCAGGCCAGATATCCAGCCCAGATACTAATTTTTTCAAGATGAAAATGGATTTCCCAACTATACGTCTTTTTGAGGAATACCCAGGCAAGGTCAACTTGTTATTCTTCGCCCCGCTGGGCTGCAAATCTTTCCTAGGAGGGATGCATTAGGCTTAACAGGAAAATGGGCTTTAAAAAATAATAAATGGGATGTAATTATAAAAACTAGGCAGTAACTATAAAAAAATGCACCAAATACGAAATTAGTTTATAAAATATTATTTATGGATTTTGAAAATCTTAAATTTTCATTGTTGCGCGCGCAATGTTTCGTTGGATTTTTACGCAATACAAATTTATATTTAATCTGACTAGAAATTTCGGGATAAAAATATTTCGGATCCCATCAAAATGTGGGAAATTTTATTGAATTCTGTCTTCAACGGTTGGTTGAAATTATTAATCGTTGTCCTAGCTATAAAATGGGCTGTACTTTTAACAAACTGTAAATGGGTTGTTGTAAATTCCATTAGAATTCAAAAATGGGTTGTACATTCTTACAAAACACAAATGGGCTATAAGTTCTCTGCCACACACTTGTGGGCCTACTAAGTGACACGTCCCCTAAAAAAATAAGTTGACGCGTATGCAAGGCTTTGTCAACTTATTATAGTCAACACACGGTTCTAGCAGCAGTGGCCGTTGGATGTCTATCCAACGGATGTCGTGCTTCCTCTTCAATCTCAGATATTCTTAGCTTCAGCCGCCCAAAAAATGATTCCTCCCCCTGACATCTGGGGTGCACCGTTTCGTAGGCTGACCTGTGGGCCTACTAAGTTGGAGCGTACCAAGGGCTTTGTCAACTTAGTCAATAATAAACAATTCTAGCTTCAGTGACCGTACGATGTCCATCCAACGGCCGTAGTGCTTCTTCAACCTCTGGTCTTCTTGGTCCAGCCGCCCAAACCAGCGTCGGTCGTGCCGCTTGCTCCTGCCTCCCGTGGCCGGCTGTGCTACTGCGGAGGCCTCACCGCCCCCATTCTACTCCCACCGCTGGCCAGGCCATCCCTCCACTCACCCACACCCCCTGTTATTCTGTGGCGACGACAGCCTCACACCACAGCCGAACTAGTGAACCCTCGTACTCCTCTCCGCGTGGGCTTCCACTGCTGCGTCTTCCCCGGCTCCATGTCGTCCCCTTCCTAGGCCTCGCCGTTGTCCACCGCCTTGGTGCTCTCGGCGCGGCGTGGTTAACATGGTCAACGACTGACTTCCATCGGAAGAGTACTGTACGTGGAGAGGCTGACAGCTGGGTCCACAACGGCCGCAAGGAAGTGCCTCCTTATTACGCGCAAAATAATTATTCCTCCACCTGACAGCAGGCACCCACCGGACGGGCCACCTTATTTCGCAAAAAAATGTTTCCCCCTGACTGCTGGGACCCACCGGACGGGCCACCGTATTTCATGAAAAAAACGTTCCCCCCGCTGTCAGCTCGGACCCACCGGAAGTGCCTCCTTATTACGCACAAAAAAAATGAATACCCCCTGCTAGCTGGGACCTAGCTTGGTGGGAGGCTGACTTGTGGGCCTACTAAGTTGACGGGGACGGAGGGCTTTGTCAACTTAGTCAATATGAATGATTCTAGCTCCAGTGACCGTACGATGTCCATCCAACGGCCGTAGTGCTTCTTCAACCTCTGGTCTTCTTGCTCCAGTCGCCCAAAGCAGCGCCGGTCGTGCCGCCTGCTCCTGCCTCCCAGGGCCGGCTGTGCTGCCGCGGAGGCCTCACCGCCCCCTACTATTCCCACCGCTGGCCAGGCCCTGCGGTAACATCAGCCTCACACCGCAGCCGAATGAGTGAACCCTCATACTCCTCTCCTCATGGGCATCCACTGCCGCGTCTTCACCGGCTCCGTGTCGTCCCCTTCCTAGGCCTTGCCGTCGTCCACCGCCCTGGTGCTCTCGGTGCGGCGTGGTCAACATGGTCAAGGAACGACTTCCATCGGACGTGGACTGTACGTGGAGAGGCTGACAGCTGGGTCCACGGCCACAGCAAGGAAGTGCCTCCTTATTATGCGGAAAATAATGATTCCTCCACCTGACAGCAGGGACCCACCGGATGGGCCACCGTATTTCGTGAAAAAAACGTTTCCCCCTGACTGCTAGGACCCAGCAGCTACACCTTCGCATGCAAGGAAGTGCATCCGGGCAAAAAAAACGACATGCCCCCCTGACTGCTGGGACCCACCAGCTACATATTCGCAGGCAAGGAAGTGCCTGACAGTCGGGACCCACCTGGTCGAAGCGTATGTAGCATTGTCATTCTGGTCGCGAACGTGTATGTACATATATACTGGTGGATGTAGAGGCGCACACGTGTCGTAGTAGAGGCGCGCACGTAGCATGTACATGTACGTACATCGGCCAGGGTGCAAGAAAGAAAATACGGCCATGTACGTACATACGGGCAGGGTCTCCAACGCCTACTCGCGCATATGTACGGCCAGGGCTCGTGTTCATGGGGAGGCAATGGAATGTGTCGTGTTCATGGGGAGGCAATGGAATGCTCGTGTTCATGGGGAGGCAATGAAATGCGCCGTGTTCATCGGGAGGCAATAGAACGCGTGGGAGCCAACCGGCTGGGTCGGAACGGAATGCGTGGTCGTGTTCATCGGGAGGGCTTGGACGGAACAGGCAATGGAAACGAGGCCCGGCGTACCGCAGAACGGAGGAAACGGACCTCCTACGTTCATAACGGGGTCCTGTTGATCGGGAGGGGGTCTGACGTACCGCAGAACGGAGGAAACGGACCTCCTATGGTCGAAACGGGGGTCTTGTTGATCGGGAGGGGTGTGGCGTACCGCAAAACGGATGAAACGAACCTCCTAAGGTCGAAACCGGGGTCCTATTGATCGGGAGGGGTGTGGCGTACCGCAAAACGGACGAAACGGACTTGTGTTGGAGCGCTACGGTCGAAACAGGGGTCCTGTTCATCGGGAGGGGTGTGGCGTACCGCAAAATGGGACTCCACGGGATACTGTTCATCTCCACAGTCGACCTCCTCCAGCCTCCACGGGCTACCGTCGACCTCCTCCAGCCTCCATGGGCTCCTGTTCATCTAGCCTCCACCGCGTGCTACTCCACCGGCTACTGTTCAACCACCCCTCCACGGGCACCCCTCCATCGTCTACTGTTCATCCAGCCCTCCACACCATGGGGTCCTGTTCAACCACCCCTCCATGGGCACCCCTCCACCGTCTACTGTTCATCCAGCCCTCCACACCACGGGGTCCTGTTCATCCAGAGGCAACGCCACCGCTCACTGTTCATCCAAACCCCCCGCAACGCTCACTGTTCGTCCAATCGATCGGCTTCAGTTAGCAGCAGTAGCGAAGGAATCGCTCGATCGGGTTCAGTTAACAGCCATCGATCGATCTCTCGGGTTCAGTAACGCGTAGCCTGCAGTGCAATCGCTCGGGTTCAATTAGAGCCCAACGCCTCGCTCGAGTTCAGTTAGAGCCAATGCCTCGCACACACGCACGTACGTATACGAGAGAAACGCGCATCGCTCGGCCCGGACCTCCCACCGTAACCGGGAACTCCCCGAAATTTTCCTCCCCCTCGCTTCTACCACGGTTATTTTCTGTCATGGACGGCCCAAAGAATGTCATGCAGCTGCGTCTCCGGCCCGCCCAGGACGAAAAGCCCATTTTCTGTCATGATTTTTTGTCATAGAAGTAGGAGCCCACCACATCTATGATGATACCGGGTTTTGTCACAATTATCATCATAGAAGTGTCATATGTATGACAGAATTTTTTTGTTCGGCCCAAAATGTCATGGATGTGTCTTTTTTTTGTAGTGAACCTAGAAAGTATGGGGCAGAGCAAGACGATATTACTAGTTTCCATGCATAACCATACTTACACATAAATGGTCGAGGAAGGTGTTGAACTGGGTTTCGTCTTTGTCATTCCTGTACTGAATCCATGTTGGGAGGATACGTACATGACACCTAACGGCAACCGCTGCCTCTGATACTAATTTGGCTGACTCTGTAGCATCACGTGGCCTTTTTAAACCTGCCTCAAAACGGATCTCCATTCTTCCTCCTCTCGATTTAATTAACCTATCGAGCAATATCCCTGATGTTTGTTTCCTCTTGCGCCTAGGTGCTAGTCCAACAACGAACATAGGAAGTGTTAGTGTACATCAAACTATGAGACTACATATAAAGAAGCATGCAACTGTAACTTGACTCCAACAACTACCTTCTTGCTGTTGAAGCTCAAAAGGTTCATCTGATATTGACAACTCGTCTTGTGTCAAGTGTGCTTGGGAAGTAGTGTTAGGTGGCAAGGGAGCTTGGGAACATGCTGCTAGCTCAGTTAACGCACGAGTAAGTCGTGCAGCTGGTAGTACTGTGGTAGGTGTTGCAAGAACTAGGGATGTCTCTGCTTGTTTGGTCGCAATTATTTGTTTCTGTTTGGATTTTTTGCAGCTCGTGTGGCATGGGATGGCATGTTTGTAGAATTTTCCGCTGTACTTTGACCTTCTATTGCACCATCAATACAAGCAGAATCTGCAGGATTCATCCGCTTCTCATTCCCTGCCATTCTGTGTTTCTTCCTCTTTCTCTGTGCCATGTTAAGTCAAGCCAACAAGAAAAAAGAATAACAATTTAGTTCTTCAGAACAAATTGATCCGTGATGCAGACGAACTGAACTTGGATGTTAGACAACGACATGATAGGAGGATGTAATATGCATGAAAAATAGGACAGAAGAGATAACCAGAACTATGATGTGTAAACTAAGAAGAAGACATTTCACCAAATTAGAAGCAATGCAATGGAAGGTAGACACCATATGAAAGATGCTACAAATATCGCTCTGCCAAGTTAACAGTGTCTCGGCATAAATGGCGTTTAAACAAATGTGAAGCAGTACAAGAAATAAATCATATGCAAGATGCAAACAACATCACACTACCATGTTAGAGGTCTCTCGTCATTAGTGCCATTGCATATTCACAGCATTGCATATTCACAACTTATGATGTGTAAACTAAGGAGAAGGCATTTCAACAAATTAGAAGCAATGAAAGCTAGACACCATATGAAAGATGCAACGAATATCACTCTACCAAGTTAAAACTGTCTCGTCATAAGTGCCATTTCAACAAATTAGTAGTACAAGCTAGAAAAGAATGTGAGATGTAACCTATATCACACTCCGAAGTCAAACGTGTCTTATGATAAGTGATTGTTGCAGGTTACACAACAATAGTAATTTGATGTAAGAACATGGTGTGATAGACAGATATTGTATGTTCTAGAAACAGGAACACGTGTCTTATTCAAGTATAATGTGTAAAGTAAGCAGATGGAATTCAACAAAATTAGAAGCAATACAAGCTAGACATCACACATAACATGCAACCACATATAACAGTGCCAAGTTAGAGGGAGCACCAGTGATGCTGCACTAGGGGAGACGTGCTCATCATAAACACAGCTTTGTTGAGTGTCTATGCATGTGTTGTCTTGGAAATCATCTTGGGGGTGTGGAGGAGTAGAAACTGTAGAGGCCCTCCGTTTGGAAGGAGCACCTTTATCCGCTGCCTTGCTAACTTCCTTCCGCTTTATTGATTTTGAATTGTCAAGTAAAACCGACAAGAAAAAGCAATAAAATTCTCTCTTCAGAACTCATTCATGCATGATACTGACAATCACTACTTTGATGTAAGGCAAACACATGATACCAGGATGGAATATGTACGAAAAACAGGACGGCATGGCATGTTCACAACTGTTTGTGTAAACTAAGCAGAAACCATTCCAGCAAATAAGAAGCAATGCAAGCTAGACACCACATGAAAGATGCAACCAATATGACTCTGCCAAGTTAAAAGCGTCCCATCATAAATGGAATTTCAACAAATTAGAAGCAGCGCATGCTATAAATCATATGAAAGATGCAACTAATATCGCACTGCATATACTAAAGGTGTCTCGTCATATTGATTGATGCGGGATACAAAAAAACAATAGTTTTATGTAAGGACATGCTTAATAGACAGATGTACTATGTACTAAATACAGGAAGGCATGTCACATTAACAGGTATAATGTATAAGCTAAGCAGACTAGCACATGCAGTTTAACCAGATTGGAAGAATTACAATCTAGACACCATATGCAACATGCAACCACATATCACCTGCCAAGTTAGAGCAAGCACCTGCGATGCTAGTGTAGGGGAAATGCTGTAATCAACTACAGAGCTACGTTCACTATCTTCATCTAGCATTTCTGTTTCTTGAGAATCATGTCGGGAGGCTGACGCTGCATTCTTTAAATGAGGAGTAGTCCCCTTGCCTGCCTGCCTCGTCATAAGTGATTGATGAGGGATACACAAGAACATTAGTTTGATGTAAGAACATGGTTAATACACAGATGTACTAGTATGTACCAAAAACAGAAAGGCATGTCATATTCAAAGGTATAATGTGTAAGCTAAGCAGATGCAATTTAACCAAATTGGAAGCAATACAAGCTAGACATCCGGCTGGAGTGGTGAGCATGATCATCTAGGACCTGAGAGCCTGGTGGGAGGTGGGCTACTTTGCCACCATCACAGCTTTTTAGTTGGCTTCCAGGTGATTCCTATCTTTGCTGGGCTTGTCACTGGCTCGGCCAGTGCCCTGACTAGCTATTTGTCTTCTGGTGCTCACGGGATGGTGGTTCATGTAAAAAATATCTTTCCTTATCTAGACCGACTTCGGCCTTTCGAATACAAGCTAGACACCATATGGAACATGCAACCACATATGACACCGCGAAGTTAAAGCAAGCACTTGGGATGGTGGTTCATTGCGAGCGAGGTCATCAACTCCAGAGCTATGTTTACCGTCTCCATCTGTTGACACTGCACCCTTTATAGCGCTGTAACGTGTCGTGCATACCCACGAAGAAAGCTGGCGCGACTTCTCTCTTTTCTTTGCTGCTTCTCTTTCGGCAGACTCTGAAATACCCTTGCATAAAAACACAATAGTGAGAGTATGGGTGAAGTGTGTGCAGAACTAGTGCACTGTAAAAGTAGCAGATAGCAGGTGGCTGAAAAATAAATGACAGGAGACATATGATAGCTCTACAACATTGCATGGCAAACAAAATTAGATTCTACTCCGTATGATTTTGTAATATACGAGCACAGGAAATGCAGGTACTCCTCCAGCACACCACCACATGTGGTCATATCTAAGATAACAGTCGACTAAAAATAAATAGGTCAGTCGATTTTTTTTAGTGAACCGTCCGATCTATAAGGAATGGGCAGATGGCCTTTGTCTACCTCCCGCCAGTCGCTGTTGACGATCTTTCTCGAACCGCTAGCGACCACCGGCCCAGACCCCTGCCTTCGCCGCCCCGTCCTCCCCTTGACCTCACACCACCGCCGTGCTTGGTAGCGCCCCCAGGCCGTCCCTTTAATCCCGACCGACCTCCAGATGGGGCGCCAGTAGCTCTAGGCCGCACACGTACCTAAGATAAACACCAAGGTGTTGCTTCCCCGGCGTAATAGGCGTACTAGCGCCTATTACGCCGGGCAATGCTTCCGTTAATTGGGAATCAACTGGCCAGAAATTGAAATTCAGGGGGGCGACGGACCTCTAGCTAAGGTGAAATAGTATATGAGGAGAAACCTTGTGCATCGCGAGTTACTAGGAACATCTAGTATCAAGAAGAAGCGGTCAACTAGTGTCTTCTGTGGGATGAATACCGTGCAAGCAGAGACATAAGATTTGCACGAATAAGGGAAGAGGAGTACCTTTTTCGGTTGCCGGTGTGGTCACCTCCACATGTCGCGCTGATATTCTTCTTTTTACCGGGGAAACCGATGTTTTGGAGGGTGCAGGTTTGGAAGAACCCATGGCCAAATTGTTGACTGTGTTACCGTGGTCGTATGTCGGTGGAGGGGAAGCAGATCCGAGGCAGCGAAGGACGGCGTAGCAGGAACAACTCCGGTGCGGTGGAGGGTGCCGAAGTTGGATCGGCAGCGGTGAGGCGCATGATGGCGTGGTTGAACTGGCTCGGGTATGGATGGCTCGGCCTCCGCTTCAACTACTAGCCGTGGAGGGCGTTGCGGATGAGGTTGTGGTGGACGACGACGTCGGGGTATCGGCTCCGGCATGATGGAGGAGGGTCGCGTTGATGGCTGGGATGGGGTGGCGGACGGAGGAAGCCGGGGTTTCGCGGCTGGTGGAGAGGTAGTTTTGGCGCCCACGGAGTACGAATGGGGAATCATACGGGTGGGGGGAACCATGTTTCGGTCTAGGACGCGCTTGTTTTTGGATTTTTTTGAACAGAAGATGGGACGCGCTTGTTTGAAATTTGGGGAAAGTACAAACTTTGCCCCCTCTTAAATTTCGGACCGACTGCGGGTCGGGGGTAGGATGGTAATCCCGGGTGTCCCAAATAGTGGGCGGGAGCGATTTCGGCCGCGCGCATGTGTGCTTAGGCGGCCATTGTCTATGAATGTTTTTCGGAGGCGGTTGCGTGGCGTCTAGATGAAGCTACAAACCTACCCCGGTTTAGACCTTTGGACGTCGGGCTGGTAGGTTTCACAGGTCGGAGTTATTAGAAAAGTAATTTCCTTGTACTACCAAACATTGGTCTCACACGGTTTCGGGTGAGTAGAGGGTCTTTTGGTGCTTCGTTCGAAATTTTGAAACACAAGCATTCACGTTTAGAGTACTCTTGAACTATGAGGATTGACCTAAATAGACAACGTTATATTTGACCTTGTATGTTTGAAAACCTCATTAAATTATCCGCTTCCTTTTGAAATTTTGACACTTGAAAATCCTATAACTACGATTATTTTGGAATGGAGGAGCTAAATTTGAATCTATTTTGTACACGACTACATATGCTATTATGTACAAAATCAGAGCAAAGATTGGTACCCCCATAGTTTAGGTATGGTTTACAAATGCCATGATATCAAATTCAAATAATTGAATGGACTTCATGTTGAATTCGATTTTTTAAACCACCTTAGGTTGAATTCAAATGTATGCTAGTTCATAGGTAGCTATTTATAAATGTCCATTGTGTAACTTTCGTATGTATAATGTGCTTTACACACACAACATGAACTATACTCACGTTTATATTCGATTGCTAAAGCGATGCATTGTCTGGAGTTCAAAATACTAACTATGTGGATCAATTGTGTCGAATAATAACATAGACATGCTCAAATTCGATAGAATCTAGATGTCTGATGGATCAATGACCGCTCCTTACGCGAATTGCAAATATCATGATCCCATCCTAATATTTGGATACAATTTATATCTTTAATCAATGTGTAGAGCAGTCTTTTACGTGTAGTTTCACTCTCCATCGGTGGTCTCTCACACATGCTCACACACTCTCTCCCGAGGTGTCTTTCTCGCACACATGCTATAGATATAACCCTCCCTCCCTCTCGTAACCATTTACAACTGTTTTCACTAACCTTTATCACAAGCACTCTTCCTCTCGCAAACATACACACGCACAATCCTCATCGACCCTTTCTATATACATGGACCTGCCTACGTGTCTCATGTACGCACATTATCTTTACGCCTGTCTCTCACGCATTATCTCACACCTCTCTTCCTAGTCGACGAGTATGATTCTAGCAGAGCATTCTGTAGGATGCCCCTTAAAGTTAGGTTGGATGAATAGTAATATCAGAGATAAAGGGGTTACCTTAGTCCGAGAACCTAGGGTTACAAATCCTAGCCGGCTTTGTCAGTGGACACAGAGTCCTTCACAATTCTGCTATCTTTGTCTTGTACGACTAGTCATCCATGGGTCTTCCTAAATGTGTCATGGGCCGACCAATGTGGCGCAGGACGGAACCGAACGAAGGGCCTCACCTCGACCCACCGGACCTCACGCGGTGACACACCCTCTGCCCCCACGTCTCATTATCTTCTCACACCCACACATACCAACACAAACACCACACACACAGAAAATTTCTCCTGGTGCCTCTATTCCCTCCCCCCTTGCATATACACACTCAAGGGAATGGAATCTCTTGTCGTGACGTCATATTCGTCTCTCTCTCTAGACCACTCTCATTTCTCGTGCTATCTCTCCCACGCCCCCCCCGTCGGCCCCTCTATCCATGCCTCTCTCGAATACGTAATACACACACATACCTCTCTAGGCCCCGCCAAATGCATCAACTACACATTCACACATGTTACATCACGTACCCCATTGATCTAAAAAGCCCTCTCTTCACGTTTATTTCGCATACAACATTCCTTTTGAATAAAGTGTGGCCAAAAAATTATTTTAGAGTTTCTACATATATACAACATTACAAAGTTATATGGAGGAGTACGAACGCTAATTTGCATTGCATGGTGCCCACAATGATATTTATTCCGCACTGTGAATTTGTATATTTTTATACTATATACAAAGTTAGTCATAATAAAGAGAAACGAAGAGCATCTCTCTCTCCATCGCATACCCCCCCTGTACGCCCCTTTCACGTATGCACACAAAACTATCTCCAGGTCCTCTAAAAGTAAGCCCCCAGAAAATTCACGCGTGTTTCATCTTTCTCTCGCGATATATGCAATGACGATCATTGTATTTGAAGCGAAAGCACGATACATACATTGGACTTCATAATCCACTCATTACGGTCACCGTTTACGTTTAGTGGTTATTATACAGTCATGAGCTCACCGTACAACTTTGTATTTGCTCATGACATGACTAGTTGACCAGTTAAACGCTACACGTGGCACCTCTAGTGTTGCATCACATTATCTCACTACCATCATGCCCACCTGTTGACTTGTATCTACTCTACATCTACACTATTATAAAATACATAAAATATAAAATACACTCTTATAAAAAATAGAGTTGGTGATGATGGTGTGCCTGCCATCCTGCAATATAGGCCGTCCGATTTATATCTGACGGATAGGAAAGAAACTATGACAATTTTGCAAAAAGGTACCCACACACCTCTCCACATTTGCAAATAAGGCCTTCCCTCATTCATCCTTTTCTCTCACAAGATAAACAAGTCATACAAATGCATCTTGATGTTACGTGCAACGCACGGGCATCTTGCTAGTAAGAATGAAAACAAATGACAAAAATATATTTTGACGGTGGTTCGAAGTCATGACCGTGGGCACAGCGGACAAGGTGGCCTTGTATTGGTATGCTGAGCCATCTGCTTTAACACACAAGAGCTGGTGTGATGATTATACACACATGCACGCATGCAGACGAACTCCATCCACGCAACACTCACACAAACACATGCACCCACGCACGCACGCAACACTCACACATACACACGCACGCAACACTCACACGCACAGACGCACGCATGCATGCACACACCAGTACACCACACGACCAACACACACTCTCACGCTCAAGTGCTCAACCTACACGTGCATGCGCACACATCAGGCCCTCACAGACACATACACAACCAGGTGATTCTCGCGCATGGGTTGGAGCCTTGTCGCACTTGTGTAAATTTGTGTTTATCTGACCTTTTCCCTATGCAAACTAATAGGTGGGACCCACAAGGAACACGGTCAATTTAACTAGTCAACATGGCGCCACGCAGACTATTTGGCCGGTCAACAGAGTGCAATCCGATGCTGAACTGTGAGCAAGTGACCGGATAATCACCGCAAAACGTATATAGTGACCGTAATGAGCTTATTCTGAAGTTCGGTGATCGTATTACGCTTTTCTCTCTGTAGGCCCTCCAAAACTACATCTCTACACGTTCTCGCATGTTACATCTAACAACTATGCAATACAGCACTACTACTACACTCTAACACAATAAATCATATGTGTTTTTAGTTTTACTAGATATCATATTGTTACTTATAATTATTCAGTTTGCATACATTAAAATTACCTTTGAAATGTATGGCCAGTATCATCTACCGCGCGGGAAAAATCCCGCCCTATCCTGTTTAATCGGGTTTGTATCGATGGATCGTGCGAATCATCAAAACTATAGTACTATACAGTACAAGTGACAGTTCACTGGGCCGTCGTGTCGTCTACTCCTCCGTCGTAAGAGTGGAGCGCTCGCTTTCATAAATCTTCTAGTCCCTTTCGCCGACATGTGGGACATCAAGCTACCGGGTCCACGTGCCATACCGGAATACAGTGCAGAGCAGCCGGGGTGAAGCACCCCAGTCATGGCGCCGGCGTAGTAATGAGCAATGAGGCGTCAAATCACAAAGCTGCACCTTTCCCGCAGTTAAGTTGGAGGGACGAAGTAATAATGCTAAAAAAAGAAGTTGGAGGGACGAAGCAACCATCATTTCACTCGTTGCTGAATCCGCTTCTCCCTCATCTTCTTCAACTTAACCACGTGTTGCTTCTGCCGTTGTTCTGCCTCATGTGGGACGCGGATCAGCATGGTAAAGCACTGACACGTGGGACCGCATGTTAGCAAACCGCCAGGACAACGTCCTCCGAAAATAAGAAACCTCCCCCGCCATCCGCGCGGCAAAATCACCTCCTTTTTACTAATCTTTGATTCTATAATTTTTTAGATCAATTTAATTGAGATTTGTATAGATAGCACACAGGAGCAAAACCAAGTGGTACGGTTAAGGGCATCCACAATGTGTAGCCAAATGTGAAAATAGCTTTTGGCATCGTGGGAACCATTGTGGACGGTGTTGCCAAAGCCAAAAAGATGGAACCGAAGCTCCCTGATTGATTGATTGAAGGAATAGAAAAATGCAACGTCTCTCCTCTTTCTCCCATGCTTGGACGCATGTAGTACAGTATAGAGCACAGAGTCTACTCCCCTGTCCCTTCTATCACAAATCACAAAGCAGTGAGGCGTCAAATCACAAAGCACGGACGAAGCAACCATCATTTCACTCTTCGCTGACTCCGCTTCTCCATCGTCTTCTTCGAGAAACCATCTCACCGCACTAGTACTCCTAGTAGTAGTACTAGTAAAGGACTTCCTGGATGCAAATAAGGCGGTTGTCTCGGCTTGCAGGCGGCACTTGCGAACGACTTACCGTGGTCTCCCTCAATGGTGTTCTCCGTCGAACGCACTTCGCCAAACCACAAAAAAAATCGTCGACGTCACCGCAATGGGCAAGGAATTCAAATATAGTTACTACCTCCATTTTTTTGTACACAAGGCCAGTATATCAAAATTACAATTTGCAAAGGGCCACTAACACTAATCGAGGCAAAATTGATGGGGTTAGCAACCAAGGACATTAATATCCCCTGCATGCATGCGGAAGTGAGAAGGTTCGTTTGCATGGCGCTGCATTAATCAAGCGATGAGGAGTGAGATGGTTAGCTCTTTGGTCTTTCGAGAAAAAATACGCATTAATTGACACGTGAAACGAGGATTTGTATCGAAGGAAAACCCCGCCTTTCTTTTTTAACACTAGTACTCCTAGTACGTACGTACTTATCCTGTTTGGGTCTAGGCCTTGCATTGCCAAACTTCGCCACACATTTTTGCCAAGCTTGCCTAAAGTTTTCAAAATGAGAAGGAGGTACACTTGCGCACGGCTGTCGCGGTCGCACCGCACCCTCACACGGTCGCTCCTGCACGCCGCGGTCGCACCGCACCCTCACACAGTCGCTCCTGCACGCCGCAAACCCAACCAAGGGAACGCACCCTCACTGACACGTGCTGTCGCATGTGAACAAACCAAACTCAGCCATCCTATCGCTGACACATAATTTTCGTTCATAGAGTATGTTTATCCAACCGCATGTTGGGGAGTATCCGTACGGCCCGTGCGGTGGTCTGTTGGGGAAGAAGAAGAGGTGAGGAAGAAGGAAAGAAGGGTTAGGAGACGTAGGATATTCATCCAACCGCCTGAAATGGTAGACTGACCCAAGTCAGGCGACTTGCATAACAAATAGTATGTTTTTACACAGCAAAAGATCCATAAAAACAACAACATAAAGAAAAACTATCACTGCTCGCGGAAAGAGACGGCCTCGTCGTCTTTGGCTGCCGGCGCGAACCAGCCGTCGCTGCCGACGTGTGTCTCCGCACCGTGGTTGTCCTCGGCCTCCAGCTACTCGTTCAAGCGGAGCGTGCGGGCGCTCTGCACGGACGAGAGCACAGCCCGGTTCAAGTCGAGGACGTCCGGTTCCGCCTGCAGGAGGGCCTCGATGGCAGCGGCATCCGCGCGCTCCGCGTCGAGTCGAGCCTCCGCCGCCCGGTTCAAGTCCAGGACTTCCGGTTCCGCCTGCAGGAGGGCGTCGATGAGAGCGGCATCCGCGCGCTCTGCGTCGAGTCGAGCCTCTGCCGCCCGGTTCATGTCCAGGACGTCCGGTTCCGCCTGCAGGAGGGCCTCGATGGCAGCGGCATCCGCGCGCTCCGCCTCAAGTTGAGCCTCCGCCGCCCGGTTCACATCCACGACATCCGGTTCCGCCTGCAGGAGAGCCTCGATGGCAGCGGCATGCGCGCGCTCCGTGTCGAGTTGAGCCTCTGCCTCCCGGTCCTCCTTTAGTATCGCCATGTTGAACCGCTGGTCCGCCTGCACCATGGGGGACTCGGACGCCCGCACGAAGTCGACGTCCATCGTCTCATACCCATCAGGGGCCTTCTGCGCCGCGACCTCCGCAGTGAACATTGGATCGGCTTCCTCCTCCTCGTAGCTTGGCTCCAGAGAACTCGGGGATTGGCCCGCCGCAAAGCGAGCTTGGGAACGGAGGTCTGTGGCGCCGACCGCCGCCGCGATTTCTGCGCGGCGCTCCGGCGTCAGCATCTTGTAGTAAGTGATCTTGCGGCGCACCATGGCTTTCCGGCGAACTAGGGGACGCTTGATGCGGGCTAGGGGATCGAAAGGTGGGGGAATGGGCTGGAGATTTGGTGTGGTTTTAGGGCAGTGGCTGGCGTAGGCCGAGCAGCGAAGGTTCTGGTGTGAATAGTGGTTCCGGTGACGACCGGTCAATCGGTTTTGACTGTACATCGCTCTTGTCGCGTTCGCGTTGCAGCCCGGCACGCTGGACCCTCCACGTCGCTCACCGAATGGAACACGCTTCGTCTTGCGTTTTCGCTCGCTTGTGGGACCGCAGTTGAGAGCAAACCGACGTCCCTCCCCCTCCCCCGCCCGCGTCATTTATTATACCACCACTCCCTCCGTTTTATGCGGAGTAAATAAAAACAGAGGGAGTATACTACGGATGAGGATCCCATGACGTGGCCGAACCCATTGAGTAACTGACATGCGGGGCCTAGCAAGCATGGGGTCCGCCAGTAAGTGACCGAAAGGGAGGGTAAGGCAGGGATACCTACGTCAGAGGATCCACTTCCACTATACTACTTTGACCAAATGTTAGAGTAATAATATATGACATGCAACTTACACAAATGTTAGAGTAATAATATATGACATGCAACTTACACAAAGCATACAGGGTCTAATGCGTTTTTCGAGGCTAACTTTGACCAAATGTTAGAGTAATAATATATGACATGCAACTTACACAAAGCATACGGTCAATTTCGTATCTGAAAGGAGTTTCCAATGATATAATTTTCACATTATACATCTCATGTACTCCCTCCGTCTAGGTGTGTAAGTCATCTTACGAAAACCAAATAATCCCAAAACACGTACTACCTCCGTCCGGATTTATTGGTCCCCATTGTGTTTCGTGCCAAATTTTGACCATAGATTAAACTAACAAAATGTTCACGCATGTCACCAAACATTATATTTTTGAAAACTATGTTCAAATACGAATCCAATGAGATAATTTTTCTTGACATGCATTAACATTTTGTTAGTTAAATCTTTAGTCAAAATTTGACACAAACTACAAAGGGGACCTATAAACCAGGACGGAGGTAGTAGGCGCGGTGCATTAACTTCTACCTCGTTTCTTGTTTTTGACATATCAACCAATAAGAGATGAGGGTGTGCATGCTTTTAATGACCTGAGACTATCAAACATGACATGCAGTGGTTAGTTCATTGCATGCAATACTATTAATTAGCAAATAAACATTAATGTCTCTCGTTTTCCCCTCCTCCTTGGTCACGGTGCACAGCCTAAGATGACTTACTCACCTATGTGAAAGGAGTACTATTAATCTTGTCAATAGTCAAATTGGAAACCATCTCGAGTACAAATCTAGGAGTACGTACGAATCTAACAATATTGATTGGGCGTTGTTGAATGTTGATACCTTTTTTATCATAGTAGAGATACTTTGACTACACATAAAACTTATATGTAAAGTAGAAAGGATAGGAGGGAGTATATTGTACGTTCAAAAACGAAACGAACATTGAATACCCTTTATATATGATTTGCGGATGCTATGATCACCGGTTCAAAATTTTGAATCCGCCTTAGGTATCACGTGCCCCCACTCGTTCCCTCTCGATTTCATCTCGGGGTCCGGAGATCTATTGAAAGAGGACTAGGGTGGGTACATGCGAATGATACTCGGCGGAATGTTCAAATGAGGCATGCGGGAGGATGGACTCGACTGGAGGGCGACATGATCGATGGAGAAGAGGGTTGGAGAGGAATGAGAAATAAGCAAACGCCACATGATTACACTTGAACGGCTCAAATAAACAATAAGTTGTCTCGCTTGGCCTACATAGTGAAAGGCCTAATGCGCAACGCGGAGCACTGACGCTCGAATATGGCCGGGAAAACAGGGAAACCGACATGTGGGGCACACCCGTCGGGACGACGTAGCGCAGACTAGTCCAATGGAGGAGCTGGCCCACGACCTCCTCGCCACCGACAACCGTTCATGTGGGTCGTTGGGGCCAACAACGGGGCGCAGCTCCAGCACCGCCTCTGGACACGGCGACCGCGGTGAGCGACACGCTCATATCATCGATAGACACGGTCGGTTTCAGTGTGTCGAGGGTGGCGTTAGTGCTGTGGCACGACCAACGGTATGTTTGGTTTGTGCCCAAGGTTGCCCCATCAAAGCATTGGGTAGCCAAAATTTTGGTTGAGGTATTGGTTGCCCATGAGTTGGCCGACATTGGCAAGAAAAATGAACTAGAGTTGGCTAGAGTTCATTGGCATGCCAAAGAAATGGCAACCATCCAAACAAAGACCAATCTTTGGGTCATGACCAAAATTTTGGTAAGGTGCACTTTGGCCACAATCCAAACACACCCCAACACCCGGCTCGTCGAGGATGCACGGGGCGCCGCGACGCGTCCGCGGAGTGGTGTAGCGCGGCCAACTGCATCCTCTGGACCTGAGACCATGCCGGGTCGTCTTGCTTTTTCAATGACATGCGGGGATCGCATTTGAGCAAAGGGCATCTCCAACGTTGCCACGACCGCAGCTGACTACCCTGGCACACCAAAGCCCTCGTCCCTCGCACCGTCGCACGATGCGTTCCTAGCCGGCGCCAGCTGCCCGCATTCATGTCTTCCGTTCGTATGTCGTCATTAAGAGGCTCGGTGCCCGAGGAACCAACTCCGGCGACTTAATGACGCACCCGGACGCTTGGCCTCACCGGAATGCGCTACTTAAAGCGGCAACGCCCAGCTAACCTCCACACCATAGCGCATCGTCCTCCTACCTGGCACCACATCCGCCATGACCGCAAGTGCGAACACTCTGCGGGAGAGCTTGTCTTCGGGGATGAAGCTCGAGGTCGCCGCCCTCGCTCAAGTCGCCTCTCGCGACGCAATAGCGGCGTAGCCGGACGCGGACGCGACCGCACAAGCGGTGGCCACGCTGGCGGCCGACGACGGGAGCACCGTCAGCCACGCGTCCTACTTGCCGCCGTCCAACGTCCGGCACCGCCGAGGTCGGGGACTCCTCCGAGGATGAGTAGGGCATGGGAGGCGGCAGGGCATGGTGTGCCAACTGGCCGGTCCGTATCCCGTGTTCTACTCTTCCTCGCCGGAGACCGCACCTTCACTTCACGGGTCTTGAACCCCGCCCCCGTACATAGAGATCGCAGATGGAGGACGTCGGTCGCCGCCGTAGAATAGGTTTAGGGTCGGGTTTCTTTTATTTTTCTGTCCTATAAAAGTTCGAAATGTAATGAAAATCTGCCATGTTTGCATTAATCTCGGCCGGTGTATATGAACTTTCACAATAATATACATATTGTAGGAGTACTAGCAAGATGCCCGTGCGTTGCACGGAAGATCAAGATCTTGTGGGAGAAAAGGATGAACAAGGGAAAGCCTTATCTGCAAATGTGGAGAGGAGTGCGGGTAAATTGTCATAGTTTCCTTCCTATCCGTTAGATATAGATCGGACGGCCTATATTACAGGATGACAGGCACACCATCATCACCAACCGAGACAAATCTAAAAACCCCAACTAAGCCAACCTCCCAGCATATCGCGCGGGGCCGCGCCGTTTTAGTCGGGATTACCGGATTACTAGTAGTAGTATCGATGGATCGCGCGAAGCAACATTTTTTTGAGGGGGCGAAGCACCTAGTTTAAAAGGAAAAAAGGCGGTACACTCACAGCACTCCTGTCGCGGTCGCATTGCACCCCACACACGTTCGGTCCTGCACACGGCTCACGCAAACGGAACGCGCTTCGGCTTGCCTCTTCACTGACACGTGGGACTGCACTTGGAGAAACCGACCATGCGCCAAACTCCCCCCGCCCACCGCGCGAAAATCCTCCCCCCCCCACACACAAAAATTCCCCCCAAATTCGATTCAACCGCCCTTCGGCCAAATATTCCCCAAACCCCCCTCCCCCCGTCCCCCCTCCACTCCATTCGCTCCGCCAAAGCCGCCCTCCCCGCCGCGCCGATACGTCGGCGCCGCGGTTCGTCGAGGGGACGCACGGCGATCCTCTCGCTCCCACAGTATGCTCTCGTAGACTGTGGTCCTCTAGCCACGTCGCCACCTCTGGCTACGTTCTTGTGGAGGCGCGCGGCGGTCAGCGCCGCCACCGCTGGCGACGTTCGTGTGGAGACGCACGGCGGTCAGCTTCTCCCACGGTACGCGCATTCTAGACTGAGGCCCCGTTCATGTCGGTGTAGCGCTGAATGTTAGCTGATAGACGCTGTTAATCTCACTGTTTGCCGAAGTAGTTTACTGTCAATATGCTCTGCTTAAGAAGCTTCCTTGCCCTGTTCTGCACTCAAGCTTCCTTGCCGAAGTAGTTTGCTGAGATGGCATGCCAAGGCCGATTAGTTGCTAAAATATCCTGCCATATATTTATTGTGACGTAGATTGCCATGGTCTAGTAGCCAATCTGTTAGGTGAAATAGCTCTACACCGTTTTATACTCGATCTTTGTTGCTGCGATGGCCTTCGATAGTTCGATGGCTGTGTGCTCGGCCTCATTGACTGCTGAAACAGCCTGCCATAATTTAGCACTCAAATCTGTTTGCTGAATTAGCTTTACATATATTTCGTTACTTAGATCTGCTCGTCCAAATATCTTGCCATAGCTTTAGACATCGACCTAGGTATTTTTTTCTGGACTTCATAAAAAAGCATATATGTTTTTCCTGTAATATCTAGTAGAAGAACTAATTTGTATGTCTAACAGATGGACAGGACTTGGATAACTTCTGCTCGAAGATTCTCCGCTGCATATGTCGAGGGGGTTGAAAACTTCATGAACTTTATCAGAGCTGAGTACGGTGGTCCGAAATCAGATGTGCTCTGCCCGTGTAGCAGTTGTATGAATTCAGTTACAAGACCCCAGTCAACTGTGCAAAATCATCTACACTTGTATGGGATGTCGGTCACATATACTAGGTGGGTTCATCATGGTGAAGCTGTGAACGTCAATGTTATTGACTACGTGGAAGCAGCAGATCACCATCTTGATCTGCCTGATGCTCAGGTGGAAGAGGAGGAGGAGGTGGTGGTGGCGGAGCCAGTGAGTTTGACCAACATTGAAACAATGCTACGAAATGCTCGTGCATTCCGTGAACTTTCACCTGCAGAAGAAAAACGGTGGGCCCGCATGTTGGAACAATGCAACGTTGCTGTCACCCCAGGAAATAAGCTGTCAGTATTCTCAGCTATGGTCACCTTTCTTCAGGTGAAGACATCTGAGCGGATGACCAACAAATCATTCGATGCGATGTTGGCTGCTTTCCGCAAATCTTTCCCAGATGCGTCTGAGCTGCCACACACCTACAGTAAAATGAAGAATTTCCTTCGTGCAGTTGGAATTGGATATGATATGATCCATGTTTGTAAGAATAATTGTGTTCTGTTCCGGAAGGATTATGCCAACTTAAGTGAATGCCCGAAATGCAAATCATCAAGATGGAAAGATGGCGATGCTGTGAAGAGGGTTCCTCATAATGTTCTGAGACATTTTCCAATTACACCAAGATTGCAGAGGTTGTTTCATGATGCTGAAACAAGAGAGGATGTACTGTGGCATTCTAGGAACCAGGAGTACAGAGATCAGAATGTAATGAGCCATCCATCTCATGGTAGTGAGTGGAAAAGCTTCAATGATAAACACAAAGAGTTTGCTGCTGACCCGAGAAACATTAGACTTGGCTTAGCTTCAGATGGATTTAACCCATTTGGCCACCAGAGCGCCACATATAGCATGTGGCCAGTGCTTGTTATCCCTTACAACATGCCTCCAAATGTCTGCACCAAAGAATCAAACTACATGATGGCCTTGCTCATCCCAGGTCCAAAAAGTCCTGGAAAGGATTTTGATTTGTTCATGGAGCCTCTTGTGGAGGAACTTCAACAGCTATGGAAGGGTGTTCTCACTCGAGACCTATATAGCAGCCCACCAGCTGATTTCTTTCTGCGTGCTGTTGTAATTTGGTGCATCCATGATTATCCGGCTTTGGGCACTATGTCAGGGCGAACGACACATGGTTACAATGCATGTGTTCGCTGTGACAGGAATCCGCTGTCATACGCAATACTTAGCAAGATCTGTTACATTGGACACCGCCGTTTCCTTGCCAAGGACAAGCCGCATCCTAGAAAATACCGAAGACATGTGTTCAATGCAAAGCATGAAAACCGTGATGCGCCAAAGAGGCTCACCGCCGATGAGTTGCAAGTGGAATTAGAGAAGGTCAGGCATATTACACCAGGAAACCATCCTGGTAATGGTAGCGGGAAAAGGAAGCGTGGCACGGTAGAAGAGAGATTATTGTTTACCCGCAGGTCCACTTTGTGGGACTTGGAGTATTGGAAAGATTTGGATCTGCGGCATAATCTTGATGTGATGCACATCGAGAAAAATATATGTGACAGCATTATCGGCACACTTCTTAACATTGAAGGCAAGACGAAAGATACCTTAAAATCTAGGATTGATTTGACACACCTGGGTATCAGAAAGGATTTGCAGGTGCAAGATGAAGGTAAACCACGGGATATGGCACCAGCTGTGTACGTCTTGGACAAGGTAAAAAGAAAAGAATTCTGCGAGGTCCTGTCACGTGTGAGATTCCCACATGGATTTGCTTCCAACCCTGAAAGGAGAGTCAGTGCAGATGGAAACAAGGTACAAGGGTTGAAAACTCATGACTGCCACGTCCTACTTCAAAGGGTTTTACCTGTTATCCTTAGAGGATTGGGCCGCCCTGACTTATACAGAGCAGTTGCAGAGTTGGGACAATTCTTCAGGGAACTCTGCAGTAGAAATATCAGGATAGATGCTTTGGAGCGTCTTAGAGACAAGATACCAACTATCCTATGCGACCTTGAGAAGATATATCCTCCAGCCTTCTTTGATGTGATGGTGCATTTGGCTGTTCATCTACCTGATGAGGCACTACTTAGAGGTCCAGTACAGTATGGCTGGATGTACCCTATTGAAAGGCGGCTAGGCACTTTCAAGGGCTATGTTAGGAACAGAGCTAGACCCGAGGGTTCCATTGCAGAGGCCTACATTGCTACAGAAGCGTTGACATTCTGCTCAAAATACATTGAAACAGCTGATCAGCTTAGCAAAGAGGTGGGTGAAGACAATCCCGGGCTCAATGTTTTCGATTATTCTGTTCGAGTTACAGGGAAGAGTCGACAAGAGGACAAACCTAAAGATTTGGACAAAATGGTTTGGTATGTGTTGAATAACTGTCCTGAGATACTACCTTATATCAAGTAAGTGCAGTACTGCAGCTTATACATCGTAATCTACTAAACTTGCAGCACATTCTTATATATTTAGATGTTTGACGCGATCACTATGTTGTGCAGCATCTACAAAGAGGAGTTACTGCCGCAAAATCCAAGAAACATTGACAAACTGGTTATGGCAGGATTTGCGAAATGGTTCAAGAACCATGTAAGCTTTTGAAGTGCACTGTCAGTTTTTTTAATATATTGAGTACATAAGATGATCAGCTTGTCTATTTTCTAACCATAGGTTAAGAAGATGCGGGAGGATGGGCAGGCAGTTGATGATGCCCTTTACTCACTAGCAATGGGTCCTGATACTCGGGTAAGACATTATGAATCTTGCGTTGTTGGAGATGTGCGCTACAACACCCTTGCACGAGACGAAGGCAGGAAGACACAAAACAGTGCCATCATGAGCACGGATACGTATGACAAAGAGACAACTGAAATGTATGCTAACATAACAGACATTGTTCAGTTGCAGTATATCTCCAGTTTCGAGGATCATCGGTGTGTGGTTCTGTTGTGCTGTCGTTGGTATAACCTGTTTTCCAGGATCGCAAAACCCAGAGCTGATGATTATTTCAAATCCATCAATGTCAAGGCGGCGTACCAGACCAACGAGCCTTTTATTTTGGCAAATCAAGCAACACAGATATTTTTCTTGGAAGACACATTTGCACGTAGCGATGACTGGAGAGTATTGCAAAGGTTTGAGCAGAGGAATTCGTTTAATGAAGTTGCACAACAAGATGATGCTTACACTGCTCCTGATGTACAAGATAACACAGATGTTCCTAATATCTTTGAGAACCATCACGTCAATGACGCCGGCGAAAAGATTGCCTGTCGTGCTGTGGACATACAAGAGTTGATCAAGAAGAAGCCAACGTTCGAGGACGTTGAGGACGAAGAAGAAGATGACACCGTGGGGAATTACGATTCAGACTGATACACATGGCGAAGATGTTGACGCTGCTGCTGCGGATGATGATTACATTGCTTTTGTCGTATTTGCCTGTCAGAAGACGTTTTTTATCTACTATGTGAAATTGTGTTTGCTATGACAACTGAAACCTGATGAACATGTTGTTTAGTATTTTGCTGTGAGAACATCACTTGTTATGTATGCTGATTTGTGTTTGGTGATTGTATGACAACTAAAACATGATGACATTGTTGTTTAGTTGTACTCATATTTGGCTGTGAAACTTGAATTTGATGACATAGTTTGCTGTTGGACTGCAATTTGCTCGACGTCTTCGAATGAGAACAAAGCTGACCCGACAGGGCCTCTGCTATTTATTTATTTATATGAGCAAAAGGGGATACCCCCTGATTTCCGTTAATAGAAATCATTAGATGTTCACAACACTACGCCCAGCCTGCTACACAGGTTTCATTCATTACTAGTTTCAGCAAAGTGCTCATGTCGTAGCCACTGAATACATCACGAGTGCTACATACACTGCAAATAAAGAGACAATCATCCTACAGAGCACATCGATTTTGCCCATTATCTTCACAAGCTCTTTCATCTCCTCATTGCTGTCAAGGCCGTTCAGCAGCTGTTGCTTGGCCATGATCAGAGGAACTGCATCTTTAACCTTCTGCTCTGCATCTTCCTCTTCTGTCGTTCCTTCAGTTACTTGTCCAACACCCCAACCTGCTGGTATTGGGATTCCTCGGCTAACCAAATAATCAGCGTAGTTGCATTCCCCCACATCAGCAACTTCCCAGAAATACAAATCACACGAATCTTCCCTTTTCTGCACGAATCAAATTGGAAGATCATCAACCAAACTATTAAAAAAATCAGCAACTGAAAGCAGCAGAACAACACTTAAACATATTATTACCCCATGATTCGGGCATTTGTAGAAGACTCGGCCAGGGTTGCGGATTGTGGTTGAGACGCGACGGATGACTCTACGCGATTTGCAGCAGTGGCACCACACCAACGGCAGCGAGTTGCGATGAGCAATCAGCTGCGGTGCGCGTGCCGGCGGGGGTGTGATGAGACCCACAGGCGATGGTACGGGTGGCGACTTGGCGCATATCTGGTTGTTGCCTGCTGAAGAGCAGGTGGACGAGCAGCCAGCGGACATGGTTGCTGCGGCCAGAGCTTCTGATGCTAGGCATAGTAAGTAGAGAAGAGGATAAGCGAATGTTGGATATGTCAGTTTCATTACTTGCAGAGTAGCATAGCACCATATATAGTCATAGTCTAGGTTTGGATTCGAACCAGCCACATGAGCACATCTCTTTTTTTCTAAAACTCGGCAACGTCTCTTTACTGGTACACTAGCTTGTTCTGTACGCCTTCCCAAGTCTTTGATTTTCTTTCCCTTTTTTTGCGAGGAAGGAAGGAGGACAAAATTGAGAGTTCCTGGGACTCGAACCCAAGACCTCTCGGTTGAAAACCAAGGGTGCTAGTGACTTATGTGGCGAACATTCCCTGTGAGGAGGACGGCAGACGAATGCATTTTCCTCGCAGTTTTCTTCCTATATATAAAAAAGTATGCTACTTGGTGTTCGCTTAGTCAACCAATGATTGTGCCAACCTTGACCCTTGGATTGACATTCAACGTCTGTCGCATTTCTTCAGTCTCTTCTTCCTCGAGCCACCAAAGCCAAACCAGCGCCAGCGGGGCCGCCTGCTCCTGCATCCACGACTGGCTGTGATCTTCCCCAGCTCCTGTTCATTCCCGTCCGAGGTGTCACCATCGTCCTCCGCCTTGGTTCGCTCACCGCGGCGCCGCCCTCCGGTGTTGTCAACATGGTCAACAACCGAGAGGAATAAGGAGATGACTGTACATAGTGAGGATGACAGTAGGGACCGAGCAGTGCGCACAGTAATTTTGTTTTTTCGGGACGGAGAAGCGTATCAACTGGGTTGTGCGGGACCCGTGGCCCGTCTAGCCCAGGCTCTTATTTCATATGTTTAGCACATGACCAGCCCAGTTTGTTTTTTTCCATTCTGAAAAATGGCTAGCCAGCTATTTTGTTTTTTGCAGAATAACCAACATAGGCCTACTTGCTTTTCTACGCCCTGCTGGGCCGGAGATCTTTCAAGACGAGGAGGGATGCATTTTGCCCAGAAAATGGGCTATAAGTAATAAGAAATGGGCTATAAGTAATAAGAAATGGGCTATAAGTAATAATAAATGGGCTATAAAATAAAAAACACAAGAAACGGGCAATTAGTTCCAAAATACTGTTTTCTTTCGGATTTTGATATTTTAAATTTCATTGTTCTTGTGCGGGTAAAATTTCATTGAATTTAAATTAAGGTATATTTAGATTTAAAATTAATTTGAGTCTGGCTAGAAATGTCGGGCTATATGCTGTTTGGGATAGATTTGGAGGCTGACTTGTGGGGTGTACTAGGTCTACATGTACTTTGGCTTTGTCAACTTAGTCCACAAACAATTCTAGCAGCAGTGACCGTTGGATGTTAATCCAACGGCCGTGCTTCTTCTTCAATATGAACGATTCTAGCTCCAGTGACCGTATGATGTCCATCCAATGGCCGTAGTGCTTCTTCAACCTCTGGTCTTCTTGCTCCAGCCGCCCAAGGCAGCGTCGGTTCTGCCCCATGCTCCTGCCTCCTGTGGCCGGCTGTGCTGCCGCGGAGGCCTCACCGCCCCCTACTATTCCCACTGCTGGCCAGGCCCTGTGGCGATGGCAGCCTCACACCGCAGCCGAACCAGTGAACCCTTGTACACCTCTCCGCGCGGGCTTCCACTGCCGCGTCTTCCCCGGCTCCGCGTCGTCCCCTTCCTAGGCCTCGCCGTCGTCCACTGCCGTGGTGCTCTCGGCGCGGCCTGGTCAACATGGTCAAGGAACGACTTCCATCGAACGTGGACTGTAGGTGGAGAGGCTGATAGCTGGGTCCACGGCCGCAGGAAGGAAGTGCCTCCTTATTACGCGGAAAATAATGATTCCTCCACCTGAAAGCTGGGACCCACCGGATGTGCCACTGTATTTCGTGAAAAAAAATGTTTCCTCCTGACTGCTGGGACCCACCAGCTACATCTTCGCATGCAAGGAAGTGCGTCTGGGCAAAAAAAAAACGATTCGCCCCCCTGACTACTGGGACCCACCAGCTACATTTCGCATGCAAGGAAGTGCGTCCGGGAAAAAACAAAACGATTCACCCCCCTGACAGCTGGGACCCACCAGCTACATCTTCGCTCGCAAGGAAGTGCGTCCGGGCAAAAAAATAACGATTCGCCCCCCTGACTATTGGGACCCACCAGCTACATCTTCGCACGCAAGGAAGTGCGTTCGGGAAAAAACCGATTCGCCCCCCTGACTGCTGGGACCCACCAGCTACATCTTCAGACGTAAGGAAGTGCCTGACAGTCGGGACCCACCTGGTCGAAGCGTATGTAGTGTTGTCATTCTGGTCGCGAACGTGTACGTACATATATACTCGTCGATGTAGAGGCGCATGTGTCATAGTAGAGGCACGCACGTAGCATGTGCACGTACGTACAGCGGCCAGGGTGCAAGAAAGAAAATACGGCCACGTATGTGTACATACAGGCGGGGTCCCGAACGCCTACTTGCGCATACGTACGGCCAGGGCTCGTGTACATGGCTGGGTCGGAACAGAGAAACAACGTCATCGTCGTGTTCATGGGGAGGCAACGGAATATGCCGTGTTCATGAGGAGGCAACAAAATGCGTCGTGTTCATCGGGAGGCAACAGAACGCGTGGGAGCCAACCGGCTGGGTCGGAACGGAATGTGTGGTCGTGTTCATCGGGAGGGCTTGGACGGAACAGGCGATGGAAACGAGGCCTGGCGTATCGCAGAATGGAGGAAACGGCCTTGTGTTCGACCGGCCACGTTCGAAACAGGATCCTGTTCATCGGGAGGGGTGTGGCATACCGCCAAACGGAGGAAACGGACCTCCTACGGTCGAAACAGGGGTCCTGTTCATCGGGAGGGGTGTGTCATACCGCAAAACGGACGAAATGGACTTGTGTTGGAGCGCTACGGTCGAAACAGGGGTCCTGTTCATCGAGAGGGGTGTGGCGTACCGCAAAATGGGACTCCACGGGATACTGTTCATCTCCACCGTCGACCTCCTCCAGCCTCGATGGGCTACTGTTCATCCATCGTCGACCTCCTCCAGCCTCCACCTGTGACTATTCATCCACGGGCTCCTGTTCATCTAGCCTCCACCGTGCGCTACTCCATCGGCTACTGTTCAACCACCCCTCTCCACGGGCTCCTGTTCAACCACCCCTCCACAGGCTACTGTTCATCCACCCCTCCACCATCTACTGTTCATCCAGCCCTCCACGGGGTCCTGTTCATCCAGCCCCAACCGGCTCAATCGATCGGGGTCCTGTTCATCCAGAGGCAACGCCAAGGGTCTTGTTCATGCACTCCCACCGCTCACTGTTCATCCAACCCCCCCCCCCCCCGCAACGCTCACTGTTCATCCAGAGAGGCAGCATCGATCGGCTTCAGTTAGCAGCAGTACCAAATGAATCGCTCGATCGGGTTCAGTTAGCAGCCATCGATTGATCGCTCGGGTTCAGTAACGCGTAGCCTGCAATGCAATCGCGTGGGTTCAGTTAGAGCCCAACGCCTCGCACACATGCGCGTACTTGTACAAGAGAAACATGCATCGCTCGGCCCCCGACCACCCACCGTAACCGGGAACTCCCCGAAATTTTCCTCGCCCTCGCTTCTACCACGGTTTTTTCCGTCATGGACGGCCCAAAGAATGTCATGCAGCTGCGTCTCCGACCCGCCCAGGACGAAAAGCCCATTTTCTGTCATGATTTTTTGTCATAGAAGTAGGAGCCCATCACATATATGATGATACCGGGTTTTGTCACAATTATCATCATAGAAGTGTCATATGTATGACAGAATTTTTTTTTGTTTGGCCCAAAATGTCACGGATGTGTCTTTTTTTGTAGTGTTCCATGATAATATCTACATTGTGTCCATGGGCACGATCACAAAGTTCAAGGTCGACTCCCACTTCTCCAATGCATGACTGTTCATTCACTGTACTATTAAAAATGATTTGCGTGTGAAAACCTACCTGGTGAATTACCATAGGAGTATGACCCATGAAAACCTTCGGGGTCACACAGATTAATAAAGGCATAGGTTCAACCCATTGGGGCATCTTAGAAACATATACCACAGGCTTCAAGAGTAAATATCACCAGCTCGAAAGCAGAGCATGGTTGGCCAAATCAGAGAATACAATTTACCAAAGGCATTATGTATCCGAGGAAAGGTTCACAAGGTTAATGAATATGAAGGACGCTATTAGATAAAATCCAGCAAAGGATCTGGTGGTCCACAAGAGATCTGATGTGAGCATCGATACTCAACCAGAAGAAGAAAGAATGCAAGGAGATTAGATTATAGAGACAACTGACTAATCCAAAGCTCAAATGTAAAGGAATTATGATTTCCAAATCAAGGGATCAGAAGCAAACTCTCTGATTAAGGAGGGATAAGTTGAGTAGGCTTAGGGGTACAATCGATTGCAATTTGATTGGTCGAGATCCGTCTCATGTTTAAAATGACGTATGAGCCAGAAGGATGAATTCTAGGACCTGATTGAGGATTGCGAACATTCACAACATATTGAATCAAGGGACTCAAAATGATAATGACAAAGGATACTAATGAATATTGCTAGTCATATGGAACGCAACCATAATGCAAGCAGCCAAGTATCTGCAGAGCAATAGCGGGTAGAGGATTACCGGAAGACCAGATAGTATTTCAATGTATCTTGTGAATCATATGAACAAGGGGGAAGAACAATTACTCAGTAAGTGTGAGGAAGTATCCGTAGGGGTATTCATGTGGCAAAGAACTGCAAGGCAGTAACCTCAAAGGATCCTCGAAACAACGGAGAGCAGTTTAGGGCATCTTGTAATAACAAGATCAATGTGATTGAACGTAAGATTTGCAATTGTGTGTAGTTATCCATAAGGATATAACAGTGGTAGGGAATTTGCACAGGCGGTGTCCACAAGTGTCTCGAGAAAACAACGAATAGCCTCTTCGGAACCTTCTGGTGAAGCAGTCAATCATCTGGAATGAAGGGGCTCTCCGACAGGAAGTGGTTACAAGAACCTAGAGTTAGAATTAGTAAAATTATTTAACCCGAATAGAAGAGAGATCAGAATACCAGAGTATAGACGAGGAATAAAAGATCCTAAAACCAACCAATGGCGACATGGGCCCGTAAGCCACACAACATGTTAGTAAAACTTTTTGCAATGACTAGACTCAACTTTGGCCAATCAGTTGGAAAGGGGGATTCCTACAGGAAGTCGGCTCTAATACCGACTTGTGACGCCCCTGATTCAATTGTATACTAATCATACACGCAAGCGTGTACGATCAAGATCAGGGACTCAACAGAGAGGCCATCACACCTGTCTAAATCCTAAGCGCAGGGGTCTTGGGCCCATTTCCCTTTGCACTCGTGCATGTTGCGAACGTGGCTGGTGAGCAGACCTAGCTCCCTTATACAAGCACACGCGTTCGAGTCCAACCGGGCGCGCGCCACTCAGTCGCTGACGTGTGAAGAGTTTCGGCTGATACTACGACGCCGAGTGTGATGGAAATATGCCCTAGAGGAAATAATAAAATGGTTATTATTATATTTCCTTAATCATGATAAAGGTTTATTATTCATGCTAGAATTGTATTGATCGGGCACTTAAATACACGTGTGGATGCATAAACAAATATCGTGTCCCTAGTGAGACTCTACTAGACTGGCTCGTTGATCAAAAGATGGTTAAGGTTTCCAAACCATAGACATGTGTTGTCATTTGATAACGGGATCACATCATTAGGAGAATGATGTGATGGACAAGACCCAACCGTTAGCATAGTATATGATTGTTTAGTTTATTGCTACTACTTTCTTAATGTCAAATACATGTTTCTTCGACCATGAGATCATGCAACTCCCGGACTCCGGAGGAATGCCTTGTGTGCCATCAAACGTCACAACATAACTGGGTGATCATAAAGGTGCTCCATAGGTATCTCCGAAGGTGTCTGTTGAGTTGGCATGGATCGAGACTGGGATTTGTCACTCCGTATGATGGAGAGGTATCTCTGGGCCCTCTCGGTAATGCAGCATCACAAGAATCTTGCAAGCAAAGTGACTAAGGAGTTAGTTACGAGATGATGTATTATGAAACGAGTAAAGAAACTTGCCGGTAATGAGATTGAACTAGGTACGGAGATACCGACGATCAAATCTCGGGCAAGTAACATACCGACGGACAAAGGGAATTGCGTATGTTGTCATAAAGGTTCAACCGATAAAGATCTTCATGGAATATGTAGGAA
Organism: Triticum aestivum; assembly: GCF_018294505.1. Classification (NCBI taxonomy): domain Eukaryota; kingdom Viridiplantae; phylum Streptophyta; class Magnoliopsida; order Poales; family Poaceae; genus Triticum; species Triticum aestivum. Next base: position 543,404,242 of record NC_057813.1, on the reverse strand, counting down.
CCAACATGGGAATCTAGGTCCACGCTCTTGGTTATTGATGGGAGAAGCGTCTCGGTAATGTCTACATCATTCTCGAACCCGTAGGGTCTGCACGCTTAATATTCATTGATGATATAGTATTATATGAGTTATTTATGTTGGTGACGGAATGTTGTTCGGAGTCATGGATGAGATCACGTACATGACAAGGAGCTCCAGAATGGTCCAGAGGTAAAGATTGATATATAGGATGATATGGTTGGGCCAAGGGGTAAGGCCCACAAGGCCTTAAAACAGTACACAAAGGGGTTTTTTGGAGGGCAGGGGCTAGACGCCAAGGTTCCTAGCGTCTACCCCCTGGGCCAGACGCCAGAGTCCTTGGCGTCTACATAAACACCGGGAACCATGGCGTTTGGTTCTGGAGTCCGAGAAGGACTCTTTCCTTGCGTGCCAAACCGACTTTGAGGAAGCTCTTTCTCCAAGAAATGACATCAGGGCTCAACATATAAATAGAGGGGCAGGGCTAGCACCTGGAATACATCACGATTCACCAAGTTGTGTGCCGGCAACCCCGCCCCTCTAGTTTATCCTCTATCATAGGTTCCGTTGTGCTTGGCGAAGCCCTGCGAAATTTGTTCTTGACCACCATCATCACCATGTCGTCGTGTTGCCGGAACTCATCTATTACTTCACCCCTCTTGCTGGATCAACAAAGCAAGGATGTCACTGAGCTGAACGTGTGCTGAACGCAGATATGTTGTATGTTTGGTACTTGATGAGGACGGATCGTGAAGGTGTACGACTACTTCAACCGCGTTGATAAATGCTTCCACTTAGCGATCTTCAAGGGTATGAAGATGCTCTCCCCCTCTCGTAGCTATGCATCTCCATGGATAGATCTTGCGTGTGCGTAGAATTTTTTTTGTTTCCCATGCAACGTTCCCCAATAGTGGCATCATGAGCCAGGTCTATGTGTAGATGATTTGCATGAGTAGAACACAAAGGAGTTGCGGGTGGTGATGTTCATACTGCTTACCACCAACATCTTATTTTGGTTTGGCGATATTGCGGGATGAAGCGGCATAGACCAACCTTACATGTCCACATACATGAGACCGGTTCCACCGACTGATGCAACTTTTTTTGCATAAGGTGACTGGCAGGTGTTTGTTTCTCTCACTTTAGTTGAATCAGATTTGACTACGGCCGGTCCTTGCAGAAGGTTAAAATAGCAAACTTGATAATAACCGTAGTGGTTTTGCGTAGGTAAGAACAGTTCTTGCTAGTTACCCATAGCAGCCGCGTAAAAATTGCAACAACAAAGTAGAAGAAGTCTAACTTGTTTTTGCAAGGTATGTTGTGATGTGATATGGTCAAGACGTGATGTGATATACATTGTTGTATGAGATGATCATGTTTTTTAATATCACAACCGACAGTAACCTGTGTGTCAATCAGTAAGCGCCATGTAATTACTTTACTTTATTGCTATGCATTAGCAATAGTTGGCAAGACGACCCCGATGCAATGATGGAGATCAAGGTGTCGCGCCACTGACGATGGAGGTCATGACGTTGCTTTGGAGATGGAGATCAAAAGCACAAGATGATGATGGTGATATCGTGTCACATATTTTGATTGCATGTGATGTTTATCCTTTAAGCATCTTATTTTGCTTAGAACGATGGTATCATTATAAGATGATCCCTTCACTTAATTTCAAGATAAAAGTGTTCTCCCTGAGTATGCACCGTTGCTAAAGTTCATCGTTTTGAAGCACCTCGTGATGATCAGATGTGATAGACTATATGTTCACATACACCGGGTATAAGCCAGTTTTGCACAAGCAAAATACTTGGGTTAAACTTGATGAGCCTAGCATGTACATACATGGTCTCTGAACACTGGAGACTGAAAGGTCGAACATGAGTCATATAGTAGATATGATCAACATGAAGATGTTCACCATTGAAGACTACTCCATCCACGTGATGATCGGACATGGTTTAGTTGATATGGATCATGTGTCACTTAGAAAACTTGAGGGATGTTGATTTAAGTGGGAGTTCATTAGTAATTTGATTATTTGAACTAAAAGTTATCATGAACATAGTCAAAATGTCTTTGCAAATTATGTTGTAGATCAATAGCTCGCGATGTGGCTCCCCTATTTTTTTGATACGTTCCTAGAGAAAGCTAAGTTGAAAGAGGATGGTAGCAATAATGTGGACTAGCTCCGTGATCTAAGGATTATCCTCATTGCTACACAGAAGAATTATGTCCTTGATGCACCTCTAGGTGACATACCTACTGCAGGAGCTGATGCAGAAGTTATGAACGTTTGCCAAGCTCGATCTGATGACTACTTGATAGTTTAGTGCGCCATGCTTTATAGCTTAGAATCAGGGCTCCAAAGACGTTTTGAACGCCCTGGAACATATGAGATGTTCCAAGAGCTGAAATTGATATTTCAGGATCATGCCCGTGTTGAGAGGTATGATACCTCTAACAAGTACTTTGCCTACAAGATGGAGGAGAATAGCTCAGCCAGTGAGCTTGGGCTCAAAATGTCTGGGGTACTACAATCGCTTGAATTAAGTGGGAGTTAATCTTCCAGATAAGATAGTGATTGACAGAGTTCTCCAGTCACTATCACTAATCTACTAGAGCTTCGTGATGAACTATAATATGAAAGGGATGATGAAAATGATTCCCAAGCTCTTCGCGATGCTGAAATTGGTAGAGGTAGAAATCAAGAAAGAGTATCAAGTGTTGATGATTAACAAGACCACCAGTTTTAAGAAAGGGCAAGGGAAAGAAAGGGAACTTCAAAAAGGACAGCAAGGAATTTGCCGCTCCTGTGAAGAAGCCCAAAGCTGGATCCAAGTCGGAGACTGAGTTCTTCTACTGCAAGGGTAATGGTCACTGGAAGCGGAACTGCCCAAATATTTGGCAGATAATAAGGATGGCAAAGTGAACAAAGGTATATTTGATATACATGTTATTGATGTGTTCCTTACTAGTGCTCGTAGTAGTGCCTGGGTATTTGATACTGATTCGGTTGCTCATATTTGTAACTCGAAACAGGAGTTGAAGAATAAATGGAGACTAGTTAAGGGCGAGGTGACAATGTGTGTTGGAAGTGTTTCCAAGATTGATATGATCAACATCGCACACTCCCTCTACCTTCGGGATTAGTGTTGAGCCTAAATAAATATTATTTGGTGTTTGTGTTGAGCATGAACATGATTAGATCATGTTTATTGCAATACATTTATTTATGTAAGTTAGAGAATAATTGTTGTTCTATTTACATGAATAAAACCTTCTATGGTCATACACCCAATGTAAATGGTTTATTGAATCTTGATCGTAGTGACACAAATATTCATAATATTGATGCCAAAAGATGGAAATTTGATAATGATAGTGCAACATACTTGTGGCACTGCCGTTTCGGTCATATTGGTGTAAAGCGCATGAAGATACTCCATGCGGATGGACTTTTGGAATCACTTGATTCTTAATCATTTGATACTTGCGAACCATGCCTCATGGACAAGATGACTAAAACTCCGTTATCCGGAACAATGGAGAGAGCTAATGACTTATTGGAAGTAATACATACCGATCTATGTGTTCCGATGAGTGTTGAAGCATGCGGTGGGTAATGTTATTTTCTCACCTTCACAGATGATTCGAGTGGGTATGGGTATATCTACTTGATGAAACACAAGTCTGAACTATTTGAAAAGTTCAAAGAATTTCAGAGTGAAGTGGAGAATCATCGGAACAAGAAAATACAGTTTCTATGATCTGATCGAGAGGCGAATATTTGAGTTATGAGTTTGGCCTTCATTTAAAACAATGTGGAATAGTTTCAAAACTCACGCCACCTAGAACACCACATCGTAATGGTGTGTATGTACGTCGTTACCGTACTTTATTAGATATGGTGCACTCTATGATGTCTTTTACCAATTTGCCACTATGGTTTTGGGGTTATGCGTTAGAGACAGCCGCATTCATGTTAAATAGGGCACCATCTAAATCCGTTTAGATGACACCATATGAACTGTGGTTTGGCAAGAAACCTAAGATGTTGTTTCTTAAAGTTTGGGGATGCGACGCTTATGTCAAAATGCTTCAGCCTGATAAGCTCGTAACCCAAAGCGGAGAAATGCGTCTTCATAGGATATCCAAAATAAACTATTGTATATACTTCTACCACAGATCTGAAGGCAAAATCTTCGTTGCTAAGAATGGTTCCTTTCTAGAGAAAGAGTTTCTCTCGAAAGAAGTGAGTGGGAGGAAAGTAGAACTTGATGAGGTAGTTGTACCTTCTCTCGAATTGGAAAGCAGTACATTAGAGAAAGTCATTCCCGTGATGCCTACACCAACCAAAGAGGAAGCAAACGATGATGATCATGAAACTTCAGATCATGTTACTATTAAACCTCGTAGGTCGACTAGAACACGTTCTGCACCAGAGTGGTACGACAATCCTGTCCTGGAAGTCATGTTGTTGGACAACAGCGAACCTACGAACTATGAAGAAACTGTGATGAGTCCAGATTCCGAAAAATGGCTTGAGGCCACGAAATCTAGGATATGGTCCATGTATGAGAACAAAGTGTGGAATTTTGTGCATTTGCCCGATGATCGGCAAGCCATTAAGAATAAATGGATCTTTAAGAGGAAGACGAACACTAAAGGTAATATCACTGTCTAAAAAGCTGACATGTTACAAAAGGTTTTCAACAAGTTCAAGGGGTTAACCACGATGATGCTTTTCTCACCCGTAGCGATGCTTAAGTCTGTTCGAATCATGTTTGCAACTGCTGCATTTTATGATAATGAAATCTGGCAAATGGACATCAAAACTGCATTCCTTAACAGGTTTCTTAAGGAAGAGTTGTATATGATGCAACCGGAAGTTTTTTGTCGATCCTAAAGGTGCTAACAAAGTGTGCAAGCTCCAGCGATCCATCTATGGACTGGTGCAAGCATCTCGGAGTTGGAATAAATGCTTTGATGAGGTGATCAAAGCATTTTAGTTTTATATAGACTTATGGTGAAGCCTGTATTTATAGCAAAGTGAGTGGGAGCTCTGTAGAATTTCTAATATTATAAGTGGATGACATATTGCTGATTGGAAACGATATAGAATTTCTGGATAGCATAAAAGGATACTTGAATAAGAATTTTTCAATGAAAGACCTTGGTGAAGTTGGTTATATATTGGGCATCAATATCTATAGAGATAGATCAAGACGATTGATAAGACTTTCAATGAGTACATACCTTTACAAGATTTTGAAGGAGTTCAAAATGGATCATCAAAGAAGGAGTTCATGCCTGTATTGTAAGGTGTGAAGTTGAGTAAGACTCAAAGCTCGACCACGACAGAAGAAAGAGAAAAGGATGAAGGTCGTCCCCTTTGCCTTAGCCATAGGCTGTGTATGATATGCCATGCTGTGTAGCACACCGGATGTGTGCCTTGCCATGTGTCTGGCAAAGGGGATACAAGAGTGATCCAGGAGAGGATCACTAGACAACGGTCAAAATCATCCTTAGTAACTAGAGGACTAAGGAAATGTTTCTCGGTTATGGAGGTGATAAAGAGTTCGTCGTAAAGGGTTACGTCGATGCAAGCTTTGGCATCAACCCTAATAACTCTGAGTAGCAAACCGGACACGTATAATGGAGCAGTCATTTGGAATAGCTCCAAGTGAAGCGTGATAACGGCATCTACAGTATGACATAAGGGTTTGCAAAGTACACACGGATCTGAATGTTGCAGAGCCATTGACTAAAAACCGCTCTCACAAGCAAAACATGATCACACCTTAGAACTCTTTGGGTGTTAATCACATGGTGATGAGAACTAGATTATTGACTCTAGTGAACTCTTTGGGTGTTAATCACATGATGATGTGAACTAGATTATTGACTCTAGAGCAAGTAGGGGACTAATGGAAATCCGCCCTAGAGGAAATAATAAAATGGTTGTTATTATATTTCCTTAATAATGATAAAGGTTTTTTATTCATGTTAGAATTGTATTGACCGGAAACTTAAATACATGTGTGGAATCATAAACAAATAGCATGTCCCTAATGAGCCTCTACTAGACTAGCTCATTGATCAAAAGATGGTTAAGGTTTCCTAACCATAGACATGTGTTGTCATTTGATAACGGGATCACATCATTAGGAGAATGATGTGATGGACAAGACCCAACTGTTATCATATCATATGATCATTCAGTTTATTTCTACTGCTTTCTTAATGTCAAATACATGTTTCTTCGACCATGAGATCATGCAACTCCCGGACTCCGGAGGAATGTCTTTGTGTGCCATCAAACATCACAACATAACTGGGTGATCATAAAGGTGCTCTACAGGTTTCTCCGAAGGTGTTTGTTGAGTTCGCATGGATCGAGACTGGGATTTGTCACTCTGTATGACAGAGAGGTATCTCTGGACCTTCTCAATAATACAACATCACAAGAAGCTTGCAAGCAAAGTGACTAAGGAGTTAGTTAAGGGATGATGTATTACAGAACGAGTAAAGAGAATTTTCGGTAACGAGATTGAACTAGGTATGGAGATACCGACGATAGACTCGGGCAAGTAACATACCGATGGACAAAGCAAACTACGTATGTTGCCATAAAGGTTTGGCCGATAAAGATCTTTTGTCAGGACCCCGATCCTGAGTCACACCGATCTAGCATGTAACACATCATATCACTTTGCGGCCTCACGCATGGTATTCCCACGGGTGCCACCTTACCTGCCCTAGGACCGTTTGCGCCTTTTGGCTCACGTATATGATAGTGTCGCTAGCATCCATATGACAAAGAACCCGGGATGACATGACTAGTCGTGGACCCAAAGTGGCGCTATCTTAGAGGGACATGCATACATGACCCAACAACGAACGTGTCGATCAACAACATATGCACCCAAGTCGTAGCAAGCTACAAGGACTTAAAGGAACAATGTGTGACATTTCCCCGAAGGGACGGACACATGAACGAAGAAGGACACATGCAAGCCAGCCTAAGTGTTCCGGAGCAGTAGTAAGCTACCATGGCTCAGTGGAAGCACTAGGAGATATTTCCCGGTAAGAGAGGCTACCAAGGATGAACAACTAGGTTGTCAGATCCCACACATACCAAGCATTTCAAATCATACACACAATATGCTTGATATGTGCAAATACAACATGGCATCACAACATAACTCTATGACTCAAAGTATTTATTCAATAGGCTCCAAGGAGCGAGATATTACAAACATGGGTCTCATGACCCAACATTCAGAGCATACAAGTCAAAGCACATGCGGAAGCTTAACATGTCTGAGTATAGACATCTACAAATGAAAAAGGCTGAGAAGCCTGACTATCTACCAGATCCTGCCGAGGGCACAAGATCGTAGCTGAGGTAGCAAGCTAAACGTCGAAGTCCAAGCAGAACTACTTGCGAGACTGAAGTCTCTCTGCAAAAACATAAATTAAGCAAACGTGAGTACAAATGTACCCAGCAAGACTTACATCAGAATAACTACATATGCATCATTATCAACAAAGGGGGTGGTGGAGTTTAACTGCAACAAGCCAGCTCTGACTCGGTGGCTACCCTGAACTACGACTGCAAGTAACTCTTTTGAGGTGGCACACACGAGTCCACATATTCACCATATCAATACACCACTATGGATCCGCTCCCGTTTCCCTACGAGAACGCCATCCATAGCACTCACGCTTATCTTGCGTATTTTAGAGTATCCACTTTCACTTGTCTATGAACTGTATAGGCAACCCTGAGGTCCTTTACCGCGGACGCGGCTATTCGAATAGATGATGTTAACCCTGCAGGGGTGTACGTCTTCACACATGTTTCCACCACTTAGCGTCTGCACATGACATGTGCTCGGCAGACTTCAAGAAAAAGCCGACGTGGGTGTAGACCACGACCTGACTAACCACACAAGTCTCTAGTCCAGGTTTATCGCCTACTCAGGTTCCATCCGCAGGGAGTCCGACCGAGGTTTTCACATACGGCCCCGAACGATGTGTACAGGGTTCCGCGACACCAAACGGGTGCCCGACATACCCGGCCACGTGCCTACCGCATCACAGCCCACCCCTCGGGTCAGTGCTGCGCATGACCTCCAGCAACTACAAACACCAGAAACTACTTGCAACTCCTGGACAGAGGACAGGGAGGTTAATAAGTCAAGCGGGGTCATATTTCAGGGCCCAACGGGTGGTAGTATCTGTTTCATGGATCACAAACACAGAACTCAGTTCCTAAGGACGGCTTCAATGAGACAACCCACCATGTAATCATACATGGCCTCTCACCGCTACTATCGGGGATATACCCTGCGGTGTGACCCGGACGGAGTTATAACCCGGCTGGGACTTGGTAAACCGGCAGGTGATAAACCGGCTGACAGTTAAGACATGTGGCTAAGACAGACGGTAAACCGGCAGGTGATAAACCGACTGCCAGTTAAGAGATGTGGCTAAGACAGACGGTAAACTGGCAGACAATCATAACCCGGCATACAGTCATAACGCAGCAGACAATCATAACCCGGCAGACAGTCATAAACCGGCGGATGTTAAGTCAGCTGATAACCCGGCAGATGTTAAGTCAGATGATAACCCAGCGGATGATAACCCGGCAGCCGTTAAGTCGCCAGGGGTTAATAAGTCTGAGACGTTAAGAAGCCCAAGATGTTAAGAAACCCATGAAGAGAAGTCAGGATAGTTTAAGTCTTAGTCCGAGATGGACTCTACATGTAACCCGCCCCTTCAACTTATATAAGGAGGGGCAGGGCACCCCAAGAGGGAGGAGAACAATCTCAAGGGTTAGACATAACTGGGAGAGCCGGTTTACGGCGACTCCCTCATGATGATAATGAGACCTAGCCACAAACAACATGTAGGGTTGTTACCGGATGATGTTTCCCAGGGCCCGAAGCTGTCTAAACCCTTGTGTTGTGTTGTGTTTCTCAATTCCGCTCAACCCCTCTCAAGCTACCACATAGATGCGTTGGCATCACGACTAAGTCCTCACACTAGGATATATGCCGTGACAATTCCATGACAGTTGGCGCCCACCGTGGGGCCTGCGCACGGTGGTGTTAAGTTCTTGGAGGGATCCTTCATAGGGTTTTGAGAAGTTCGTAATTTTTAGATGAAAAGAGCTAGATTGCATCTATGTGCACCGTCAAATGTAGCCATGCGATCTGTCATGGCCAGATCACTTTCGGTTGCATCATCGCTAGAAGCCAAGTGCAAATGGGATTTCATCAGTACGGATCAAGATCATCAAATTAATGTTGTTTTTGTCTGATTCGCCGAGTCGCTGCCGCCACGTACAGGAGTTGCCGAGACCATTACCTGAAGCCGGATTGGTTTTGTCTTTTGTCAAATCTAGTTGCTATATGCATACAAGGAATCTACCAGGAAGTTAACTCAAGAATTAAAGAAAGGAAAAAGGTGCTACATAGGGTTAGCATGTGAAGACTAGGGAAGAAGTGACCCGCCGTGCCTGTCCCATTTCTAAACCGCCCGCGCCGTAAGTTGCCGCCCAATATCTCTGTTGTGGCCCGCCTCCGACTGTACCTCTGCGTGTTCTCCTGAATCGCCATTTCTACCATGAGAATCGCCTCCGCCCCGCATCATCAACAAGCTACCAAGTCAACGACCACCTTCGGTTTGACCCCGTATTGGGATGCCCCTATTGGTTCGACGCTGAATTGAGCCACCCGCTACGGTGTCGTTGCGCCGTCTCTCCTCGCCAGAGAAAGCCTGGAGGCGCCCGCTTCTGAACCTTCGCAAGAGCCGCTCCTCGCCATGGTCGTGGCAGCTCCGCTTCAACCCGCTGCTGGCTCTTCGAGTCGCCTTTCTTCACCTCCGGTTTATCATCACTGCACCTCTGAACCGCCGAGTCCGTGACCCACTGACCTCAATTCTCCTAAGCTGACTCGCTGCTGCTCCTACCGCCACCACCGAGGCCCTACCTGCACGTGCCCCTAGGGTGGCAGGATTGAGTCGCTCGGCCAGCTCGGCCTTGCCTTTAAGACGCCAAGCACTCACTGGGTCGCCTCCAGCCGTGGCTGGCCATGAGCCGCCCTGCTTCTCCGCCCGCGTATCAAGGCCACCACTAACTCACCCCGAGCCTCCTTGAATCACCATGACCCACTGATCTGATTCGAGTCGCCGTCTCCGAAGTCGCCTCGTTGCTAGGAAAGACAATGAGCCGGCCACGATTCTAAGTCACCATGACTCGGAAGGGGATACGGCGACGATGTGGTTTCCTTTCGCCGACGTGCCTCGCTCCTATGACTCGCTCCGCCTCCGGTTTCCAATCCGTCAGCCGTCTCCACTCCGGTCTGGTTTACTACTGGATTGAGAGCCGCCCGCACCTGGACTCTGTCTCGCGTTGACCAAACCCCTCTATCGTGAAGGCCACAACCCACCCGTTCCAGTTGTTGTGGGCACCTCCACTTTCACCGGCTGAGCCGTATTCCAGTTTCACCACCGCGCAGGATCAAAGGCCGTGCGCTGTTTGATCCGTCTCCGTCGAGCCGTCCCTTCAAGCCACCCCTTCTAGGTGTTGTCTTGGGCTATCGTGGACGCGTCGAGCCACCGTTCGACTCCTCCGCGGCTTTGAGTCGCCCCGGTTTCCACAACCGTTCATTTCTACCGTTGAGCCGCCGGTCTACGATACCATGGCCTGCGGTTCCATGGCAAACCGTCGACGCATGAGTCGCTGACCCCGACCGGCTTCCCTTTGCGCAAGACCCCGCATCTCGGGGCGCTAGCCAGATCAACACCCATGCCTTGAGACGATGGCCTCGACCCGCTACTCCTGTCGTGGCTCTCGTCTTCGAGTCATCTTAAACCGCCGCAGCTGCTGCCTCTGCCGCGACTAGCTCCGGCCCCGCGGGTTCTCGCCGCTCGCTCTGCCAGAGAAGGAGCCCTGTTTCCTCTGTGCTCGCTCTGGATGAAAAGGGGGGGTCAAGGAAGCTATAAAAATTCAGATCACTTGGAAAACAAGTGACTTACATAACTGGCTCGACGTCCCAGGAAAGGATCAGGTGCTATCCACCTTATTTATTTTTTCAATGTACTTTAAATTCCTCCAAGAACAATTATCCTCCCTTTAAATATTTTTGTTCCATGTTGATGGCAGAGACAACAAGATCATCTGTCATCCAGGTACATTGGGACAATTATACAATGTCGATAAGCACTTACACTGCCACCCTTGCAGTCTGGTCTACATCAACACACCGGGCTGCACCTGTCTGCATGAGTTGTTTCTTGAGTATGAGCACGTCACTGCTTGGGTAGCCTGGTTTTCTTCCAACAAATTGGAGGCAAATTATCATCAACTGCCGTCTGCGCTGGATGGCTCAATGGACATGCACACAAGTCGCCGCCACTATAGTTTGGTTATCTTCAAACAGCCAGTTGGAAGGAACCATTGGCCGAGTTGCTGACACAGCTCATACAGGATCATTTATAACCCGTCGCAGTCACCTCAACCTTCTGTGGATTCACATCGCGCTATCAACACCAAGGATATACACCTTCTGCTATGGTCAAAAACGGAGAATCTCAAGACAACTCCTCGAGTCATCTTAAGACTCGGGGGCTACAATGACATGATTCGGCAGAATTGGCCGGTTTAAGTGAATTCAAGAAACCCGGGTCAGTGGGGGGAAAATGACCCGGCCCCGGAGGCTACTGCCTTATTGGCGAATATTTAAAGGCCGTCAGAAAATTTCCGGCTTAAAAAGAAGGATTCTGGTTCAAAATCCGGTTCAAGGTAAACCTGTCTCCCACAAAACTTTGAAGCTCTCAATATCTGGTTCGAAATGCCGGTTAAAAAGAATTCATCTCTCGCAAGTTTGAGTTCTCAGGAAAAATTACAGGGACCAAAGAGAGTTTGTTGCACAACACAACTCAAACATAGGCACCTGACAAGCACAGCTCGGAAATATATCACTTCGGGGCTTCTGGTTTATTGAGCTAAGCTATGATTACCCTTTGATCTGGCTTATATTCCATGTTTACAAAAACACTTGGGGGCTTACTACCCAGGTTAAAGGGACCAAAGAGAGTCTGTTGCAAAAGCACAATTCAAACATAGGCACCCATTGAGCACAACTCAAAATATTGCTCGGGGGCTCTTTGCTTCTACAAGAACAAAGAGTCTATAACCTTGTAATAGGCTATAAAAGCCAGGCTTGGAAGCTAGGTGTATTCACCTAAAACCCCGGGTTATCCTGCCTTTTTAAGTAAGCCACTCCGCCCAGGTAATCCTGGTATGACCTGTCGAACGTTTGACAAGTCAATCTTATAAAGACCCTGAACTTGTCATAGTTAAAATGGTGATTGGTTAATGTGAGGTCCATCTTATAAGGCTTTGTAAAATGGTTTAACTCAGTGGCCTGGCAGCCCATGAAAAGCCTCATCTTTTTGCATGTTTTCTTATCAATGTTTCCTTTGGAGGTTTATTTTGATGAGGTTTATATTAATCCGGTATTTGTTGAACCGGTCTGGCTTTTGACTATAAGTGGCCAGTACAAAATTACAAGATAACTGGTGTCTATTGACCCGGCTTGGCTTTCGACTATAAGTTGTCAGCACACGATCATCTATAATCCGGTGTTTATTGACCAGATCTGGCTTTCGACTATAAGTCGTCAGTATGAGATAAGATAACATCCGGTGTTTATTAACCCGGCCTGACTTTCGACTATAAGTCGCCAGTATATATTTGGATTGCGCCATTGAAATTATGCGCTTATAAATCATTGGGTTATATTATTCAAATCTTTAATAGCCAACATGGCTGGATTTTTATTATGGTTATTAATAACCAGTATTATGATTGAGGTTTTCAAAGTCGCTTTTAGCGCAATGGCTATTATTTCATCAATGGATATGATTTATTCTACAATGGAAGGAATAGTCCCGAGTTGTTGCAGGCTTACGACCTGGCACTTGGGGGCTACGTTATTCAAGTTGAGATCACATCAAATATACATGTCCCATGTCACTACCAGCATGCACCATGGCACTTGGGGGCTAATGCAGAGTCATTTTTTGCTCACCTTATGGAAGACCCGACTCATCACATCGTAATGAGCTGGCCCTTGGGGGCTACCAATTGCTCCTGTCAAAAATTCAAGGTATACAAGCTTTAATCCATTATATTGAAGGGTTTATTACTCAGTTTGTAGAGGACAAAATTCTTAACCTTGTGGACGTGGGTTCAAGCCCCATGGTGGGGTCATATCATATGATGTTATTTTCAATGAAGTTTATATATAAGGTCCCAACTCAGTATTATCTTGCTGAGTCGGCCCTTGGAGGCTAAATGTTGCTGTTAAAGTCTACATGATAATATTTTCAAAGTCCCTGTTCATTATTTGTGTAATGACCCGGCCCTTGGGGGTTACACTCGTTGAAGTTTTTAGGAGCATCAGGCAATTACAAGTCCCAGGTTGCTGCAAGCATAATAACCCAGCACTTGGGGGCTACATATGTGGAATACTTAGTTCTGACTAGTGATTGAGATGAACTACCTTTACCAAATCATGTTCACACACTTAGCTCACACCCAGTAGAACATGTTCATCACTGTTCCAATTCATCCCTGATGAATCAGATCTGACACAACTCTAAGCATGGCAGGCATGACAAACAAGCATGAATCAGTAGGCACATTAGGGCTCAAACAACTCCTACTCATGCTAGTGGGTTTCATCTATTTACTATGGTAATGACAGGTCATGCAGAGGAAAGGGGTTCAACTACCGCAGCATGTAACAGTTGAATCATTGTTGTCCTAATGTGGTAAAAGAGAGCAGGAGCAAGAGAGTGGGATTGTATCGAAATGAACAAGGGGGTTTTTCTTGCCTGGCATGTCTGAAGATAGTATAGCTTTTCATTGGTGTCATCGAACTCATCGTCAAAACCGCGTCTATCGAGAGGGGGCAATTACCGGCAACGGAGAAGGAAACACAATCAATGCAATGCACAATATGATGCATGATCATGACATGGCAATATGCTATGGATTGAGCTAATGCAACTAAAACAGAAGGGTTTGGGTCATTTTGAACCAAAGGTTCAATCCCAAACTCAACTTATGAATTTAAATAGGGAATTATCATGTTTTGATCTAAACAGCAACGTTAAGTTGTTTAAACATGCATGAAACCAGTACAGATGGATAGATTGGATTTTTCTGATCATTTTTCATATATAAATTATTTCATTCTGAGGTACGGTTGAATTACTATGAATTTTAGAAGTTTAGACTATTTTCTGGAATCTTCTGTTTTAAATTTAATCCAGAAAATGACTTACTGCGTCAGCCTGACGTCTATGTGACGGCAGCAGGTCAACTGACCCGGTCCAAGTCAAACCTGACCAGTGGGGCCCACTGGTTAGTGACCTATCTAACTAACAGCGTTAATTAGCACTAACTAAAACCCTCATCTAGGATTAGTCTGGGGCTGGCCCCACATGTGAGTATCCTAACTAATTAATAGAGACTATTAGTGCTAATTAAATCCTAACTAAAATGTCAGTGGGGCATGGGCCCACATGTCAGTGGCACAGGGAAGGTCAAACCGGGGTCAAACCTTGGGTCAGCGGGGTCAAACCCACCGATGTTGAGTCGCCGGCGAGGCCGAGACGGCGGAGGGGCTCGAATTTTACCCACGGTTGACCAAATCGACCGCGGTTCGGTCCTACGAGTAGCTGGGGCTCGTGCGCAGCTGATAGGGCAAAGGGAGGAGCTGGGGTGGAGTGAGCTCGCCAGAGTTGAGCTCGTGGCGGCGACCGGAGTTCGGGAAAGCTCGGGTTCGACGTTAGGGAGCACGACACGGCTAGCAGAGTGGTGCGCTCGACTCCTGGGAGCATGCTGAATACAGTGACGCGCTTGGACGCGTGTGGCAGCAGCTGTGGCCGCGGCGACGACATGGGCGGAGGCGGAGTGCTTTCGGGCTCGAAGAGAACGGTGACTACATGGCGCAAACGAGCAAGAGGGGTGGGGGTCAAAGGAGAACCTCATGAAGAGTGCAGCGGTGGCCTCAGCGAGCTATGGAAAGCAACGGAGCGGGCGCACGGTCGCCGGCAATCTCGTCTAGGGCTTCCGGCGTTGCTTGGCTCGGTG
Organism: Triticum aestivum; assembly: GCF_018294505.1. Taxonomy (NCBI): domain Eukaryota; kingdom Viridiplantae; phylum Streptophyta; class Magnoliopsida; order Poales; family Poaceae; genus Triticum; species Triticum aestivum. Next base: position 543,389,037 of record NC_057813.1, on the reverse strand, counting down.
CAGAGGACAAGGACGTCGAGGCAGAGCTCCCGTGCACGACAGAGGGGCGAGGGGAAGGCGGTGGCTGCGACAACGGCGAGCGACAGCAACGACTGTGCTCGGATGATGCGGGGAGAGGACCAGAGGAGAGGATGGGGATGAGAGAGTGAGCAAAGGGGTTCCAGGGGGTGCGTGGCGGTGTTGGAGACGTCTAGGGCATCGAGGATGCAGACAAGGAGGGTGGAGGTGGCCGCACGGCGGTGCGCGCGCATCGGGCACGCGCCCGGCCTCCTGGCAGGGAGGAAGACGACAGGAAGGGGGCCAGGTGGGCTGGGCTACACAGTGTTGGGCCGGCTGGGGGTGCCAGGTAAGCCAGGTAACTTTCTCTCTCTTTCTCTTTTATCTCGTGTTTTCTATTTTTCTGCAACTTTGTGGCTTTATTTAAAATACTTGGGCACACTCAAAAATCATGAAACTTGCTCAAGCCCACTATTTGGAATATAACCAACAGTAAACATTTAAGTTTATGATTATTTGGACATTTAAAATATTTTTTAGCATTTAAATGTCCAAATGCAAATAACATATGATTTAATTCAAAAATCCAGAATGGCCTAGAAAAATGTGCACCATTTTTGGGAGAGGTTCTAGACCAATTCAAAAATGATGAACTTTTGTGTAGGGCATTTTGGGTTCATTGAATTTTTTTTCTGTTGAACCTGGTATTTTCAGGGGGGCGGGGTGCTAGGGTTTGTTGATCCCCATTTCAGGTTTGAGAGAAAATTAAACATGATGCAACACCAGATGCTGGCACTAGGCAGACCAGAGCTAAGGATGTGACATCTTTGTGGAATATGTAGGAACAAATATGGGCATCCAGGTCTCGCTATTGGTTATTGACAGGAGAAGCATCTCGCTCATGTCTACATCATTCTCGAACCCGTAGGGTCCGCACGCTTAACATTCGTTGATGATATAGTATTATATGAGTTACGTATGTTGGTGACCGAATGTTGTTTGGAGTCTTGGATGAGATCATGGACATGACGAGGAGCTCCAGAATGGTCCGTAGGTAAAGATTGATATATAGGATGATATGGTTGGGCCAAGGGGTAAGGCCCACAAGGCCTTAAGATTGTATGTCGGGGAAACAGATCACCTATGGGGTCACAAGGATCCCTTCTACGTTCAGCGGGGGATTAATTGCACGAAGAGCAGGTCGAGCCGTTAGGACACAGAGGATTTTTATCCAGGTTCGGGCCGCGGAGACGCGTAATACCCTAGTCCTGCTTTATCTGGTTATATGAGTGTTCTTGAGCTTTTGAACTAGCTACAGTGCGTGCCTTGTCCGAAAGTCCGAATCCTTTCTCTGTGCGCCTCGGGCCTCCTTTTATACACAAAGGGGTTGCCACAATGGCACACAGGAGGTGGCAAGCTACAGCGGTACGAGCTTATCGCCCGGTCAACGTAGGACAAGCGCATTTAATGCGATGCCTACGTGTCCTCTCGCTTTATTAGGGACGGCAACAGAGGCTATCCCGTCCTTCACCACTTCCCCTCGTCTTGCAACGCGTCTGGGCCGATGAGGTATGCAGCGCCACGCTGGCCAACCAGCTGCTCTATTGGCAAAGTGGTAGGCTTCCACGAAGATCTGCATGCCGCCATGCATGCGTCTGCTTTGTTGGCATGCTTATCGCCGTGTTGGAGTGGTGGTGAGGTGGCGGAACCCTGCCGAGGGCGGGCCTGGCCACGGCCCAGCGATCATCCCCGGCAAGGCTTGTCAGGGGCCTTGGAGTCGTCCCCGGCAAGGGTCTTGCCGGGGGTCATCATACTTTGATCCCACGTGGACTTCTGGGTTGTCGATCTTCGTGAGGAGTCGCATGCTACCAAGCATGTGCTCTTCAAGTCATCCAGGTACATTGGGACAATTATACAATGCCGAGAAGCGCTTACACTGCCACCCTTGCAGTCTGGTCTACATCAACACACCGGGCCGCACCTGTTTGTATGAGCTGTTTCTTGAGTATGAGCACGTCACTGCTTGGGTAGCCTGGTTTTCTTCCAAAAAATTGGAGGCAAATTAATTTCAACTGCCGTCTGCGCTGGATGGCTCAATGGACATGCGCACAAGTCGTCGCCACTACAGTTTGGTTATCTTTAAACAGCCAGTTGGAAGGAACCATTGGCCGAGTTGCTGACACGGCTCATACGGGATCATTTATAACCCATCGCAGTCACCTCAACCTTCTGTGGATTCACATCGCACTATCAAAACCAAGGATATACACCTTCTGCTATGGTAAAAAACGGAGAATCTCAAGACAACTCCTTGAGTCATCTTAAGACTTGGGGGCTACAATGACATGATTCGGCAGAATTGGCAGGTTTAAGTGAATTCAAGAACTCCGGGCCAGTGGGGAAAAAATGACCCGGCCCCGGAGGCTACTGCCTTATTGGCGAATATTTAAAGGCCGTCAGAAAATTTCCGGCTTAAAAAGAAGGATTCTAGTTCAAAATCTGGTTCAAGGTAAACCTGTCTCCCACAAAACTTTGAAGCTCTCAATATCCGGTTCGAAATTCCAGTTAAAAAGAATTCATCTCTCGCAAGTTTGAGTTCTCAGGAAAAATTACACGGACCAAAGAGAGTTTGTTGCACAACACAACTCAATCATAGGCACCCGACGAGCACAAATCGGAAATATATCACTTGGGGGCTTCTGGTTTATTGAGCTAAGCTATGATTACCCTTTGATCTGGCTTATACGCCATGTTTACAAAAACACTTGGGGGCTTACTACCCAGGTTAAAGGGACCAAAGAGAGTCTGTTGCAAAAGCACAACTCAAACATAGGCACCCATTGCACAACTCAAAATATTGCTCGGGGGCTCTTTGCTTCTACAAGAACAGAGAGTCTATAACCTTGTAATAGGCTATAAAAGCCAGGCTTGGAAGCCAGGTGTATTCACCTAAAACCCCGGGTTATCCTGCCTTTTTAAGTAAGCCACTCTGCCCAGGTAATCCTGGTATGACCCGTCAAACGTTTGACAAGTCAATCTTATAAAGACCCTGAACTTGTCATACTTAAAATGACGATTGGTTAATGTGAGGTCCATCTTATAAGGCTTTGTAAAATGGTTTAACTCAGTGGTCTGGCAGCCCATGAAAAGCCTCATCTTTTTGCATGTTTTCTTCTCAATCTTTCCTTTGGAGGTTTATTTTGATGAGGTTTATATTAATCCGGTATTTGTTGAACCGGTATGGCTTTCGACTATAAGTGGCCAGTACAAAATTACAAGATAACCGGTGTCTATTGACCCGGCTTGGCTTTCGACTATAAGTTGTCAGCACACGATCATCTATAATCCGGTGTTTATTGACCAGATCTGGCTTTCGACTATAAGTCGTCAGTATGAGATAAGATAACATCCGGTGTTTATTAACCCGGCCTGGCTTTCGACTATAAGAAGCTAGTATATATTTGGATTGCGCCATTGAAATTATGCGCTTATAAATCATTGGGTTATATTATTCAAATCTTTAATAGCCAACATGGCTGGATTTTTATTATGGTTATTAATAACCAGTATTATGATTGAGGTTTTCAAAGTCGCTTTTAGCGCAATGGCTATTATTTCATCAATGGATATGATTTATTCTACAATGGAAGGAATAGTCCCGAGTTGTTGCAGGCTTACGACTTGGCACTTGGGGGCTACGTTATTCAAGTTGAGATCACATCAAATATACATGTCCCATGTCACTACCAGCATGCACCATGGCACTTGGGGGCTAATGCAGAGTCATTTTTTGCTCACCTTATTGAAGACCCGACTCATCACATCGTAATGAGCCGGCCCTTGGGGGCTACCAGTTGCTCCTGTCAAAAATTCAAGGTATACAAGCTTTAATCCATTATATTAAAGGGTTTATTACTCAGTTTGTAGAGGACAAAATTCTTAACCTTGTGGACGTGGGTTCAAGCCCCATGGTGGGGTCATATCATATGATGTTATTTTCAATGAAGTTTACATATAAGGTCCCAACTCAGTATTATCTTGCTGAGTCGGCCCTTGGAGGCTAAACGTTGCTGTTAAAGTCTACATGATAATATTTTCAAAGTCCATGTTCATTATTTGCATAATGACCCGGCACTTGTGGGTTACACTGGTTGAAGTTTTTATGAGCATCTGGCAATTACAAGTCCCAGGTTGCTGCTAGCATAACAACCCGACACTTGGGGGCTACATATGTGGAATACTTAGTTCTTACTAGTGATTGAGATGAACTACCTTTACCAAATCATGTTCACACACTTAGCTCACACCCAGTAGAACATGTTCATCACTGTTCCAATTCATCCCTGATGAATCAGACCTGACACAACTCTAAGCATGGCAGGCATGACAAACAAGCATGAATGAGTAGGCATATTAGGGCTCAAACAACTCCTACTCATGCTAGTGGGTTTCATCTATTTACTATGCCAAAGACAGGTCATGCAGAGGAAAGGGGTTCAACTACCGCAGCATGTAACAGTTGAATCGTTGTTGTCCTAACACGGTAAAAGAGAGCAGGAGAAAGAGAGTGGGATTGTATCGAAATGAACAAGGGTTTTTTTTCTTGCCTGGCAAGTCTGAAGATAGTATAGCTCTTCATTGGTGTCATCAAACTCATCGTCAAAACCACGTCTATCGAGAGGGGACAATTATCGGCAACAGAGAAGGAAACACAATCAATGCAATGCACAATATGATGCATGATCATGACATGGCAATATGCCATGGATTGAGCTAATGCAACTAAAACAGAAGGGTTTGGGTCATTTTGAACCAAAGGTTCAATCCCAAACTCAACTTATGAATTTAAATAGTGCATTATCATGTTTTGATCTAAACAGCAATGTTAAGTTGTTTAAACATGCATGAAACCAGTACAGATGGATAAATTGGACTTCTTTGATCATTTTTCATATATAAATTATTTCATTCTGAGGTACGATTGAATTACTATGAATTTTAGAAGTTTAGACTATTTTCTGGAATCTTCTGTTTTAAATTTAATCCAGAAAATGACTTACTGCGTCAGCCTGACGTCTATGTGATGTCAGCAGGTCAACTGACCCGGTCCAAGTCAAACCTGACCAGTGGGGTCCACTGGTCAGTGACCTATCTAACTAACAGCGTTAATTAGCACTAACTAAAACCCTAATCTAGGATTAGTCTGGGGCTGGCCCCACATGTGAGTATCCTAACTAATTAACAGAGACTATTAGTGCTAATTAAATCCTAACTAAGATGTCAGTGGGGCATGGGCCCACATGTCAGTGGCACACGAAAGGTCAAACTAGGGTCAAACCCCGGGTCAGCGGGGTCAAACCCACCGGCGTTGAGTCGCCGGCGAGGCCGAGATGGCGAAGGGGCTCAAATTTTGCCCACGGTCGACCAAATCGACCGCGGTTTGGTCCTACGAGTAGCTGGGGCTCGTGCGCAGCTGATAGGGCAAACATGAGGAGCTGGGGTGGAGTGAGCTCGCCAGAGTCGACCTTGTGGCGGCGACCGGAGTTCGGGCGAGCTCGGGTTCGATGTTAGGGAGCACGGCAGGGCTAGCGGAGGGGTGCGCTCGACTACTGGGAGCATGCTGAATATAGTGACGCGCTTGGATGCGTGTGGCAGCAGCTGTGGTCGCGGCGACGACATGGGCGGAGGCGGAGTGCTCTCGGGCTCGAAGAGAACGACGACTACATGGGGCAAACGAGCAAGAGGGGAGGGGGGTCAAAGGAGAAGCCCACGAAGAGTGCAGCGGTGGCCTCAACGTGCTCGGGGAAGCAACGGAGTGGGCGCACGGTCGCCGGCGATCTCGGGCTAGGGCTTCCGGCGTTCTAGGGCTTCCAACGTCGCTTGGCTCGGTGTAGAGGACAAGGACGTCGAGGCGGAGCTCTCGGGCACGACAGAGGAGCGAGGGGAAGGTGGTGGCTGCGACAACGGCGAGCGACGGCGACGACTACGCTTGGGCGGTGCGAGGGAGAGGACCAGAGGAGAGGATGGGGACAAGAGAGTGAGCGAGGGGGTTCTAGGGGGTGCGTGGCGGTGTTGGAGACGTTCAGGGCATCGAGGATGCAGACAAGCAGGGTGGAGGTGGCCGCACGGCTGTGCGCGCGCGTCGGGCACGCGCCCGTCCTCCTGGCAGGGAGGAAGACGACCGGGAGGGGGCCAGGTGGGCTGGGCTACACAGTGTTGGGCCGGCTGGGGGTGCCAGGTAAGCCAGGTAACTTTCTCTCTCTTTCTCTTTTATCTCGTGTTTTCTATTTTTCTGCAACTTTGTGGCTTTATTTAAAATACTTGGGCACACTCAAAAATCATGAAACTTGCTCAAGCCCACTGTTTGGAATATAACCAATAGTAAACATTTAAGTTTATGATTATTTGGACATTTAAAATATTTTTTAGCATTTAAATGTCCAAATGCAAATAACATATGATTTAATTCAAAAATCCAGAATGGCCTAGAAAAATGTGCATCATTTTTGGGAGAGGTTCTAGACCAATTCAAAAATGATGAACTTTTGTGAAGGGCATTTTGGGTTCATTGAATTTTTTTTCAGTTGAACCTGGTATTTTCAGGGGGCGGGTGCTAGGGTTTGTTGATCCCCATTTCAGGTTTGAGAGAAAATTAAACATGATAAAACACCAGATGCTGGCACTAGGCAGACCAGAGCTAGGGATGTGACATCTTTGTGGAATACGTAGGAACCAATATGGGCATCTAGGTCCCGCTATTGGTTATTGACTGGAGAAGCATCTCGGTCATGTCTACATCATTCTCGAACCCGTAGGGTCCGCACGCTTAACGTTCGTTGATGATATAGTATTATATGAGTTACGTATGTTGGTGACCGAATGTTGTTCGGAGTCTTGGATGAGATCATGGACATGACGAGGAGCTCCCGAATGGTCCGTAGGTAAAGATTGATATATAGGATGATATGGTTGGGCCAAGGGGTAAGGCCCACAAGGCCTTAAGATTGTATGTCGGGGAAACAGATCACCTATGGGGTCACAAGGATCCCTTCTACGTTCAGCAGGGGATTAATTGCACGAAGAGCAGGTCGAGCCATTAGGACACAAAGGATTTTTATCCAGGTTTAGGCTGCGGAGACGCGTAATACCCTAGTCCTGCTTTCTCTGATTATATGAGTGTTCTTGAGCTTTTGAACTAGCTACAGTGCGTGCCTTGTCCAAAAGTCTGAATCCTTTCTCTGTGCGCCTCGGGACTCCTTTTATACACAAAGGGGTTGCCACAATGGAACACAGGAGGTGGCAAGCTACAGTTGTACGAGTTTATCGCCTGATCAACGTAGGACAAGCGCATTTAATGCGATGCCTACGTGTCCTCTCGCTTTATTAGGGACGGCAACAGAGGCTATCCCGTCCTTCGCCGCTTCCCCTCGTCTTGCCACGCGTCTGGGCCGATGAGGTATGCAGCACCACGCTGGCCAATCAGCTACTGTGTTGGCAAAGTGGTAGGCTTCCACAAAGATCTGCATGCCGCCACGCAGGCGTCTGCTTCGTTGGCATGCTTATCGCCACGTTGGAGTGGTGGTGAGGTGGCGGAACCCTACCGAGGGCGGGCCTGGCCGCGGCCCAGCGATCATCCCCATCAAGGATTGTCGGGGGCCTTGGAGTCATCCCCGGCAAGGGTCTTGTCGGGGGTCTTCATCCTTTGATCCCACGTGGACTTGTGGGTTTTCGATCTTCGTGAGGAGCCGCATGCTACCAGGCATGTGCTCTTCAAGTCTTGACCTTTAACATTGTCGATGGTGTCAGACCTATCAAGCCCAAGGGTGGTGGCCCTGCCGGTCCCTGCGCAAGCTGCCCCGGCAATGGGCTTGCCCGGGGCCTCGCAGGTTGCCTCAGCAAGGCTTGTTGCCGGGTGTGGCCCTGCTTGCCTCTTGCTGCTTGCTACTCTGGGCAGCTGTCTTGATATTCTTTGTACATGTCTTGCCTTCTATTGTCTTCCTCTGCCTCGCCAAGCCTTGCTGTAGGGGTGGCTGCCACCGTCCGTGCACAAGTAAGGGGTACAGAAGTACCCATACTTTTGTACACCGACAGGAGCCCCCGGGCCTGGGCCACACATAAGCGCAAGGCATAGTTGGGCCAGGCCCAAAGCAGTGCGCGGGTGGGCGTGGCAGAGGTGAACCGCCATGATTTTTCTGGCAATTGTGATTCCCCACAACTTGCACCAAGTGCGTGACATGGGGGCCGTGCGTGGAGTGATCGCAGCATGCTTGCGTCACCCCAAAGTGAATAGTAAAGAGGCGGCCCGTTTCCGCCTAAAAAAAGTGGGAGAAATCATGGGGCTGTTGCCCATTTACTCTCCTTGCCTTCCTCAATCTTGGAGCCGCCGTTCCACGTTTCCTCCTATGCCCGCCTTCTCCGCCATGTACGCCGCACACATGGCGCAGGGTAGGTGATGGGCGCATGGGATACAGGAAAGCGCGCCATGGCCGATACCCATGCACATTTGATTGGCGCGGGGAGGGCGGTCGCTCGTTATCAGTGGCTCTAACAAGCAGGATTCGAAAAGGCTTTTCAGAGGCGTAAGGCCAGCCTTTCATCTCCTTGGTTTGGCTATAAAAAGGGGTCCAGGAGGAGGAGGGGAGGCATCTTATCGCGTCTTCTCCTTACCCCGTCCTCCATCCATCACCATGCCGAGAGGGCGCTGCCATGGTCATCACTCCAGGGAGGCGACCGGATCTTCTTCCCGCCAGAAAGTTGCGGTGGTTAAGGAAGAGCCAGATGCTCAAGGCGAAGGTGTCGGACGGGGCCGCGGTCGACGAGGTGGTTGAGGCAAAGGTGGGCGTGGAAGAGGGGCATCCGCGGCGACACCTTCTCCGCCTCCGTCTTCTCCTGCCTTGTTGAGCGGCCATGTCAAAGACACGGCACTAGAGTTTATCTTGCAGCTGCGAGAGCTGCTGCATGGCCGCCTCCACCTCCCCGAGGCATTTGCAAGGGTGATGGAGATCGACCAGCCGCCGAAGCTGAGGCTTCACATGAAGGGGTGCTGCAATGGCGACATGTGGGCGAACACAAGGTTCCTCGTCCCTCATGTAATGCTCCTTCGCCGGGGTTGGAAAACCTTTGCGCGCGCCCACTGCTTGATGAAGGGGCACGTTCTCCACTTCAAACTAGTGGAGAGAGACCTGCTCTCCGTCAAGGTCTTCGGGCGCTCGGGACACATATTAGGATGTTGTGCAGAGAGCTTGACCGATGACGAGAGCTCCTCCTCGAGCGATGGCGGCGAGGAGGACAGCAACAGCGACGACGGGGGTAGCCGGTGGGAGGATGACGGGTCTGACTAGGTGCCGAAAACACTATCCCTGGGCGACGCCGCCAGCACCATCATCTATACCTGGCCTCCTCCCCGGCAGAGCAACTTGCCGGGGAGTAGTTCTTGGTGGTGCCTTCCCAAGCCAGCTCCTTGAACTTCTCGGGGTTGCCGCTTTTGGTGGCTGGCACTGGAGGGCTGGAGAAGACGAAGAAGGCGTGTGGTGGGCCGTCAAGTCAGAGTATGATGGCATCGACACCTTCGTCTCGTATTGGTGAACCACTGCCTCATCTTCCAGCTTCTTCCCCGGCACTGTCATCACCAGCCCTCCTCTAGATGGCCGCCGGGATGCTATCTTGGTGCCTTCTGCTGCTTGTACCTCGCCTAGGCGCTCTTTTTGCCCTCCTTCCGTCCTGGTCTGCTTCCTGAGGAGAGGCACAAGAAAGGGATTACGGGCACCTTATCTCTTTCTTTTTCAAATCTTAAGCCCGCGGGCACTTGTCGAATTTAGGCTTTGCAATTCCTTGCTCATGTTCACACCCCATATGAATTGTACTTGTAAACAACGTATTAGTGAAGAAAAGGGTGCTTGTCGGGTTCTTTTGTGCGCGAGCGAGGCTCACACCGAGGGGCGAGTCCTCCTTATCTTAAGATAAACATCGTCACCCGGCAACAGACCTTGCCGTCCTCCCACTCCATAGCTCGTCTACACTCATGCCCTTGGCGGGGGTAGGAGCGAAGCAGGATCAGGCCCTCCGTTTATTTCATTCCCATCACACTACAACCAAGTTCCGGACCAAAGAAGGGTTTCCGGGCGCGGAAAGAGGGGGCACGATGGTAGAGGAATGAACGAAGTTTCGTACGTCCAAGTTTGATACAGAAGTACATAGCATGGGACAAAAAGACTTATCTAAGTCTGTAGACCCCGACAACTTCGGCTCGCTGTAGTTGGATGCTTGAAGTTGCAGCCCCCAGCAACCTTGGCTTGCCGGGGTCAGGACGCCGATCTATCTCCTCTCCTCCAGAGGGTTTGGCAGGAACGCCTAGGCAGCCTGCGAACCAAAAAGGACTGGAAGGGACAGAAAGACGCGCACTCGACCTCTATGCTAGGGGTTAGTCATTGTTAAGCACTATCAACCCTAAGACAGAGAGAGAGAAAAAAACTTGACCTAGCATGCATGCTAAAACTTAGGGCGCTAGCGCTTCATTTATTTATCTGTTGCTCAGGATCTGTGCCTCACTTGTACAAAAGGGTGACATGCCTTGCCGGCAAGGCTTGTACAAAAGGTGGTTTGCCGGGGGGGGTGGCAATCGCGCCTTATGGGTAAAACTTACGAAGATGTTTGCTATTCCAGGAGTTGCTCACCGGAACGCCATCTTCGGTCCCCAGGTAGACTGCACCGGGCCTGGTGATGCGTATTACCCGATAAGGGCCTTCCCACTTCGGCGTCAACATGCTAGAATTCTTGGCCGACTGAACACGCCGAAGAAGGTCGCCTTCCTCGAAGCTTCGGACATGAACCTTGCGGCTATGGTAGCGGCACAAAGTTTGCTGGTAGCGCATAGCTCGCACAGCCGCCCAAAGGCGATCTTCCTCAAGGAGCATTGTGTCATCTTGCCGCAACCGCTCTTTCTCAAGCTCGTCATAAGAGAGCACTCGAGGTGACCCGTATGTGAGTTTCGTGGGGGAGAACTCCTTCTGCCCCGTATAAGAGGGAGAAGGGTGTCTGGCCGGTTGCTTGATTCAGCGTCACTGATTGGCCAAAGAACCACCGACAACTCATCAACTCAGCGCCTTTCGCACTTGTGTAGCTTGTCCAAAGTTTTTGTCCTTGCCGCCGAGGTCTTGGACGTACCGCACGATGGTGCGACTTGAGAACTGCGTGTCGTTTGTCAGTGGCGACCCTGTTTGGCACATCAAAATGGCAGACTAGCCCCTTTAAGAACTTGACAGTTGATGACCTCATAAAAAAGGGAGAGTTACTCAAAGTTGAGATAACTTAGCTTTTCGGTCGCTATGCGGATCATCGTTGCAGCCATGGGCGCCGTCGCTCGCCTTCTTCTTCGGAGCCATGACGACAAGGGCGCCGCTGTCCTAACCAACAGACCAGATTCTCACAACTAAAGCCCCTACCTGGCGCGCCAAAGATGTCGGGAAAACCGATCACCTATGGGTCACAAGGATCCCTTCTACATTTGGCGGGGGATTAATTGCACGAAGAGCAGGTCGAGCTGTTAGGACACAGAGGATTTTTATCCAGGTTCGGGCTGAGGAGACGCGTAACACCCTAGTCCTGCTTTATCTGGTTATATGAGTGTTCTTGAGCTTTTGAACTAGCTACAGTGTGTGCCTTGTCCAAAAGTCCGAATCCTTTCTTTGTGCGCCTCGGGCCTCCTTTTATACACAAAGGGGTTGCCATAGTGGCAGACAGGAGGTGGCAAGCTACAATGGTACGAGCTTATCGCCTGATCAATGTAGGACAAGCGCATTTAATGTGATGCCTACGTATCCTCTCGCTTTATTGGGGAGGACAACAGAGGCTATCCCGTCCTTCGCTACTTCCCCTCGCCTTGCGATGCGTCTGGGCCGACGAGGTATGCAGCACCACACTGGCCAACCGGCAGCTATGTTGGCAAAGTGGTAGGCTTCCACGAAGATCAGCATGCCACCACGTAGGCGTCTGCTTCGTTGGCATGCTTATCGCCGTGTTGGAGTGGTGGTGAGGTGAAGGAACCCTGCCGAGCGCGGGCCTGGCCGCGGCCCATCGATCATCCCCGATAAGGCTTACCGGGGGCCTTGGAGTCATCCCCGGCAAGAGTCTTGCCGGGGGTCTTCATCGTTTGATCCCATGTGGACTCATGGGTTGTAGATCTTCGTGAGGAGCCGCATGCTACCAGGCATGTGCTCTTTAAGTCTTGACCTTTAACATTGTTGATGGTGTCAGAGCTCTCAAGCCCAAGGGTGGTGGCCCTGGCGGTCCCTTCGCAAGCTGCCCCGGCAAGCCCCTTGCCGGGGGCCTCGCAGGTCGCCTCGGCAAGGCTTGTTGCCGGGTGTGGCCCTGCTTGCCTCTTGCTGCTTGCTACTCTGGGCAACTGTCTTGATATTCTTTGTACATGTCTTGCCTTCTGCTATCTTCCTCCGCCTCGCTTGCTGTAGGGGTGGCTGCGACCGTCCGTGCACAAGTGAGGGGTACAGAAGTACCCATACTTTTGTACACCGACAAAGTACACAAAGGGTTTTTTCAGAGGGCAGGGGCTAGATGCCAAGGTTCCTGACGTCTACCCCCTGGGCCAGACCCCGGAGTTCGTGGCATCTATGTAAATGCCGGGAACCGTGGCGTTTGGTCCTGGAGTCCGAGGACGACTCTTGCCTTGCATGCCAAACCGACTTTAAGGAGTCTATTTCTCCAAGAAACGACCTCGGTGCTCAACATATAAATAGAGGGTCAGGGCTAGCACTTGGAATACATCAAGATTCATCAAGCCGTGTGCCGACAACCCAACCCCTCTAGTTTATAGCCCGTCATAGTTCCTGTTATGCTTGGCGAAGCCCTGCAGAGATTGTTCTTCACCACCACCGTCACCACGTTGTCGTGTTGCCGGAACTCATCTACTACTTCGCCCCTCTTGTTGGATCAAGAAGGCGAGGACATCATCAAGCTGAACGTGTGCTGAACGCGGAGGTGTCGTACATTCGGTACTTGATCGGGACAGATCGTGAAGGTGTACGACTATATCAACTGCGTTGATAAACGCTTCCGCTTAGCGATCTTCAAGGGTATGAAGATGCTATCCCCCTCTCGTAGCTATGCATCTTCATGGATAGATCTTGTCCGTGCGTAGAAATTTTTTGTTTTCCACGTAACGTTCCCCAATAGAAAGAACCGCAGATCAAATATCCAAATCTCGTTACGTGTGTTACTAAGAAACAACCACAGACAAGGACCAGGGACCAGGACCACCTCTCTCTTGGGTGTCTCAACCTGCCATGTCTCTTCGCCACAAAGATCCACTCAGAGGGCCACCGGGAAACATGTCCTTTCAGCCCCAGTCCGCAAATCACTCGTGGGTACTCTACAAGCCGAGCCGACTTTAGTCACAACATGTGTCATGTATAATATGTATATAGTATATACTCGTGATCACCTCCCGAGTGATCACGACCCGATAGTATAGCATGGCAGATGGACAAGAAAGTAGCGCCACTGGTGATAAACTAGTATCCTATACTAAGCATTTATGATTGCAGGTAAGGTAACAACACTAGTAACAAGGACAGGCTATGCAGCAGCATGGGATCAACCCAATGAACAGTAATAGCTACACTACTCTAATGCAAGCAGTAGAAAGGAGTAGGCGATATCGGGATGATCAACGGGGTTTTGCTTGCGTGGAAGCTCTACGGAGAAGGACGGGTCGTCAGGGGTGTAGTCGACATTTGGAGCAGCGGTGTCAGTCCCAAAGTCTATGGGAGAGAAGAGGGGGAAGAAACAATGAATACATAGCAAACAAGTGCACAACAATGCAGGACATGACGATAAGCAGTGCCAGAGGTGACCTAACGCAATACTAGGTGTTACCGACGAAGGGGCAAAACATCTGAGAAAGTATTCCCGATGTTTGACATTTTCAGACAGACGATACGGAGGGGGGCAATTTCGTGCTTGCTATGCTAGGGATATGTGATAGACGAACGAAGTGCGTATTCAGATTCGTCACTTTTTCTAAACAACTTTCTTGTATAAAATATTTTCATCCTAGTTACAATTTATTTTATATTAATTTTTAAAGTTTTAATTCAATTTCTAGAATTAACAGATTTAATTTAATTCGAAAATATACTAACATTAATTGCTATGGGTACACAGAAGTGTACCCAGTAGTTTGCACATGTCTTGACATGTGGGGCCCTGTCGACTGCCCAGTTAGCAGTCAACAGATGACTATTGATTGGACAATTGACAGGGGGCCCATGTGTCATTGACACATTATCCTAACTAACGTATTAACTAGACTAACTAAGGTATTAGGCTAAGTAAGTTTAATCAGTTTAATTAATCAAATTAATTAATTTAATCAATTTAATTAATTCACTACTTAATTAATTTATTTATTATTATTTAATTATTTTTTTACTTTTGTTTTTCTTTTCTTTTTTTGTTCTGGGGCTGGGTCCACATGTTATTGGCCCAGGGGGCCTAACGGGCGCTGTGCTATCGGGTGCGGGCACCAGCCCGATCAGCGAACACGGGCGCGCGCACTGGGCGGCTGAGGAGCAACGGGGCACTGCGGTGGCGGAGCAGCACGGGGCTGGTGGCCAGAGGCGGGGGGACGGGCGGGGGGGAGCAGCGGCCAATGGCAGAGGAGGCAGCGAGTGGGGCATGTGGGCGGCGGCAAGCTGCAGCGGCAGAGGGAAGCGGGTAGTTGCTGGGGTTACGGGCGTGCGGGTGCACGCGCGAGGGGGAGGCGCGGGTGTGCAGCATGGGGCGCGTAGGGGAGTGACCGGGCGCGGCCCAGGGCGCGGGCAGCGGCACAAGGACGCGGCCAACCTGCATCGGGTGTGCAACGAGCGTGCACAACGCGTGGGCGGGAGATGGGGAAAGAGGGGAGAGGGGAGGGGCTCACTCAACGAGCAGGGGAACAAGGCGGCGAGGCGTGAGGGAGACGGGAGGGGGGCATCGACAACGAATACGAGTGGCGCTGGCTAGGTGCGGCGACGGGGCGACAAGGTGAGGCTGCGGCCTCAAGCGGCACGGGGACAACGACTGGTGAGAGGCAGGGGCGCGAGAGGAGGGGCGAGGTCTAGGGCTCCGCGGGGAGGGGCGCCGCACGGGTTAAGGGGTTAAGTAGGGGGCAGTCGGCTGATGGCTGCCGGATGGCTCCCCCCCCCCCCCGCGCGTGAACAAAGAAGAGGGAGGGGGAAGGTGGGCCAACATTTTTATTCTTCATTTTATTTTAGTTTTGTAAAACATAAAAATGATCCCTAAATTAGTATTACCACTAAACCCACTGCCACAAAAAGTTTAACCCCTAAATAAAATAGTTTAACGTTTATTTATTTTGGAGCATTTAAACAT